>NC_134364.1:5589667-5926167 GCF_048569485.1 Anomaloglossus baeobatrachus | reverse complement strand
TGGCAGGTGACTGCGCAGCGAGGGAGACCATGTATCCTGCGCCATGTAAAACAATATTATCACAAGTAAAACAAACCTGGCCAAGCTTTCATCCCGCACTTTAAGGCAAACAGCTAATTACTGCGCCGTTACAATGTGTCGTCAGCTCCGGGCCCCAGGAAACAATGGCGCAGTCAGCGCCGTAACACTCACCTTCAATGAGCAGCAGCGAGCGGCGTCTGAAGGGCAATGAAATGTAACAGCTCCTCTTAATTGTTTTACTACCAGTAATTCTCACCATTAACAGCCACTGAGTCGTCATTAGTGGATTTAGGCTCATTAATAAAAGCGGCTGGGAGAAGTGAGACGAGAAAACACCGGAGAGCCAGGGGTGGCAGCGGACACAAGACGGGGGGACCGGGGGAGGCTCCCCCAGACTGAGAACCACGGAAACCCACAGGACACATCCCAGATAAAGGGATCGCCCAGAATACAGGGGGACCGGGGGAAGCACCCCCAGACTGAGAACCACGGGAACCCACAGGACACGTCCCAGATAAAAGGATCACCCAGAATACAGGGGGACCGGGGGAGGCACCCCCAGACTGAGAACCACGGGAACCCACAGGACACATCCCAGATGAAGGGATCGCCCAGAATACAGGGGGACCGGGGGAGGCACCCCCAGACTGAGAACCACGGAACAGCAGCAAAAAAACACAGGACTCATCCCAGATAAAGGGATCGCCCAGAATACAGGGGGACCGAGGGAAGCACCCCCAGACTGAGAACCACGGGAACCCACAGGACACATCCCAGATAAAGGGATCGCCCAGAATACAGGGGGACCGGGGGAAGCACCCCCAGACTGAGAACCACGGGAACCCACAGGACACATCCCAGATAAAAGGATCGCCCAGAATACAGGGGGACCGGGGGAGGCACCCCCAGACTGAGAACCACGGAACAGCAGCAAAAAAACCCACAGGACACATCCCAGATAAAGGGGTCGCCCAGAATACAGGGGGACGGGGGAGGCACCCCGAGACTGAGAACCACGGAACAGCAGCAAAACCCCACAGGACACATCCCAGATAGAGGGATCGCCCAGAATACAGGGGGACCGGGGGAAGCACCCCCAGACTGAGAACCACGAAACAGCAGCAAAAAACCACAGGACACATCCCAGATAAAAGGATCGCCCAGAATACAGGGGGACCGGGGGAGGCACCCCGAGACTGAGAACCACGGAACAGCAGAAAAACCCCACAGGAGACATCCCAGATAAAGGGATCGCCCAGAATACAGGGGGACCGGGGGAAGCACCCCCAGACTGAGAACCACGGAACAGCAGCAAAAACCCCACAGGAGACATCCCAGATAAAGGGATCGCCCAGAATACAGGGGGACCGGGGGAAGCACCCCCAGACTGAGAACCACGGAACAGCAGCAAAAACCACAGGACACATCCCAGATAATGGGATCGCCCAGAATACAGGGGGACCGGGAGAAGCACCCCCAGACTGAGAACCACGGAAACCCACAGGACACATCCCAGATAAAGGGATCGCCCAGAATACAGGGGGACCGGGAGAAGCACCCCCAGACTGAGAACCACGGAAACCCACAGGACACATCCCAGATAAAGGGATCGCCCAGAATACAGGGGGACCGGGGGAAGCACCCCCAGACTGAGAACCACGGGAACCCACAGGACACATCCCAGATAAAAGGATCGCCCAGAATACAGGGGGACCGGGGGAGGCACCCCCAGACTGAGAACCACGGAACAGCAGCAAAAACCCACAGGAGACATCCCAGATAAAGGGATCGCCCAGAATACAGGGGGACCGGGGGAGGCACCCCCAGAATGAGAACCACGGGAACCCACAGGACACATCCCAGATAAAAGGATCGCCCAGAATACAGGGGGACCGGGGGAAGCACCCCCAGACTGAGAACCACGGAACAGCAGCAAAAACCCCACAGGAGACATCCCAGATAAAGGGATCGCCCAGAATACAGGGGGACCGGGGGAAGCACCCCCAGACTGAGAACCACGGAACAGCAGCAAAAACCACAGGACACATCCCAGATAATGGGATCACCCAGAATACAGGGGGACCGGGGGAAGCACCCCCAGACTGAGAACCACGGAAACCCACAGGACACATCCCAGATAAAAGGATCGCCCAGAATACAGGGGGACCGGGGGAGGCACCCCCAGACTGAGAACCACGGAACAGCAGCAAAAATCCACAGGAGACATCCCAGATAAAGGGATCGCCCAGAATACAGGGGGACCGGGGGAGGCACCCCCAGAATGAGAACCACGGGAACCCACAGGACACATCCCAGATAAAAGGATCGCCCAGAATACAGGGGGACCGGGGGAGGCACCCCCAGACTGAGAACCACGGGAACCCACAGGACACATCCCAGATAAAGGGATCGCCCAGAATGCAGGGGGACCGAGGGAAGCACCCCCAGACTGAGAACCACGGAACAGCAGCAAAAAACCCACAGGAGACATCCCAGATAAAGGGATCGCACAGAATACAGGGGGACCGGGGGAAGCACCCCCAGACGGAGAACCACGGAACAGCAGCAAAATCCCACAGGACACATCCCAGATAAAAGGATCGCCCAGAATACAGGGGGACCGGGGGAAGCACCCCCAGACTGAGAGCCACGAAACAGCAGCAAAACCCCACAGGACACATCCCAGATAAAGGGATCGCCCAGAATACAGGGGGACCGGGGGAAGCACCCCCAGACTGAGAACCACGGGAACCCACAGGACACATCCCAGATAAAGGGATCGCCCAGAATGCAGGGGGACCGGGGGAAGCACCCCCAGACTGAGAACCACGGAACAGCAGCAAAAAACCACAGGACTCATCCCAGATAAAGGGATCGCCCAGAATATGGAGACTATCCTAAAAAAAACAGCACCATGACTGCACACAAGATCTTATCACGAATCTGTGTATACAGGGAGCTCCCCCTAGTGGTGACTGCAGACAGGATATTATCATGTATCTCTGTATACAGGGAGCTCCCCCTAGTGGTGGCTACAGACAGGATCTTATCATGTATCTCTGTATACAGGGAGCTCCCCCTGGTGGTGGCTGCAGACATGATCTTATCATGTATCTCTGTATACAGAGAGCTCCCCCTAGTGGTGACTGCAGACAGGATCTTATCATGTATCTCTGTATACAGGGAGCTCCCCCTAGTGGTGGCTGCAGACAGGATCTTATCATGTATATCTGTATACAGGGAGCTCCCCCTAGTAGTGGCTGCAGACAGGATCTTATCATGTATCTCTGTATACAGGGAGCTCCCCCTAGTGGTGGCTGCAGACAGGATCTTATCATGCATCTCTGTATACAGGGAGCTCCCCCTAGTGGTGACTGCAGACAGGATCTTATCATGTATCTCTGTATACAGGGAGCTCCCCCTAGTGGTGACTGCAGACAGGATCTTATCATGTATCTCTGTATACAGGGAGCTCCCCCTAGTGGTGGCTGCAGACAGGATCTTATCATGTATCTCTGTATACAGGGAGCTTCCCCTAGTGGTAACTGCAGATAGCATCTTATCATGTATCTCTGTATACAGGGAGCTCCCCCTAGTGGTGACTGCAGACAGGATCTTATCATGTATCTCTGTATACAGGGAGCTCCCCCTAGTGGTGACTGCAGACAGGATCTTATCATGTATCTGTGTATACAGGGAGCTCCTCCTAGTGGTGGCTGCAGACAGGATCTTATCATGTATCTCTGTATACAGGGAGCTCCCCCTAGTGGTGGCTGCAGTCAGGATCTTATCATGTATCTCTGTATACAGGGAGCTCCCCCTAGTGGTGGCTGCAGACAAAATCTTATCATGTATCTCTGTATTCAGGGAACTCCCCCTAGTGGTGGCTGTAGACAGGACCTTATCATGTATCTCTGTATACAGGGAGCTCCCCCTAGTGGTGACTGCAGACAGGATCTTATCATGTATCTCTGTATACAGGGAGCTCCCTCTAGTGGTGGCTGCAGACAGGATATTATCATGTATCTCTATATACAGGGAGCTCCCCCTAGTGGTGACTGCAGACAGGATCTTATCATGTATCTCTGTATACAGGGAGCTCCCTCTAGTGGTGGCTGCAGACAGGATATTATCATGTATCTCTATATACAGGTAGCTCCCCCTAGTGGTGACTGCAGACAGGATCTTATCATGTATCTCTGTATACAGGGAGCTCCCCCTAGTGGTGGCTGCAGACAGGATCTTATCATGTATCTCTGTATACAGGTAGCTCCCCCTAGTGGTGACTGCAGACAGGATCTTATCATGTATCTCTGTATACAGGGCGCTCCCCCTAGTGGTGACTGCAGACAGGATCTTATCATGTATCTCTGTATACAGGGAGCTCCCTCTAATGTTGGCTGCAGACAGGATCTTATCATGTATCTCTGTATACAGGGAGCTCCCCCTAGTGTTGGCTGCAATTGGAGAGTGAAATTTATTGTACGAAGTACATTGTTATTAATCAGTCATTTCTTTAATCCCTGCAATCATTGACTGCTGTAATATTGTATATTTTGAATCTGTTTCTGTATTTTCCCTGAGATTGGCCTCCTCTTCTACAGACGTTTCTCTTTGTGTCTTTATCTCCATCTTCTGCCTCTTACGTTCCTATATCTGTTAGAATATGATGGAATTTATAACTTTGTAACTGGAGAGCTTTAGGTTGGAATACGTCTGTCTCGCTATATATATATATATATATACTAGAAGGTGGCCCGATTCTACGCATCGGGTATTCTAGAATTTACGTATTGTGTAGTTAATGTATGATTTTTGTTATATATATATATATAGATATATATATATATATATATAAATATATATAGATGTTGTTGTGTGTAGTTACCAAGTGTTTGTGTAGGGGCTGTACATGTTCTGGGTGTTGTCTGGGTGTAGCGGGGGGTGAGAGCGGTGTTGTTTGTGTGTTGCGTTGTGTGTCGTTATTTGTGGAGCGCTGTGTGTCTGTATCGTTGTGTATGTGTGTTGCGCGGTTTGTGTGGGTGTGTGTGTGTGTGTTTTGGGGGGAGGTATGTTTTGTGCAATGTGTGTGTTGTGCGGTATGTGCGTATATTTGTGTGTGCCGCGGTGTTTGTGTGTTGGGTGTTGAGTGTCTGCTGCGTTGAGTGTGCGTGTGAGTCTGAGTGTGCGAGTGAGTCTGAGTCTGAGTGTGCGTGTGAGTGTGCGTGTGAGTCTGAGTGTGAGTGTGCGTGTGAGTCTGAGTGTGAGTGTGCGTGTGAGTCTGAGTGTGAGTGTGCGTTTGAGTCTGAGTGTGAGTGTGCGTTTGAGTGTGAGTGTTTGTGTGAGTCTGAGTGTAAGTCTGAGTCTGAGTGTGAGTGTGCGTCTGAGTGTGAGTGTGCGTGTGAGTCTGAGTGTGAGTGAGTGTGCGTGTAAGTCTGAGTGTGAGTGTGCGTTTGAGTCTGAGTGTGAGTGTTTGTGTGAGTCTGAGTGTAAGTCTGAGTCTGAGTGTGAGTGTGCGTCTGAGTGTGAGTGTGCGTCTGAGTGTGAGTGTGCGTGTGAGTCTGAGTGTGCGTGTGAGTCTGAGTGTGCGTGTGCGTGTGAGTCTGAGTGTGCGTGCGAGTGTGAGTGTGCGTGTGAGTGTGCGTGTGAGTGTGAGTCTGAGTGTGCTTGTGAGTGTGAGTCTGAGTGTGAGTCTGAGTGTGAGTCTGAGTGTGAGTCTGAGTGTGAGTCTGAGTGTGAGTCTGAGTGTGAGTCTGCGTCTGCGTGTGAGTCTGCATCTGAGTGTGAGTCTGAGTGTGAGTCTGAGTGTGAGTCTGAGTGTGAGTGTGCGTGTGAGTCTGAGTCTGAGTGTGCGTGTGAGTGTGCGTGTGAGTGTGCGTGTGAGTCTGAGTGTGAGTCTGAGTGTGAGTCTGAGTCTGAGTGTGAGTCTGAGTGTGAGTGTGAGTCTGAGTCTGAGTGTGAGTGTGAGTCTGAGTCTGAGTGTGAGTGTGAGTGTGAGTGAGTCTGAGTGTGAGTCTGAGTGTGAGTCTGAGTGTGAGTCTGAGTGTGAGTCTGAGTGTGAGTCTGAGTGTGAGTCTGAGTGTGAGTGTGAGTCTGAGTCTGAGTGAGTGTGAGTCTGAGTGTGAGTCTGAGTGTGAGTCTGAGTGTGAGTCTGAGTCTGAGTGTGAGTCTGAGTCTGTCTGAGTCTGAGTGTGAGTGTGAGTCTGAGTCTGAGTGAGTGTGAGTCTGAGTCTGAGTCTGAGTGTGAGTCTGAGTCTGAGTCTGTGAGTGAGTCTGAGTGTGAGTCTGAGTGTGAGTCTGAGTGTGAGTCTGAGTGTGAGTCTGAGTGTGAGTCTGAGTGTGAGTCTGAGTCTGTCTGAGTCTGAGTCTGCGTCTGAGTGTGCGTCTGAGAGTCTGAGTGTGAGTCTGAGTCTGAGTGTGCGTCTGAGTGTGAGTCTGAGTGTGAGTCTGAGTGTGCGTCTGAGTGTGAGTCTGAGTGTGAGTCTGAGTCTGAGTGTGAGTCTGAGTGTGAGTGTGAGTCTGAGTGTGAGTCTGAGTCTGAGTGTGAGTCTGAGTCTGAGTGTGAGTCTGAGTCTGAGTGTGAGTCTGAGTGTGAGTGTGAGTCTGAGTCTGAGTGTGAGTCTGCGTCTGAGTGTGCGTCTGAGTGTGCGTCTGAGTGTGAGTCTGAGAGTCTGAGTGTGAGTCTGAGTCTGTGTCTGAGTCTGCGTCTGAGTGTGCGTCTGAGTCTGCGTCTGAGTGTGAGTCTGCGTCTGAGTGTGCGTCTGCGTCTGAGTGTGCGTCTGAGTGTGCGTCTGAGTGTGCGTCTGAGTGTGCGTCTGAGTCTGAGTGTGAGTGTGAGTCTGAGTCTGTGTCTGAGTCTGTGTCTGAGTCTGAGTGTGAGTGTGAGTCTGAGTGTGAGTCTGAGTGTGAGTCTGAGTCTGAGTGTGAGTGTGAGTCTGAGTGTGAGTCTGAGTGTGAGTGTGAGTCTGAGTCTGCGTCTGAGTGTGCGTCTGAGTTTGCGTCTGAGTGTGCGTCTGAGTGTGAGTCTGAGTGTGAGTCTGAGTCTGTGTCTGAGTCTGCGTCTGAGTGTGCGTCTGAGTCTGCGTCTGAGTGTGAGTCTGAGTGTGAGTCTGAGTCTGAGTGTGAGTCTGAGTCTGAGTGTGAGTCTGAGTCTGAGTGTGAGTGTGAGTCTGAGTGTGAGTCTGAGTGTGAGTGTGAGTCTGAGTCTGAGTGTGAGTGTGAGTCTGAGTCTGCGTCTGAGTGTGCGTCTGAGTGTGCGTCTGAGTGTGCGTCTGAGTGTGAGTCTGAGAGTCTGAGTGTGAGTCTGAGTCTGTGTCTGAGTCTGCGTCTGAGTGTGCGTCTGAGTCTGCGTCTGAGTGTGAGTCTGAGTCTGCGTCTGAGTGTGCGTCTGAGTGTGCGTCTGAGTGTGCGTCTGAGTGTGCGTCTGAGTGTGAGTCTGAGTGTGAGTCTGTGTCTGAGTCTGTGTCTGAGTCTGTGTCTGAGTCTGAGTGTGAGTGTGAGTCTGAGTGTGAGTCTGAGTCTGTGTCTGAGTCTGTGTCTGAGTCTGCGTCTGAGTGTGCGTCTGAGTGTGCGTCTGAGTGTGCGTCTGAGTCTGCGTCTGAGTGTGAGTCTGAGTGTGAGTCTGAGTCTGTGTCTGAGTCTGAGTCTGTGTCTGAGTCTGTGTCTGAGTCTGTGTCTGAGTCTGTGTCTGAGTCTGTGTCTGAGTCTGCGTCTGAGTGTGAGTCTGAGAGTCTGAGTGTGAGTCTGAGTCTGTGTCTGAGTCTGCGTCTGAGTGTGCATCTGAGTGTGCGTCTGAGTCTGCGTCTGAGTGTGCGTCTGAGTGTGCGTCTGAGTGTGCGTCTGAGTGTGCGTCTGAGTGTGCGTCTGAGTGTGCGTCTGCGTCTGAGTGTGCGTCTGAGTGTGCGTCTGAGTGTGAGTCTGAGTCTGAGTCTGTGTCTGAGTCTGAGTCTGAGTCTGTGTCTGAGTCTGTGTCTGAGTCTGTGTCTGAGTCTGCGTCTGAGTGTGAGTCTGAGAGTCTGAGTGTGCGTCTGAGTGTGCGTCTGAGTGTGCGTCTGAGTGTGCGTCTGCGTCTGAGTCTGCGTCTGAGTGTGCGTCTGAGTGTGCGTCTGAGTGTGAGTCTGAGTCTGAGTCTGTGTCTGAGTCTGAGTCTGTGTCTGAGTCTGAGTCTGAGTGTGAGTCTGAGTCTGAGTCTGTGTCTGAGTCTGTGTCTGAGTCTGTGTCTGAGTCTGTGTCTGAGTCTGAGTCTGCGTCTGAGTGTCTGAGTCTGTGTCTGAGTCTGCGTCTGAGTGTGCATCTGAGTGTGCGTCTGAGTGTGCGTCTGAGTGTGCGTCTGAGTGTGCGTCTGAGTGTGCGTCTGTGTCTGAGTCTGCGTCTGAGTGTGCGTCTGAGTGTGCGTCTGAGTGTGAGTCTGAGTCTGAGTCTGTGTCTGAGTCTGAGTCTGTGTCTGAGTCTGAGTGTGAGTCTGAGTCTGAGTCTGTGTCTGAGTCTGTGTCTGAGTCTGCGTCTGAGTGTGCGTCTGAGTGTGCGTCTGAGTGTGCGTCTGAGTCTGAGTCTGCGTCTGAGTGTGAGTCTGAGAGTCTGAGTGTGAGTCTGAGTCTGCGTCTGAGTGTGCATCTGAGTCTGCGTCTGAGTGTGCGTCTGAGTGTGCGTCTGAGTGTGCGTCTGAGTGTGCATCTGAGTCTGAGTCTGCGTCTGAGTGTGAGTCTGAGAGTCTGAGTGTGAGTCTGAGTGTGCGTCTGAGTCTGTGTCTGAGTGTGCATCTGAGTCTGTGTCTGCGTCTGAGTGTGCGTCTGAGTGTGCGTCTGAGTCTGCGTCTGAGTGTGAGTCTGAGTGTGAGTGGTGGCCAATCCGTGCGGGGGGGGTCGGATCCGAGGCGAGGCGAGCGGCCAATCCATGCGGGGAAGGAGCCGAGCAAGGCGAGCGGCCAATCCGTGCGGGGGGGCGGGGCCATGGCGAGCCCAGCGGCCAATCAGCTTTGTGTCACCGTAAGGACACTTAGTGTCACCGTAAGGACACAATTTTGGAGCATGACAGACAGACAGACAGACAGACAGACAGACAGACAGACAGACAGACAGACAGACAGAATAAGGCAATTATATATATAGATATATATATATATATATATATATATATATAATAATACATGGTACATAGACCCCAATGTCAGAGCCGGGCTCGCCATTACCCACTCCTCTTACCTCACCAAGAGATTCTCTTTCTCTCCATTTTTCGTTTCTTTATTTTATCCAAGTGATAAAAGAAGAGAAGTTTCATCCTTCATATATCTGTAAAATAAGAAAGTGAGAGAGTGAGCGCTGCTCCGGGGTCAAGAGGCAAAACTGCCAGATACTGAACCCTCCCCGGAATCAATGTAGCTTTACACCCAGGAGCAAAAATCATAAAAACGCAGCAAAGACGGGGGGATCCGTGTGCCCCGCATGATGGAGGATACTCGATCACGGCCATATGACGGGCGCTCAGACACAACAGTAACTTTCTGCATTTATCTCCATGAAGGTCCCGGCAGGTAAATGAGGCGATTCGCAATTGCTGGGAGTTCATTTATTTACATTACAAACTCCCACAAAGATTTGTCACATTTATGTAAATATTATTCATTCTATAGTGAGAATGTCGGAAACTTTCCAGACTTTATGCTTTATCCGCTAATGTCGGTGAAGTGAATCAATCCTTCCTGACCTTATACTTCGCAGCTGAGGTTTTGTTACAATTGTATCCAGTGTAGACAATATTCTGTGAGAGGAACAATGGATAAGGCTTGGTGACTATGGATGTGGCAAACTTTACCCTAACTAATTACATGCCACCGGAATGGTCCACTGATACATTGTAACGAGAGCTCTGCACAGAGGATTGTCTGCAGCACAAGCTGGGGTGTAAAATGTAACTTCTGAGTCAGGATGTTCTGCTGCATAAGAGCAGGAAGGCTGCGATTCACCCACAGCAAGCAGAGGACAACATAATGCCAACTGTGATGGAAAGCTGTCGCATGTGATTAGACAATGATTGTACAGTCATGGCCAAAAGTTTTGAGAATGACCCCACAATGCTATTTTCCCATGATCTGTTACCTCTGGTGTTTAATTGTATTTGTCTGGTGTTTCCATCACATACAGAAATATAATTGCAATCATATTATGAGACCAGAAGCTTCTATTGACAGTTAGAATGAGTTACTGCAGCAATATTTGCAGTGTTGCCCCTTCTTCTTCAGGACCTCTGCAATTCTCCCGGGCAGCTGTCAATCATCTTCTGGAGCAAATCCTGGCTGATCGCGGTCCATTCTTGCATAAGCAATGCTTGCATTTTGCCAGAATTTGTTGGTTTTTGTTTGTCCGCCCATCTCTTGATGATTGCCCACAAGTTCTCAATGGGATTAAGATCTGGGGAGTTTCCAGGCCATGGACCCAAAATCTCTATGTTTTGTTCCATGAGCCATTTAGTGATCCCCTTTGCTTTATGGCACGGTGCTCCATCATGCTGGAAAAGGCATTGTTGGGCGCCAAACTGCTCTTGGACGGTTGGGAGAAGTTGCTCTTGGAGGACATTCTGGTGCCATTCTTTATTCATGGCTGTGTTATTACACCAGACTGTGAGTGGTGCGATTCCCTTGGCTGAGAAGTAACCCCACACATGAATGGTTTCCGGATGCTTAACAGTTGGCATGAGACAAGACTGGTGCTAGCGCTCACCTCTTCTTCTCCTAATAAGCTGTTTCCAGATGTCCCAAACAATCGAAAAGGGGACTCATCTGAGAAAATGACTTTCCCCCGGTCCTCAGCAGTCCACTCCCTGCACCTTCTGCAGAATATCAGTCGGTCCCTGATGTTTTTTCTGGAGAGAAGTGGCTTCTTTGCTGCCCTCCTTGAAACCAGGCCTTGCTCAAGCAGTCTCCCCTCACAGTGCGTGCAGAAGCCCTCACACCCGCCTGCTGCCATTGCTGCGCTAGCTTGCCACTGCTGCTAGTCCCATCCCGCAGATGAAACAGTTTTAAGATATGGTCCTGGCGTTTGCTGGTCCTTCTTGGGCGCCCAGGAGCCTTTTTGGCAACAATGGAAGCTCTCTCCTTGAAGTTCTTGATGAGGCGATAGATTGGTGACTGAGGTGCAATCTTTGTAGCTGCGATACTCTTCCCTGTTAGGCCATTTTTGTGCAGAGCAATGATGGCTGCATGTGTTTCTTTAGAGATAACCATGGTTAACTGAAGAGAAACAATGATACCAAGCACCAGCCTCCTTTTAAAGTGTCCAGTGGTGTCATTCTTACTTAATCATGACTGATTGATCGCCAGCCCTGTCCTCATCAACACCCACACCTGTGTTACTGGAACAATCACTAAAACAATGTTAGCTGCTCCTTTTAAGGCAGGAATGCAATGATGTTGAAATGTGTTTTGGGGATAAAAGTTAATTTTCTTACCAATATTGACTTTGCAAGTAATTGCTGTTAAGCTGATCACTCTTTATGACATTCTGGAGTATATGCAAATTGCCATTAGAAAAACTGAAGCAGTAGACTTTGTAAAAATTAATATTTGTAGCATTCTCAAAACTTTTGGCCATGACTGTATGTGAGGAGCCGGTCCCTTTAATGCCTCCTGTGCAGTATATATGGGGTAGCGTGGCTCTACGAGGGCCCGGCATTCATCTGTGAGGAGCCGGTCCCTTTAATGCCTCCTGTGTAGTATATATGGGGCAGCGCGGCTCTACGAGGGTCCTGCATTCATCTGTGAGGAGCCGGTCCCTTTAATGCCTCCTGTGCAGTATATATGGGGCAGCGCGGCCGGCTCTACGAGGGACCTGCATTCATCTGTGAGGAGCCGGTCCCTTTAATGCCTCCTGTGCAGTATGTATGGGGCAGCGCGGCTCTATGAGGGTCCTGCATTCATCTGTGAGGAGCCGGTCCCTTTAATGCCTCCTGTGCAGTATATATGGGGCAGCGCGGCTCTATGAGGGTCCTGCATTCATCTGTGAGGAGCCGGTCCCTTTAATGCCTCCTGTGCAGTATATATGGGGCAGCGTGGCTCTACGAGGGACCTACATTCATCTGTGAGGAGCCGGTCCCTTTAATGCCTCCTGTGCAGTATATATGGGGCAGCGCGGCTCTACGAGGGCCTGGCATTCATCTGTGAGGAGCCGGTCCCTTTAATGCCTCCGGTGCATTATATATGGGGCAGCGCGGCTCTACAAGGGCCCGGCATTCATCTGTGAGGAGCCGTCCCTTTAATGCCTCCGATGCAGTATATATGGGGCAGCGCGGCAGGCTCTACGAGGGTCCGGCATTCATCTGTGAGGAGCCGTCCCTTTAATGCCTCCTGTGCAGTATATATGGGGCAGCGCGGCTCTACGAGGGATCGGCATTCATCTGTGAGGAGCCGGTCCCTTTAATGCCTCCGGTGCAGTATATATGGGGCAGCGCGGCCGGCTCTACGAGGGTCCTGCATTCATCTGTGAGGAGCCGGTCCCTTTAATGCCTCCGGTGCAGTATATATGGGGCAGCGCGGCCGGCTCTACGAGGGACCTGCATTCATCTGTGAAGAGCCGGTCCCTTTAATGTCTCCGGTGCATTATATATGGGGCAGCGCGGCTCTACGAGGGATCTGCATTAATCTGTGAAGAGCCGGTCCCTTTAATGCCTCCGGTGCAGTATATATGGGGCAGCGCGGCCGGCTCTACGAGGGATCTACATTCATCTGTGAGGAGCCGGTCCCTTTAATGTCTCCGGTGCAGTATATATGGGGCAGCGTGGCCGGCTCTACGAGGGATCTGCATTCATCTGTGAGGAGCCGGTCCCTTTAATGCCTCCTGTGCAGTATATATGGGGCAGCGCGGCCGGCTCTACGAGGGTCCTGCATTCATCTGTGAGGAGCCGGTCCCTTTAATGCCTCCGGTGCAGTATATATGGGGCAGCGCGGCCGGCTCTACGAGGGACCTGCATTCATCTGTGAGGAGCCGGTCCCTTTAATGCCTCCGGTGCAGTATATATTGGGCAGCGCGGCCGGCTCTACGAGGGATCTGCATTCATCTGTGAAGAGCCGGTCCCTTTAATGCCTCCTGTGCAGTATATATGGGGCAGCGCGGCCGGCTCTACGAGGGTCCGGCATTCATCTGTGAGGAGCAGGTCCCTTTAATGCCTCCTGTGCAGTATATATGGGGCAGCGCGGCTCTACGAGGGCCCGGCATTCATCTGTGAGGAGCCGGTCCCTTTAATGCCTCCGGTGCAGTATATATTGGGCAGCGCGGCCGGCTCTACGAGGGTCCGGCATTCATCTGTGAGGAGCAGGTCCCTTTAATGCCTCCGGTGCAGTATATATGGGGCAGCGCGGCCGGCTCTACGAGGGATCTGCATTCATCTGTGAGGAGCCGGCCCCTTTAATGCCTCCTGTGCAGTATATATGGGGCAGCGCGGCTCTACGAGGGATCTGCATTCATCTGTGAGGAGCCGGTCCCTTTAATGCCTCCGGTGCAGTATATATTGGGCAGCGCGGCCGGCTCTACGAGGGTCCGGCATTCATCTGTGAGGAGCAGGTCCCTTTAATGCCTCCGGTGCAGTATATATGGGGCAGCGCGGCCGGCTCTACGAGGGATCTGCATTCATCTGTGAAGAGCCGGCCCCTTTAATGCCTCCTGTGCAGTATATATGGGGCAGCGCGGCCGGCTCTACGAGGGCCCGGCATTCATCTGCGAGGAGCCGGTCCCTTTAATGCCTCCTGTGCAGTATATATGGGGCAGCGCGGCCGGCTCTACGAGGGACCTGCATTCATCTGCGAGGAGCCGGTCCCTTTAATGTCTCCGGTGCAGTATATATGGGGCAGCGCGGCCGGCTCTACGAGGGACCTGCATTCATCTGTGAGGAGCCGGTACCTTTAAGGCCTCCGGTGCAGTATATATGGGGCAGCGCGGCCGGCTCTACGAGGGATCTGCATTCATCTGTGAGGAGCCGGTCCCTTTAATGTCTCCGGTGCAGTATATATGGGGCAGCGCGGCCGGCTCTACGAGGGATCTGCATTCATCTGTGAGGAGCCGGTCCCTTTAATGCCTCCGGTGCAGTATATATGGGGCAGCGCGGCTCTACGAGGGACCTGCATTCATCTGTGAGGAGCCGGTCCCTTTAATGTCTCCGGTGCATTATATATGGGGCAGCGCGGCTCTACGAGGGATCTGCATTCATCTGTGAGGAGCCGGTCCCTTTAATGCCTCCTGTGCAGTATATATGGGGCAGCGCGGCTCTACGAGGGCCCGGCATTCATCTGTGAGGAGCCGGTCCCTTTAATGCCTCCTGTGCAGTATATATGGGGCAGCGCGTCCGGCTCTACGAGGGTCCTGCATTCATCTGTGAGGAGCAGGTCCCTTTAATGCCTCCTGTGCAGTATGTATGGGGCAGCGCGTCTCTACGAGGGTCCTGCATTCATCTGTGAGGAGCAGGTCCCTTTAATGCCTCCTGTGCAGTATATATGGGGCAGCGCGGCTCTACAAGGGCCTGGCATTCATCTGTGAGGAGCCGGTCCCTTTAATGCCTCCTGTGCAGTATATATGGGGCAGCGCGGCCGGCTCTACGAGGGTCCTGCATTCATCTGCGAGGAGCCGGTCCCTTTAATGCCTCCTGTGCAGTATATATGGGGCAGCGCGGCCGGCTCTACGAGGGACCTGCATTCATCTGTGAGGAGCCGGTCCCTTTAATGCCTCCGGTGCAGTATGTATGGGGCAGCGCGTCTCTACGAGGGTCCTGCATTCATCTGTGAGGAGCAGGTCCCTTTAATGCCTCCTGTGCAGTATATATGGGGCAGCGCGGCCGGCTCTACGAGGGTCCTGCATTCATCTGCGAGGAGCCGGTCCCTTTAATGCCTCCTGTGCAGTATATATGGGGCAGCGCGGCTCTACGAGGGACCTGCATTCATCTGTGAGGAGCCGGTCCCTTTAATGCCTCCGGTGCAGTATATATGGGGCAGCGCGGCCGGCTCTACGAGGGTCCTGCATTCATCTGTGAGGAGCAGGTCCCTTTAATGCCTCCTGTGCAGTATATATGGGGCAGCGCGGCCGGCTCTACGAGGGTCCTACATTCATCTGTGAGGAGCCGTCCCTTTAATGCCTCCTGTGCAGTATATATGGGGCAGCGCGGCCGGCTCTACGAGGGATCTACATTCATCTGTGAGGAGCCGTCCCTTTAATGCCTCCGGTGCAGTATATATGGGGCAGCGCGGCTCTACGAGGGTCCTGCATTCATCTGTGAGGAGCCGGTCCCTTTAATGCCTCCGGTGTAGTATATATGGGGCAGCGCGGCCGGCTCTACGAGGGATCTGCATTCATCTGTGAGGAGCCGGCCCCTTTAATGCCTCCTGTGCAGTATATATGGGGCAGCGCGGCCGGCTCTACGAGGGCCCGGCATTCATCTGCGAGGAGCCGGTCCCTTTAATGCCTCCTGTGCAGTATATATGGGGCAGCGCGGCCGGCTCTACGAGGGACCTGCATTCATCTGCGAGGAGCCGGTCCCTTTAATGTCTCCGGTGCAGTATATATGGGGCAGCGCGGCCGGCTCTACGAGGGACCTGCATTCATCTGTGAGGAGCCGGTACCTTTAAGGCCTCCGGTGCAGTATATATGGGGCAGCGCGGCCGGCTCTACGAGGGATCTGCATTCATCTGTGAGGAGCCGGTCCCTTTAATGTCTCCGGTGCAGTATATATGGGGCAGCGCGGCCGGCTCTACGAGGGATCTGCATTCATCTGTGAGGAGCCGGTCCCTTTAATGCCTCCTGTGCAGTGTATATGGGGCAGCGCGGCTCTACGAGGGACCTGCATTCATCTGTGAGGAGCCGGTCCCTTTAATGTCTCCGGTGCATTATATATGGGGCAGCGCGGCTCTACGAGGGATCTGCATTCATCTGTGAGGAGCCGGTCCCTTTAATGCCTCCTGTGCAGTATATATGGGGCAGCGCGTCCGGCTCTACGAGGGTCCTGCATTCATCTGTGAGGAGCAGGTCCCTTTAATGCCTCCTGTGCAGTATGTATGGGGCAGCGCGTCTCTACGAGGGTCCTGCATTCATCTGTGAGGAGCAGGTCCCTTTAATGCCTCCTGTGCAGTATATATGGGGCAGCGCGGCTCTACAAGGGCCTGGCATTCATCTGTGAGGAGCCGGTCCCTTTAATGCCTCCTGTGCAGTATATATGGGGCAGCGCGGCCGGCTCTACGAGGGTCCTGCATTCATCTGCGAGGAGCCGGTCCCTTTAATGCCTCCTGTGCAGTATATATGGGGCAGCGCGGCCGGCTCTACGAGGGACCTGCATTCATCTGTGAGGAGCCGGTCCCTTTAATGCCTCCGGTGCAGTATGTATGGGGCAGCGCGTCTCTACGAGGGTCCTGCATTCATCTGTGAGGAGCAGGTCCCTTTAATGCCTCCTGTGCAGTATATATGGGGCAGCGCGGCCGGCTCTACGAGGGTCCTGCATTCATCTGCGAGGAGCCGGTCCCTTTAATGCCTCCTGTGCAGTATATATGGGGCAGCGCGGCTCTACGAGGGACCTGCATTCATCTGTGAGGAGCCGGTCCCTTTAATGCCTCCGGTGCAGTATATATGGGGCAGCGCGGCCGGCTCTACGAGGGTCCTGCATTCATCTGTGAGGAGCAGGTCCCTTTAATGCCTCCTGTGCAGTATATATGGGGCAGCGCGGCCGGCTCTACGAGGGTCCTACATTCATCTGTGAGGAGCCGTCCCTTTAATGCCTCCTGTGCAGTATATATGGGGCAGCGCGGCCGGCTCTACGAGGGATCTACATTCATCTGTGAGGAGCCGTCCCTTTAATGCCTCCGGTGCAGTATATATGGGGCAGCGCGTCTCTACGAGGGTCCTGCATTCATCTGTGAGGAGCCGGTCCCTTTAATGCCTCCGGTGTAGTATATATGGGGCAGCGCGGCCGGCTCTACGAGGGATCTGCATTCATCTGTGAGGAGCCGGTCCCTTTAATGCCTCCTGTGCAGTATATATGGGGCAGCGCGGCCGGCTCTACGAGGGCCCTGCATTCATCTGTGAGGAGCCGGTCCCTTTAATGCCTCCGGTGCAGTATATATGGGGCAGCGCGGCTCTACGAGGGACCTGCATTCATCTGTGAGGAGCCGTCCCTTTAATGCCTCCTGTGTAGTATATATGGGGCAGCGCGGCTCTACGAGGGTCCTGCATTCATCTGTGAGGAGCCGTCCCTTTAATGCCTCCTGTGCAGTATATATGGGGCAGCGCGGCCGGCTCTACGAGGGATCTGCATTCATCTGTGAGGAGCCGGTCCCTTTAATGCCTCCGGTGCAGTATATATGGGGCAGCGCGGCCGGCTCTACGAGGGCCCGGCATTCATCTGTGAGGAGCCGGTCCCTTTAATGCCTCCGGTGCAGTATATATGGGGCAGCGCGGCTCTACGAGGGATCGGCATTCATCTGTGAGGAGCCGGTCCCTTTAATGCCTCCTGTGCAGTATATATGGGGCAGAGCGGCCGGCTCTACGAGGGCCCGGCATTCATCTGTGAGGAGCCGGTCCCTTTAATGCCTCCTGTGCAGTATATATGGGGCAGCGCGGCCGGCTCTACGAGGGCCCGGCATTCATCTGTGAGGAGCCGGTCCCTTTAATGCCTCCTGTGCAGTATATATGGGGCAGCGCGGCTCTACGAGGGATCGGCATTCATCTGTGAGGAGCCGGTCCCTTTAATGCCTCCGGTGCAGTGTATATGGGGCAGCGCGGCTCTACGAGGGTCCTGCATTCATCTGTGAGGAGCCGGTCCCTTTAATGCCTCCGGTGTAGTATATATGGGGCAGCGCGGCCGGCTCTACGAGGGATCTGCATTCATCTGTGAGGAGCCGGTCCCTTTAATGCCTCCTGTGCAGTATATATGGGGCAGTGCGGCTCTACGAGGGTCCTGCATTCATCTGTGAGGAGCCGGTCCCTTTAATGCCTCCGGTGCAGTATATATGGGGCAGCGCGACCGGCTCTACGAGGGCCCGGCATTCATCTGTGAGGAGCCGGTCCCTTTAATGCCTCCTGTGCAGTATATATGGGGCAGCGCGGCTCTACGAGGGCCCGGAATTCATCTGTGAGGAGCCGGTCCCTTTAATGCCTCCTGTGCAGTATATATGGGGCAGCGTGGCTCTACGAGGGCCCGGCATTCATCTGTGAGGAGCCGGTCCCTTTAATGCCTCCTGTGCAGTATATATGGGGCAGCGCGGCTCTACGAGGGTCCGGCATTCATCTGTGAGGATCGGTCCCTTTAATGCCTCCTGTGCAGTATATATGGGGCAGCGCGGCTCTACGAGGGCCCGGCATTCATCTGTGAGGAGCCGGCCCCTTTAATGCCTCCGGTGCAGTATATATGGGGCAGCGCGGCCGGCTCTACGAGGGTCCTGCATTCATCTGTGAGGAGCCGGCCCCTTTAATGCCTCCGGTGCAGTATATATGGGGCAGCGCGGCTCTACGAGGGCCTGGCATTCATCTGTGAGGAGCCGGTCCCTTTAATGCCTCCGGTGCAGTATATATGGGGCAGCGCGGCCGGCTCTACGAGGGTCCTGCATTCATCTGTGAGGAGCCGGCCCCTTTAATGCCTCCGGTGCAGTATATATGGGGCAGCGCGGCTCTACGAGGGCCCGGCATTCATCTGTGAGGAGCCGGTCCCTTTAATGCCTCCGGTGCAGTATATATGGGGCAGCGCGGCCGGCTCTACGAGGGTCCTGCATTCATCTGTGAGGAGCCGGTCCCTTTAATGCCTCCGGTGCATTATATATGGGGCAGCGCGGCTCTACGAGGGTCCGGCATTCATCTGTGAGGAGCCGGTCCCTTTAATGCCTCCGGTGCAGTATATATGGGGCAGCGCGGCTCTACGAGGGTCCGGCATTCATCTGTGAGGAGCCGGTCCCTTTAATGTCTCCTGTGCAGTATATATGGGGCAGCGCGGCTCTACGAGGGCCCGGCATTCATCTGTGAGGAGCCGGTCCCTTTAATGCCTCCTGTGCAGTATATATGGGGCAGCGCGGCCGGCTCTACGAGGGCCCGGCATTCATCTGTGAGGAGCCGGTCCCTTTAATGCCTCCAGTGCAGTATATATGGGGCAGCGCGGCTCTACGAGGGCCCGGCATTCATCTGTGAGGAGCCGGTCCCTTTAATGCCTCCGGTGCAGTATATATGGGGCAGCGCGGCCGGCTCTACGAGGGTCCTGCATTCATCTGTGAGGAGCCGGCCCCTTTGATGCCTCCGGTGCAGTATATATGGGGCAGCGCGGCTCTACGAGGGCCTGGCATTCATCTGTGAGGAGCCGGTCCCTTTAATGCCTCCGGTGCAGTATATATGGGGCAGCGCGGCCGGCTCTACGAGGGTCCTGCATTCATCTGTGAGGAGCAGGCCCCTTTAATGCCTCCGGTGCAGTATATATGGGGCAGTGCGGCTCTACGAGGGCCCGGCATTCATCTGTGAGGAGCCGGTCCCTTTAATGCCTCCGGTACAGTATATATGGGGCAGCGCGGCTCTACGAGGGTCCGGCATTCATCTGTGAGGAGCCGGTCCCTTTAATGCCTCCGGTGCAGTATATATGGGGCAGCGCGGCTCTACGAGGGTCCGGCATTCATCTGTGAGGAGCCGGTCCCTTTAATGTCTCCTGTGCAGTATATATGGGGCAGCGCGGCTCTACGAGGGCCCGGCATTCATCTGTGAGGAGCCGGTCCCTTTAATGCCTCCTGTGCAGTATATATGGGGCAGCGCGGCCGGCTCTACGAGGGCCCGGCATTCATCTGTGAGGAGCCGGTCCCTTTAATGCCTCCGGTGCAGTATATATGGGGCAGCGCGGCTCTACGAGGGCCCGGCATTCATCTGTGAGGAGCCGGTCCCTTTAATGCCTCCGGTGCAGTATATATGGGGCAGCGCGGCTCTACGAGGGTCCGGCATTCATCTGTGAGGAGCCGGTCCCTTTAATGCCTCCGGTGCAGTATATATGGGGCAGCGCGGCTCTACGAGGGCCCGGCATTCATCTGTGAGGAGCCGGCCCCTTTAATGCCTCCTGTGCAGTATGTATGGGGCAGCGCGGCTCTACGAGGGATCTGCATTCATCTGTGAGGAGCCGGTGCCTTTAATGCCTCCTGTGCAGTATATATGGGGCAGCGCGGCCGGCTCTACGAGGGCCCTGCATTCATCTGTGAGGAGCCGGTCCCTTTAATGCCTCCGGTGCAGTATATATGGGGCAGCGCGGCTCTACGAGGGCCCGGCATTCATCTGTGAGGAGCCGGTCCCTTTAATGCCTCCGGTGCAGTATATATGGGGCAGCGCGGCCGGCTCTACGAGGGTCCTGCATTCATCTGTGAGGAGCCGGTCTCTTTAATGCCTCCGGTGCAGTGTATATGGGGCAGCGCGGCTCTACGAGGGATCTGCATTCATCTGTGAGGAGCCGGTGCCTTTAATGCCTCCTGTGCAGTATATATGGGGCAGCGCGGCCGGCTCTACGAGGGCCCGGCATTCATCTGTGAGGAGCCAGTCCCTTTAATGCCTCCTGTGCAGTATATATGGGGCAGCGCGGCTCTACGAGGGATCTGCATTCATCTGTGAGGAGCCGGTGCCTTTAATGCCTCCTGTGCAGTATATATGGGGCAGCGCGGCCGGCTCTACGAGGGCCCGGCATTCATCTGTGAGGAGCCAGTCCCTTTAATGCCTCCGGTGCAGTATATATGGGGCAGCGCGGCCGGCTCTACGAGGGATCGGCATTCATCTGTGAGGAGCCGGTCCCTTTAATGCCTCCGGTGCAGTATATATGGGGCAGCGCGGCTCTACGAGGGCCTGGCATTCATCTGTGAGGAGCCGGTCTCTTTAATGCCTCCGGTGCAGTGTATATGGGGCAGCGCGGCTCTACGAGGGATCTGCATTCATCTGTGAGGAGCCGGTCCCTTTAATGCCTCCTGTGCAGTATATATGGGGCAGCGCGGCCGGCTCTACGAGGGCCCGGCATTCATCTGTGAGGAGCCGGTCCCTTTAATGCCTCCGGTGCAGTATATATGGGGCAGCACGGCTCTACGAGGGACCTGCATTCATCTGTGAGGATCGGTCCCTTTAATGCCTCCGGTGCAGTATATATGGGGCAGCGCGGCTCTACGAGGGCCCGGCATTCATCTGTGAGGAGCCGGTCCCTTTAATGCCTCCGGTGCAGTATATATGGGGCAGCGCGGCCGGCTCTACGAGGGATCGGCATTCATCTGTGAGGAGCCGGTCCCTTTAATGCCTCCGGTGCAGTATATATGGGGCAGCGCGGCTCTACGAGGGCCTGGCATTCATCTGTGAGGAGCCGGTCTCTTTAATGCCTCCTGTGCAGTATATATGGGGCAGCGCGGCTCTACGAGGGATCTGCATTCATCTGTGAGGAGCCGGTCCCTTTAATGCCTCCGGTGCAGTATATATGGGGCAGCGCGGCTCTACGAGGGCCTGGCATTCATCTGTGAGGAGCCGGCCCCTTTAATGCCTCCTGTGCAGTATATATGGGGCAGCGCGGCTCTACGAGGCCCGGCATTCATTTGTGAGGAGCCGGTCCCTTTAATGCCTCCGGTGCAGTATATATGGGGCAGCGCGGCTCTACGAGGGATCTGCATTCATCTGTGAGGAGCCGGTCCCTTTAATGCCTCCGGTGCAGTATATATGGGGCAGCGCGGCTCTACGAGGGCCTGGCATTCATCTGTGAGGAGCCGGTCCCTTTAATGCCTCCTGTGCAGTATATATGGGGCAGCGCGGCTCTACGAGGGCCCGGCATTCATCTGTGAGGAGCCGGTCCCTTTAATGCCTCCGGTGCAGTATATATGGGGCAGCGCGGCCGGCTCTACGAGGGCCCGGCATTCATCTGTGAGGAGCCGGTCCCTTTAATGCCTCTGGTGCAGTATATATGGGGCAGCGCGGCCGGCTCTACGAGGGATCTGCATTCATCTGTGAGGAGCCGGTCCCTTTAATGCCTCCGGTGCAGTATATATGGGGCAGCGCGGCTCTACGAGGGCCTGGCATTCATCTGTGAGGAGCCGGTCCCTTTAATGCCTCCTGTGCAGTATATATGGGGCAGCGCGGCTCTACGAGGGCCCGGCATTCATCTGTGAGGAGCCGGTCCCTTTAATGCCTCCGGTGCAGTATATATGGGGCAGCGCGGCCGGCTCTACGAGGGCCTGGCATTCATCTGTGAGGAGCCGGTCTCTTTAATGCCTCTGGTGCAGTATATATGGGGCAGCGCGGCTCTACGAGGGCCTGGCATTCATCTGTGAGAAGCCGGTCCCTTTAATGCCTCCTGTGCAGTATATATGGGGCAGCGCGGCTCTACGAGGGTCCTGCATTCATCTGTGAGAAGCCGGTCCCTTTAATGCCTCCTGTGCAGTATATATGGGGCAGCGTGGCTCTACGAGGGCCCGGCATTCATCTGTGAGAAGCCGGTCCCTTTAATGCCTCCTGTGCAGTATATATGGGGCAGCGTGGCTCTACGAGGGTCCTGCATTCATCTGTGAGGAGCCGGTCCCTTTAATGCCTCCGGTGCAGTATATATGGGGCAGCGCGGCCGGCTCTACGAGGGATCTGCATTCATCTGTGAGGAGCCGGTCCCTTTAATGCCTCCGGTGCAGTATATATGGGGCAGCGCGGCCGGCTCTACGAGGGATCGGCATTCATCTGTGAGGAGCCGGTCCCTTTAATGCCTCCGGTGCAATATATATGGGGCAGCGCGGCTCTACGAGGGCCTGGCATTCATCTGTGAGGAGCCGGTCTCTTTAATGCCTCCTGTGCAGTATATATGGGGCAGCGCGGCTCTACGAGGGATCTGCATTCATCTGTGAGGAGCCGGTCCCTTTAATGCCTCCGGTGCAGTATATATGGGGCAGCGCGGCTCTACGAGGGCCTGGCATTCATCTGTGAGGAGCCGGCCCCTTTAATGCCTCCTGTGCAGTATATATGGGGCAGCGCGGCTCTACGAGGGCCCGGCATTCATCTGTGAGGAGCCGGTCCCTTTAATGCCTCCGGTGCAGTATATATGGGGCAGCGCGGCTCTACGAGGGATCTGCATTCATCTGTGAGGAGCCGGTCCCTTTAATGCCTCCGGTGCAGTATATATGGGGCAGCGCGGCTCTACGAGGGCCTGGCATTCATCTGTGAGGAGCCGGTCCCTTTAATGCCTCCTGTGCAGTATATATGGGGCAGCGCGGCTCTACGAGGGCCCGGCATTCATCTGTGAGGAGCCGGTCCCTTTAATGCCTCCGGTGCAGTATATATGGGGCAGCGCGGCCGGCTCTACGAGGGCCCGGCATTCATCTGTGAGGAGCCGGTCCCTTTAATGCCTCTGGTGCAGTATATATGGGGCAGCGCGGCCGGCTCTACGAGGGATCTGCATTCATCTGTGAGGAGCCGGTCCCTTTAATGCCTCCGGTGCAGTATATATGGGGCAGCGCGGCTCTACGAGGGCCTGGCATTCATCTGTGAGGAGCCGGTCCCTTTAATGCCTCCTGTGCAGTATATATGGGGCAGCGCGGCTCTACGAGGGCCCGGCATTCATCTGTGAGGAGCCGGTCCCTTTAATGCCTCCGGTGCAGTATATATGGGGCAGCGCGGCCGGCTCTACGAGGGCCTGGCATTCATCTGTGAGGAGCCGGTCTCTTTAATGCCTCTGGTGCAGTATATATGGGGCAGCGCGGCTCTACGAGGGCCTGGCATTCATCTGTGAGAAGCCGGTCCCTTTAATGCCTCCTGTGCAGTATATATGGGGCAGCGCGGCTCTACGAGGGTCCTGCATTCATCTGTGAGAAGCCGGTCCCTTTAATGCCTCCTGTGCAGTATATATGGGGCAGCGTGGCTCTACGAGGGCCCGGCATTCATCTGTGAGAAGCCGGTCCCTTTAATGCCTCCGGTGCAGTATATATGGGGCAGCGCGGCCGGCTCTACGAGGGTCCGGCATTCATCTGTGAGGAGCCGGTCCCTTTAATGCCTCCGGTGCAGTATATATGGGGCAGCGCGGCTCTACGAGGGATCTACATTCATCTGTGAGGAGCCGGTCCCTTTAATGCCTCCGGTGCAGTATATATGGGGCAGCGCGGCTCTACGAGGGATCGGCATTCATCTGTGAGGAGCCGGTCCCTTTAATGCCTCCTGTGCAGTATATATGGGGCAGCGCGGCTCTACGAGGGTCCGGCATTCATCTGTGAGGAGCCGGTCCCTTTAATGCCTCCGGTGCAGTATATATGGGGCAGCGCGGCTCTACGAGGGTCCGGCATTCATCTGTGAGGAGCCGGTCCCTTTAATGCCTCCGGTGCAGTATATATGGGGCAGCGCGGCCGGCTCTACGAGGGATCTGCATTCATCTGTGAGGAGCCGGTCCCTTTAATGCCTCCGGTGCAGTATATATGGGGCAGCGCGGCCGGCTCTACGAGGGACCTGCATTCATCTGTGAGGAGCCGGTCCCTTTAATGCCTCCGGTGCAGTATATATGGGGCAGCGCGGCTCTACGAGGGTCCTGCATTCATCTGTGAGGAGCCGGTCCCTTTAATGCCTCCGGTGCAGTATATATGGGGCAGCGCGGCCGGCTCTACGAGGGTCCGGCATTCATCTGTGAGGAGCCGGTCCCTTTAATGCCTCCGGTGCAGTATATATGGGGCAGCGCGGCTCTACGAGGGTCCTGCATTCATCTGTGAGGAGCCGGTCCCTTTAATGCCTCCGGTGCAGTATATATGGGGCAGCGCGGCTCTACGAGGGCCCGGCATTCATCTGTGAGGAGCCGGTCCCTTTAATGCCTCCTGTGCAGTATATATGGGGCAGCGCGGCTCTACGAGGGCCCGGCATTCATCTGTGAGGAGCCGGTCCCTTTAATGCCTCCTGTGCAGTATATATGGGGCAGCGCGGCTCTACGAGGGTCCGGCATTCATCTGTGAGGAGCCGGTCCCTTTAATGCCTCCGGTGCAGTATATATGGGGCAGCGCGGCTCTACGAGGGTCCTGCATTCATCTGTGAGGAGCCGGTCCCTTTAATGCCTCCTGTGCAGTATATATGGGGCAGCGCGGCTCTACGAGGGTCCGGCATGAATCTGTGAGGAGCCGGTCCCTTTAATGCCTCCTGTGCAGTATATATGGGGCAGCGCGGCTCTACGAGGGTCCTGCATTCATCTGTGAGGAGCCGGTCCCTTTAATGCCTCCGGTGCAGTATATATGGGGCAGCGCGGCTCTACGAGGGTCCTGCATTCATCTGTGAGGAGCCGGTCCCTTTAATGCCTCCTGTGCAGTATATATGGGGCAGCGCGGCTCTACGAGGGTCCGGCATGAATCTGTGAGGAGCCGGTCCCTTTAATGCCTCCGGTGCAGTATATATGGGGCAGCGCGGCTCTACGAGGGCCCGTTATTCATCTCTGTGACTGGCGCTAGGCTCCACCAGATGCCGGCGTCCCGGGGGCCCCGGAGGCAGAGTCTCACGCTCCGTGCTCTTGCAGGTAGGATCTATATATCCATTTCCGTGCTCGGACCCCTGCAATCCTCCATTGAGCGGCGCTCGTCCCCCGCGGCCCTGAGTGGGTTTTTACCTCACTTATCTCTCACTTTGTTATAGATGTGAATGTTCTGCCGCCTTTATTAGACTGGAGGGAACGTCTGGGGACGTAAAGATGAGTAATTAGCCCCCCGTGGTGCTCAATTTAGTGCGTAGAACAAAGTCAGCTCTCTTTGGCTTTGAATATTTCTGCAACACTGAGAGCGGCGGAAGCGGCTCGTAATAAAACACGTTCTGCCGCTGCTCTCTGCTTATTACAGAGCGGCAAAACTTCTGCAACTTTCTCCTTCACGGCAGGTGAAGTTTTCTTAAAGGGACACGCCACCGAAATCCCTTCTGTCTGCAGTGACACTGGTCCAGTTTATTTGGCATTTTACCGGGTCACGATCTCACTTAGGCCGGTTTCACACTTGCGTTGTGCGGCTTCCGTTGCTATCCGCTGCCTTGAGGAATCTCGGTAACCGTTGCAGGAAACCGTTTATTCCTCGTAGACTTCTATTAGCTACGGATAGCAACAGATGGTCTTGCGTTGCATCCGCCCGCGGCGCATCAGTTGTTTTGTCGGTGACCGTCAGTGACCGTCGGGCGGAGGGAACACTGAATGTAGCGTTTTTTGTTGCTGTAAAAAAACGCACTCCGCAGGATTCCGTTGGAATCCGTTACGAGGCATAATGAGTGTCTATGGTGCTGGATTCCGTCGCCATGTGTTTGTTGACGGATTCCAGTGCAGGATTCCGTTACATTCTACTGAGCATGCTCAGCATGTCCAGCAGAACGTTCTAAATCGTTTAAAAGCACTCCTGGTCTCTCTCTCTCTCTCTGTCGGTCTCTCTGTCGCTCTCTGTCGGTCGGTCTCTCTCTCTGTCGGTCTCTCTTTCTCTCTCTGTCGGTCGGTCTCTCTCTCTGTCGGTCTCTCTGTCGCTCTCTGTCGGTCGGTCTCTCTCTCTGTCGGTCTCTCTTTCTCTCTCTGTCGGTCGGTCTCTCTCTCTGTCGGTCTCTCTCTCTCTCTCTGTCGGTCGGCCTCTCTCTCTCTGTCGGTCGGTCTCTCTCTCTCTCTGTCGGTCGGTCTCTCTCTCTCTCTCTGTCGGTCTCTCTCTCTGTCGGTCGGTCTCTCTCTCTCTCTGTTGGTCAGTCTCTCTCTCTCTCTGTCGGTCTCTCTCTCTCTGTCGGTCGGTCTCTGTCTCTGTTGGTCAGCCTCTCTCTCTCTCTGTCGGTCTCTCTCTCTCTGTCCGTGTCTCTCTGTCGGTCTCTCTCTCTCTGTCGGTCTCTCTCTCTCTGTCGGTCTCTCTCTCTCTGTCGGTCGGTCTCTCTCTCTCTCTCTCTCTCTCTCTGTCGGTCGGTCTCTCTCTCTCTCTCTCTCTCTCTGTTGGTCAGTCTCTCTCTCTCTCTGTCGGTCGGTCTCTCTCTCTCTCTCTGTTGGTCAGTCTCTCTCTCTCTCTGTCGGTCTCTCTGTCGGTATCTCTCCGTCGGTCGGTCTATCTCTCTCTCTGTTGGTCAGCCTCTCTCTCTCTCTGTCGGTATCTCTCCGTCGGTCGGTCTATCTCTCTCTGTCGGTCTCTCTCTCTCTCTGTCGGTCGGTCTCTCTCTGTCGGTCTCTCTCTCTCTCTGTCGGTCTCTCTCTCTCTCTGTCGGTCGGTCTCTCTCTGTCGGTCGGTCTTTCTCTCTCTCTGTCGGTCGGTCTCTCTCTGTCGGTCGGTGTCTCTCTCTCTCTGTAGGTCGGTCTCTCTCTCTCTCTGTTGGTCAGTCTCTCTCTCTCTGTCGGTCTCTCTCTCTCTGTTCGTGTCTCTCTGTCGGTCTCTCTCTCTCTCTGTCGGTCGGTCTCTCTCTGTCGGTCGGTCTCTCTCTCTCTGTCGGTCGGTCTCTCTCTGTCGGTCTCTCTCTCTCTGTCGGTCTCTCTCTCTCTGTCGGTCGGTCTCTCTCTCTGTTGGTCAGTCTCTCTCTCTCTGTCGGTCTCTCTCTCTCTGTTCGTGTCTCTCTGTCGGTCTCTCTCTCTCTTTCTCTGTCGGTCTCTCTCTCTCTCTGTCGGTCTCTCTCTCTTTCTCTGTCGGTCTCTCTCTCTCTGTCGGTCTCTCTCTCTTTCTCTGTCGGTCTCTCTCTCTCTGTCAGTCTCTCTCTCTATCGATGTTGGTCTCTCTCTGTCTGTCTCTCCCTCTCTCTCATACTCACCGATCACCGGTGCGGCGCTGCACGGCTGTCACACTTCTCTGGCGGGTTCTCCTCTTTTGAAAATGCCGGCCGCTCATTATTCCATCGAGTATTCCCTGCTTTCCCCGCCCACCGGCGCCTATGATTGGTTGCAGTCATACCCGCCCCCACGGTGAGTGACAGTTGTCTCACTGCAACCAATCACAGCCGCCGCTGGGCGGGTCTATGTAGTGCAGTACAATAAATAAATCAATAATTTAAAAAAACGGTGTGCGGTCCCCCCCTAATTTTGATACCAGCCAAGGTAAAGTCACACGGCTGAAGGCTGCTATTCTCAGGGTAGGGAGCCCCACGTTATGGGGAGCCCCCCAGCCTAACAATATCAGCCAGCAGCTGCCCGGAATTGCCACATCATCCATTAGATGCGACAGTCCCGGGACTTTACCCGGCTCATCCCGAATTGCCCTGGTGCGGTGGTAATCGAGGTAATAAGGAGTTAATAGCAGCCCATAGCTGCCACTAAGTCATAGGTTAATCATGGCAGGCGTCTCCCCAAGATACCTTCCATGATTAACCTGTAAGTGAAAGTAAATAAACACATACACCCGAAAAAATACTTTAATTGGAATAAAAGATAAAAAACACCCTCTTTCACCACTTTATTAATCCCCAAATACACTTCCAGGTCAAGCGTAATCCACACGAGGTCCCGCGACGCATCCAGCTCTGCTACATGAAGCTGACAGGAGCTGCCGTAGAACACCGCCACTCTCTGTGAGCTCCCGGCAGCAACTGAAGTGAGTCGCACTGTCAGCGGGGACGTCACTGAGGTAATGTGTGCGGCGATGATGGGAGCGGTAGTGCCAGTGTGTATGCAGTGATGGGTGCGGTAGTGCCTCCGTGTGCGCGGTGATGATGGGTGCGGTAGTGCCTGCGTGTGTGCGGTGATGATGGGGGTGGTAGTGGCGGTGTATATGCGGTGATGATGGGTGCAGTAGTGCTGGGGTGTGTGCAATGATGATGATGTGTGCGGTAGTGCCAGGGTGTGTGCAGTGATGATGATGTGTGCGGTAGTACCAGGGTGTGTGCAGTGATGATGGGTGCGGTAGTGCATGGGTGTGTGCAGTGATGATGATGAGTGCGGTAGTGCCGGGGTGTGTGCAGTGATGATGATGAGTGCGGTACTGCCAGGGTGTGTGCAGTGATGATGATGAGTGCAGTAGTGTCGGGGTGTGTGCAGTGATGATGATGATGAGTGCGGTACTGCCAGGGTGTGTACAGTGATGATGATGAGTGCAATAGTGCCAGGGTGTGTGCAGTGATGATGGGTGCGGTAGGGTCGGGGTGTGTGCAGTGATGATGATGAGTGCGGTAGTGCCGGGGTGTGTGCAGTGATGATGGGTGCGGTAGTGCCAGGGTGTGTGCAGTGATGATGATAAGTGCAGTAGTGCCGGGGTGTGTGCAGTGATGATGATGAGTGCGGTAGTGTCGGGGTGTGTGCAGTGATGATGATGAGTGCGGTAGTGCCGAGGTGTGTGCAGTGATGATGAGTGCGATAGTGCCAGGGTGTGTGTAGTGATGATGATGAGTGCGGTAGTGCCAGGGTGTGTGCAGTGATGATGGGGGCGGTAGTGCCGGGGTGTGTGCAGTGATGATGATGAGTGCGGTAGTGCCGGGGTGTGTGCAGTGATGATGATGAGTGCGGTAGTGTCGGGGTGTGTGCAGTGATGATGATGAGTGTGGTAGTGCCAGGGTGTGTGCAGTGATGATGATGAGTGCGGTGCTGCCAGGGTGTGTGCAGTGATGTTGATGAGTGCGGTAGTGCCGGGGTGTGTGCAGTGATGATGGGGGCGGTACTGCCAGGGTGTGTGCAGTGATGATGAGTGCGGTAGTGCCGGGGTGTGTGCAGTTATGATGATGAGTGCGGTAGTGCCGGGGTGTGTGCAGTGATGATGATGAGTGCGGTAAAGCCGGGGTGTGTGCAGTGATGATGATGAGTGCTATACTGCTAGGGTGTGTGCAGTGATGATGATGAGTGCGATAGTGCCGGGGTGTGTGCAGTGATGATGGGGGCGGTAGTGCCGGTGTGTGTGCAGTGATGATGATGAGTGCGGTAGTGCTGGGGTGTGTGCAGTGGTGATGGGGGCGGTAGTGCCAGGGTGTGTGCAGTGATGATCGGGGCGGTACTGCCAGGGTGTGTGCAGTGATGATGGGGGCGGTACTGCCGGGGTGTGTGCAGTGATGATGGGGGCGGTAGTGCCAGGGTGTGTGCAGTGATGATGGGGGCGGTACTGCCAGGGTGTGTGCAGTGATGATGATGAGTGCGGTAGTGCCGGGGTGTGTGCGGTGATGAGTGCGGTAGTGCCTGGGTGTGTGCAGTGATGATGGGGGCGGTAGTGCCAGGGTGCGTGCAGTGATGATGAGTGCGGTAGTGCCGGGGTGTGCAGTGATGATGATGAGTGCAGTAGTGCCGGGGTGTGTGCGGTGATGAGTGCGGTAGTGCCGGGGTGTGTGCAGTTATGATGATGAGTGCGGTAGTGCCGGGGTGTGTGCAGTGATGATGATGAGTGCGGTAAAGCCGGGGTGTGTGCAGTGATGATGATGAGTGCTATACTGCTAGGGTGTGTGCAGTGATGATGATGAGTGCGATAGTGCCGGGGTGTGTGCAGTGATGATGGGGGCGGTAGTGCCGGTGTGTGTGCAGTGATGATGATGAGTGCGGTAGTGCTGGGGTGTGTGCAGTGGTGATGGGGGCGGTAGTGCCAGGGTGTGTGCAGTGATGATCGGGGCGGTACTGCCAGGGTGTGTGCAGTGATGATGGGGGCGGTACTGCCGGGGTGTGTGCAGTGATGATGGGGGCGGTAGTGCCAGGGTGTGTGCAGTGATGATGGGGGCGGTACTGCCAGGGTGTGTGCAGTGATGATGATGAGTGCGGTAGTGCCGGGGTGTGTGCGGTGATGAGTGCATAGTGCCGGGGTGTGTGCAGTGATGATGGGGGCGGTAGTGCCAGGGTGCGTGCAGTGATGATGAGTGCGGTAGTGCCGGGGTGTGCAGTGATGATGATGAGTGCAGTAGTGCCGGGGTGTGTGCGGTGATGAGTGCGGTAGTGTCGGGGTGTGTGCGGTGATGAGTGCGGTAGTGCCGGGGTGTGTGCGGTGATGAGTGCGGTAGTGCCGCGGTGTGTGCAGTGATGAGTGCGGTAGTGCTGGGGTGTGCGGTGATGAGTGCGGTAGTGCCACGGTGTGTGCGGTGATGAGTGCGGTAGTGCCGCGGTGTGTGCGATGATGAGTGCGGTAGTGCCGCGGTGTGTGCGGTGATGAGTGCGGTAGTGCCGGGGTGTGTGCGGTGATGAGTGCGGTAGTGCCGGGGTGTGTGCGGTGATGAGTGCGGTAGTGCTGGGGTGTGCGGTGATGATGGAGGCTCTCTCACTCTCTCGGCTTAACGCAACGCGTTATTTCACAGGAATCCGTTGCCTTTATATGACACTATTTACAAAGCACCCGTCACATGCGTCACACAACGCATTGTGACCGATGCCGTTCAATGCAAGTGTGAAACCGGCCTTAGCGCCACACACTAACATGGTGACAATGTCTCCTTACCCCTTCAAAAGAAAGACAGGAAACAATCTATAGACGCTCCCAGTGCACGTCTGGAAGTGGCGCAAGGTTTTGGTGGAGATGTGACCGAATCTTCTCTGGAGAGTGGGGTGAGAGCCAGTATGGCCACCAGAGCCGCCATCAGGGCATTACAACCATGACTGGTGTAGGGGGCCCATTGAAGAGGGAGACCCGCCGAGCCTGGGGTCATTACTTAGCTTTATTAAGCCCCGGGTCGGCCGGGCCCCCCTCTTCACCGGGCCCCGGTCACAGCCGCAGCAGAGGGGCCCCGCAGTGTTACTTCGGCTACTATACATGGCTAATTTGCATGCAAAGCGGCACAGAATCAGTATGGCCACCATTACAGCCACAGTTCTATACTACAAAGCAGCCTGGTTTGAGAGCAGGGCATCCATCACTGCCATTCAGGACTCCAGGAAAGCTGAGTGACATCCTGCAATGGAGGCCATGCAAGATCTCAGGCATATACACTGTGTGCAGAATTATTAGGTAAATGAGTATTGTGATCCCAAGATACTTTTTATACATGTCGTCCTACTCCAAGCTGTATAGGCTGAGAGCCAACTACCAATGAAGTAACTCCGGTGATGTGCACCTCTTTAATGAGGAGGGGTGCGGTGTAATGACATCAACACCCTATATAAGGGGTGCTTAATTATTAGGCAACTTCCATTCCTTTGGCAAAATGGGTCAGAAGAGAGATTTGACGGGCTCTGAAAAGTCCATATTGTGTGATGTCTTGCAGAGGGATGTAGCAATCTGGAAATTGCCAAACTTGAAGCGTGATCACCGAACAATCAAGCGTTTCATGGCAAATAGCCAACAGGGTCGCAAGAAGCGTGTTGGGCAAAAAAGGCGCAAAATAACTGCCCATGAATTGAGGAAAAGCAAGCGTGACGCTGCCAAAATGCCATTTGTCACCAGTTTGGCCATATTTCAGAGCTGCAACGTTACTGGAGTATCAGAAAGCACAAGGTGCGCCATACTCAGGGACAGGCCAAGGTAAGGAAGGCTGAAAACCACCACCTCTGACCAAGAAACATGAGATAAAACCTCAAGACTGGGCCAAGAAATATCCGAAGACTGATTCTTCACAGGTTTTATGGACTGATGAAATGAGAGTGACTCTTGATGGGCAGATGGATGGGCCCGAGGTTGGATCAGTAAAGGGCAGAGAGCTCCGACTCAGGCGCCAACAAGGTGGAGGTGGGCACTGGTATGGGCTGGGATCATCAAAGATCAACTTGTGGGACCTTTTTGGGTTGAGGATGGAGTGAGGCTCAACTCCCAGATCTACTGCCAGTTTCTGTAAGACAACTTCTTCAAGCAGTGGTACAGGAGGAAGTCGGTATCAGTCAAGAAAAACATGATTTTCATGCAGGACAATGCTCCATCACATGCGTCCAACTACTCCACAGTGTGGCTGGCCAGTAAAGGTCTAAAAGATGAAAAATAATGACATGGCCCCCTTGATCACCTGATCTGAACCCCATAGAGAACCTGTGATCCCTCATAAAATGTGAGATCTACAGGGAGGGAAAACAGTCCACCTCTGGGAGCAGTGTCTGGAGGTTGTGGTGTCTGGAGGCTGTGGTGTCTGGAGGCTGTGGTGTCTGGAGGCTGTGGTGTCTGGAGGCTGTGGTGGCTGCTGTACGCAATGATGATCGTAAACAGATCAAGCAATGACAGAATCTATGGATGGTCGCTGCTGAGTGTCATCAGAAAGAAAGGGGGCTATATTGGGCACTCATTTTTTGGGGTTTTGTTTTTGCATGTCAGAAATGTTTATTTCTATATATTGTGCAGTTATATTGGTTACCGGGTGACAATAAACAAGTGAGGGGGGAATAGATTTCTTTTTTATTAAGTTGCCTAATAATTCTGCACAGTAATGGTTACCTACACAAACATATATCCTCCAAAGGTAGCCAAATCTAAAAAAAAAAACCTCCAACTGCCAAAAATATTAAGCGCTGATATTTATGAGACTTTTGGGTGATTGAGAACATAGTTGTTGATCAATAATAAAAAAATCCTCTAAAATACAAATTGCCTAATAATTCTGCACACGGTTAAGCAAGAAATCACTGAACAGACGTTTCTCTAAATTTCTCGCTTCCCCCCATTAACACTGATGTTTATGCACCAGTGGATTTAGTGACCAGTTAACCCTCTTTCCTCCCCCACTTGTTGCATTGCTCAGCACCACAGGGGTTAAATCAAATCATTTAAAAGCATTTAGGGTTCGTATAGCCGTAAAATATAGCGAGTCCTCGCGGCTAATGATCGCGCTAATGATCGGCGCTGTTTATAAAAGCCGCGCTGTTTGTAATTGTTTTCCTCATAAAGCGAAGCTGGAGAAATGTTAAGGTTACTTACGGCGTATTAAAAGCATAATTAGAGCTGCTGTATACAGCGCGAGCAGGACTATTAATACTTTACAAGGGATCCACGGAGCCTGTATACAGAGCTCCACGAATACAACACTCGCTATGTGGATATACGGAGCACATTACTGCCCAGAATGTAACAGCCATCTCCACGACCTGAAACAATGCATGGGACAACCTATAAAGTGTCTGCTAAAGTCAACTCCAGAAATCAGACTATCGTCCTGCCCAACTTTACAGTATTGAGGTAACAGTTTCTGCAATATCGTGTGCAGGTCCCTCCTTAGAGGTGCCTCTTAAAATGGGGAAAACACCGAAGATATTGCAAAGATGTCCCACATATTAAAAAAGGGAAAACTCGTCACTAATAGTGTAAGGACCTGCCCCTGAGGTGCATTTCACAGATTAAAACAAAGTATAAGAGATCAGAAGTTGATCACACCACAGGCGCACTAAAAACAGCGCAATTATCTATAATACTGTATAAATGATGTTATCTATAAGAGTGTAAAAATGTTCCCGCCCCTGAGGTGCATAGTAAAAAGGAAAACTCATTTGAAATAGTATGAAAAGGTTACCGCCCCTGAGGTGCATCTAAAAAACTAAAAATCATCTGTAATAGTGGAAAAAGGTTCCGACCCCTGAGGTGCATCTAAAAAAGGAAAACTCATCTGTAATAGTGTAAAAAGGTTCCTGCACCTCAGGTGCATCAAAAAAAGGAACACTCATCTGTAATAGTGTAAAAAGGTTCCCGCCCCTGAGGTCCTTTAAAAGAGGAAAAGTCATCCGTAATAGTGGAAAAAAAGTTCCCGCCCCTGAGGTACATCTAAAAAAGGAAAATTCATCTGTAATAGTGTAAAAAGGTTCTTGTTATGATCCGGAACCATGGAAGATCACAATAGATGATTGGCAAAAAAGGTGACAAGAGCATTGGCAACTAATCTGTCCGCCATTCCCTTACTAACCATCAACACTAGAAGTAGCCGAGGGGTGACCTAACATCCTGTGCACCGCGAACCCAGCCGGAGAACTAGCTATCCTAAAGGAAGGAAGGATGAATAACTCTCTGCCTCAGAAAATAGATAAAGAATAGCAAGCCCCCCACATTCAAAGACTGCGGGGATATAGGAAAACATAATACACAGATGGATGATAGGATTAGCAAAGGTGAGGCCCCATTGACTAAATAGGAAAGAATAGGAAAAGGGCTGATGGTGGCCAGAGAAAAACCCTGCAAAAATTCAAATACCTGATAGTACAAAAAGTCCTCAGATCGCTAGATCTGAACTCCGTCCTATATCAGGCGCTCTTGTCATACCAATGAACAGAAAGCAGGAACCATTACAAATTCAAGAAGCAACAAACACATGGACTTATAGGAGCAATACTCCAAACATAGCTTCAGGGAGCTTCCCAGCAAAGAAACAGAGAGGGATGATTCCTGCATGCAAATAATCTGACAATAACCACAGTAAATGACAACCCAGATAAGAACAAAATAACAAAACAACATAAGAAAGAACCAAGTACTTATCTGGGGTAGATGTGGTCTGGTGCATGATGAGAAGACTGGTAAACTAAAGAACAAATGAGAACCGGCTCAGACTGCTGGCAGACCAAGGGTTAAATAGGCAGAGTGTTAGCAATTGAAACGCCAATTGCTCCAGCTCACCTGGTCTATGTCCAAACCATTCCTGGCCACAAAAGGGAGCCTCACAGCAGCAAAAGCATAACTGACATTCACAACAGGTTCCCGACCGGAGGTGCATCTCAAACAAAGGAACACTCATCTGTAATAGTATAAAAAGTTTCTTACTCCTGTGGTGCATTTAAAAAAGGAAAACTCATCTGTAATATAGTAAAAAGGTTCCCGCCCCTGAGGTGCATCTAAAAAGGGAAAACTTATTTAAAATAGTGTAAAAAGGTTCTTGCCCCAGAGGTGCATTTTAACAAAGAAAACTCATCTGTAATAGTGTAAAAAAGTTCCCAATCCTCAGGTGCATTTAAAAGGTAAAACTCATCTATAATAGTGTAACAAGATTCCCGCCCCTGAGGTGCAGCTAAAGAGGAAAGCTCATCTATAATAGAGTAAAAAGGTTCCAGCCCCTGAGGTGCATCTAAAAAAGAAAGCTCATCTTTACTAGTGTAATTAGGTTCATGCCCATGAACTGCAATTAACACATTACACCAATCTATAATCGTTCAGAAACTTACCACAGCAGAGGAACATTTAAAAAGGGTGAAATTATTTATTAGACTGTATAGATAAACTTTTCTATAAGGGTGTAAAAAGGTTCCCGCCCAGAAGTGCAATTAAAAAGGATGAATGCATCCATAATACTGCATCGCCTAGGAGGTGCATTTAAAAAGGGTGAAATTAGTTATTATACTGTAAATATGTCCCACTCCAGAGATGTATTTAAAAACAGTGAATTGACCTATAATAGTGTAAAAAAGCACCCGCCCCTGAGGTGCAGTGAAAAGAGTGCATTCATCTATAGGGTAAAAATGTCCCGCCCCTGCAGGGTCATTTTTAAAAAAGTAAACTGATCTATAATACTGTAAAATGTCCCACCCTGGCGGTGCATTAAAATTAATTAAAATCAGCCTGAAAAGATTTCCGCCTTTGAAATGGAATTATAAAGGTGAACTCATCCATTAAACCGTGAGAGTCCCGCCCCTGAGGAGTATCTGTTTGTTTCCTGTTAATTTACAGATAATATCTCCATATTGGGAATTGATACGGCAGTCACTGCTATGATATTTCAGAGCTGGTGTACATTTTCCTAGTGATAGAAGACGATAGCCTCTGTTCCCATCTTTCACACTGTTTTGTTCTAATCCTGATGAGGGTGAGTTTACATCCAAATAGTTACAATCAGTGGCCTTAGGGTGGCTTTACATGCTGCGATATCCGGCCCGATAGCGCTAGCATGCGACCCAGCCACATCGTTTGTGCGAAACGGGCATATCGCTGCCCGTCGCGCACAAAATCCGCCACCCCCGTCACACATACTTACCTGCATAGCGACGTCGCTGTGACCGACGTACCGCCTCCTTTCTAAGGGGGCGGTCCGTTCGGCGTCACAGCGACGTCACTAAGCGACCGCCCAATGAAAGCGGAGGGGCGGAGATGAGCGGGACGTAACATCCCGCCCACCTCCTTCCTTCCGCATTGTGGCTGGAGGCAGGTAAGGAGATGATCCTCGTTCCTGCGGCGTCACACACAGCGATGTGCACTGCCGCAGGAACGAGGAACAACTTCGCCCCTGCGACAGCAGCGATAATTGGGAGTGGACCCCCATGTCAACGAGGAGCGATTTTGGACGTTTTTGCAACGATCCAAAATCGCTCCTAGGAGTCACACGCTACGACATCGCTACAGCGGCCGGATGTGCGTCATAAAATCCGTGACCCCAACGAGATCGCTGTAGCGAAATCGTAGCATGTAAAGCCCGCTTAAGTCTACGGTCTACAGCCATTGGGTATATACCTGGGATGGTAGAGAGTCGCCTGTCGGTACCGCTCTAAATCGGTGCCACATATTACCAACATGGCTGATAAACAAGGGTCTTGTAAGTCTTTTTGATAATTTATAATTCATGGATTTAGAAACACTTATAGGAAAGAGGATGATGGGAAAATAACAGTTTCTGTGCCAGTAAAACAGTTCCAGGCTGGGAACAGGCGGTCTTCATTGAGACCCACAGAAACACGGCAGCACTCTGTATACCTCTGTATACCTGAAGTCTCGCCTTTAGTAATGATGATCAGGGACAGGTGGAATTTGCTGCAATTTAAAGCCAAAAAGCCTTAAAATATGCCGCTTTTAGATAAGGCAATGGTTCTCATTACACATAATGCGAGTGTTTCATGCGCTGCACAATGCGATAACAGAAGAACTTCTATAAATTTCTGAAGAACGACGTCATGTGTTAATTGAAGAAATAATTGCTTGTTCCTTGGAAGCCGCAGAGTGATCATCGTGAAACAAGCTAAATTACGCCATTTCTCATTGTGCAATCACTTATAACAAATAACGCACCATCACACACGCTCCGGAGGGGTTTAACCAGTAAAAAATGCATTAGGAGTTTCCTATCAATTTATTGGGGACATTTTTCAACCAAAATATAATGAATTTCTGATACGAAATGGAGAAAATAGAAAAAAAACTGTAATATTTCAAAATATTTCATACTTTATGGTTGAAAGATAAACTAAGAAAAAAATGTATAAGAAGTAAAATATTAGGAAGTAGATCAAAGCTACTGACATATCCATAATACGGCCGGTTTATGCTATGTAGACTGACCCTCCGACCGACAGCATAAAGTCTGAAGATCAACCAAAATCACAGCTTTGTTCAATCCACTATTTGAAATCTAGTAAAATATAACTGCTATAATACTGCCCCTATGTACAAGAATATAACTACTATAATACTGCTCCTATATATAAGAATATAACTACTATAATACTGCTCCTATGTACAAGAATATAACTACTATAATACTGCCCCCTATATACAAGAATATAACTACTATAATACTGCCCCGTATATACAGGAATATAACTACTATAATACTGCCCCCTATGTACAAGAATATAACTACTATAATACTGCTCCTATGTACAAGAATATAACTACTATAATACTGCCCCGTATATACAGGAATATAACTACTATAATACTGCCCCTATGTACAAGAATATAACTACTATAATACTGCCCCGTATATACAAGAATATAACTACTATAATACTGCCCCCTATGTACAAGAATATAACTACTATAATACTGCTCCTATGTACAAGAATATAACTACTATAATACTGCCCCGTATATACAGGAATATAACTACTATAATACTGCCCCTATGTACAAGAATATAACTACTATAATACTGCCCCTATATACAAGAATATAACTACTATAATACTGCCCCTATGTACAAGAATATAACTACTATAATACTGCCCCTATGTACAGGAATATAACTACTATAATACTGCCCCTATGTACAAGACTATAACTACTATAATACTGCCCCTATGTACAGGAATATAACTACTATAATACTGCCCCCTATGTACAAGACTATAACTACTATAATACTGCCCCTATGTACAAGAATATAACTACTATAATACTGCCCCTATGTACAAGAATATAACTACTATAATACTGCCCCTATGTACAGGAATATAACTACTATAATACTGCCCCTATGTACAAGAATATAACTACTATAATACTGCCCCTATGTACAAGAATATAACTACTATAATACTGCTCCTATGTACAAGAATATAACTACTATAATACTGCGCCTATGTACAAGACTATAACTACTATAATACTGCTCCTATGTACAAGAATATACCTACTATAATACTGCCCCCTATGTACAGGAATATAACTACTATAATACTGCCCCTATGTACAAGAATATAACTACTATAATACTGCCCCTATGTACAAGAATATAACTACTATAATACTGCTCCTATGTACAAGAATATAACTACTATAATACTGCCCCTATGTACAAGAATATAACTACTATAATACTGCCCCCTATGTACAAGTATATAACTACTATAATACTGCCCCTATGTACAAGAATATAACTACTATAATAGTGCCCCCTATGTACAAGAATATAACTGCTATAACACTGCTTTCTCTTGTGATTGGCATTTACTATTTAGTGGTAATTAATCGTATACTACATCGCACCTTTGTTGCTGCTCTTGTTTCTCTGAGTATAAGGCTTTGTATTGTCTCTGGAAATAATTAGCACCGTTCGGCTTCACATTTCTTCCAGAGCTGCTGTCTGTAAAGTTCTGAAAATCAATAGAATACAAAAAAGTCATTAAAAAGTAATTACTCTATGTGCCATTGAGCAGCATGGAGCTGAGCAAATGAGTAAACAGCAATGCAATGTAAAGCGGAGGGGTTATCGGCAGCGGCCGGCCCTGGGCTTCGGTGTTATCTCGCTTCCCTCGCAGCGGTAGAACTCCGGATTCACACCACGAGTTTTACCATTTTTAACAGTCTTATGTTTATATATGGTAAAGACAAAAACTGATCCATATTAAAACTGATCCCAACGGCCCCATGCATTAAAGTAAGAAAATCTGATCTTCTAACCTATACGCTGCATCTGTTCTTTTTTTTTTAAAAATTGATTTTTATTTTTTCTTTTACTTTTTTTTAAATGGCACGGGGGGAGGGGAGCGGCAGGAGATCATGTGACTTGTTCTCTGCTGGCAAAAAAACGTGAAAAAAAAATGCAAATCTATGACAACAGGTTTACATTTGTCTTCCATAGACAGCAATGGTAAAAAAAAACGAGCCAATTATACATTTGTTATGTTTAAAGGCTGAAATAGCCGAGCGGACGGCGACTCTGCACAAAAAAGGGATCAAATGTGAGGGACATATATAACAATGTGACAAGTGTTCACCATTATATTCTATATACCGGTAAATACAAATACAGTGCACACCAAAAGTTTGGACACACCTCATTCAAAGAGTTTTCTTTATTTTCATGACTGAAAATTGCAGATTCACATTAAAGGCATCAAAACTATGAATTATCACATGTGGAATGAAATACTTAACAAAAAAGTGTGACACAACTGAAAATATGTCTTATATTCTAGGTTCTTCACAGTCGCCGCCTTTTGCTATGATTACTGCTTTGCACACTCTTAGCATTCTCTTGATGAGCTTCAGGAGGTGGTCACCGGAAATGGTCTTCCAACAGTCTTGAATGAGTTCCCAGAGATGCTTAGCACTTGTTGGCCCTTTTGCCTTCAGTCTGCGGTCCAGCTCACCCCAAACCATCTCGATTGGGTTCAGGTCTGGCACAGATTGCCACTGGTCTAATGTCCATTCCTTGTGTTCTCTTCTGCTTTTTGCCTGTCCTTAGCAGTGGTTTGCTAGCAGCTATTTTACCATGAAGGCTGCTGCACAAAGTCTCCTCTTAACAGTTGTTCTAGAGATGTGTCTGCTGCTAGAACTCTGTGTGGCATTGACCTGGTCTCTAATCTGAGCTGCTGTTAACCTGCGATTTCTGAGGCTGGTGACTCGGATAAACTTATCCTCCGCAGCAGAGGTGACTCTTGGTCGTCCTTTCCTGGGGCGGTCCTCATGTGAGCCAGTTTCTTTGTAGCGTTTGATGGTTTTTGCCACTGCACTTGGGGACACTTTCAAAGTTTTCACAATTTTTCGGACTGACTGACCTTCATTTCTTAAAGTAATGATGGCCGCTCGTTTTTCTTAGCTGCTTTTTTCTTGCCATAATACAAATTCTACCAGTCTATTCAGTAGGATTATCAGCTGTGCATCCACCAGACTTCTGCACAACACAACTGATGGTCCCAACCCCATATATAAGGCAAGAAATACCACTTATTAAACCTGACAGGACGCACCTGTGAAGTGAGAACCATTTCCGGTGACCACCTCTTGAAACTCATCAAGAGAATGCCAAGAGTGTGCAAAGCAGTAATCAAAGCAAAAGGTGGCGACTGTGAAGAACCTAGAATATGACATATTTTCAGTTGTGTCACACTTTTTTGTTAAGTATTTCATTCCACATGTGTTATTCATAGTTTTGATGCCTTCAATGTGAATCTGCAATTTTCAGAGTCATAAAAATAAAGAAAACTCTTTCAATGAGAAGGTGTGTCCCTCCCTCCATGAATCCTTGTTTGCGTCGTGTTCCTGTAACCATTGTTCCCTTATTTTGGCTATTTCCAATATATCAACCCCAATCTGGAGATTTCCCATAAGGTCCTATGTGAGATAGTCCAGCACTATGTGTGTCGTGACCCTCATTCCACTGGTGATATGACTCTTTACAGTCACTGCTGTGTATCCAGATGGGTTTTACCTCAAGCTCCATGGAGGTATCTGTGGTCAGGAGAAGCTGGATCGGCCCATCTAGTCTTGGCTCATGGCTCGTTCTCGCTTGTCTTTTTAGGGTCACTCAGTCTCCTGGACTGAGACCACATGCTCCTGACACCGATTTAGGATCTGGAATTGGAGAATACACCTGTTTATCACACTATTTAGTCAATCATATAAGGCTCATACATCCCCGATCACTATATCCTGGTGAATCTGAAGTATTTGTGGGAAATATAATCTTATACTAAGTGCTAAACCAAAAAATATCTTGCATGGATACATATTTATTAAGAAAAGAAAAGCAAGTATTCGGTCCATGACTGGCCAGTGTCCACCTTTTATGTTCTTTTAACCTGAATGTCCCATTCAGCCTTTCCCCCTTCCCAATGATCTGTGGAGGGTGAGGAGTGTGGAAAGCTGCTACTTCCCAGAAACTGTAAGATCTCTATAATGACATTTCCTATAAAATATGCACTTTGCCACTTCCAGAATCCCATTTTTATATACGACCTCCATCATGAGTTTTCAGCAGTAACATTATTTTTCTGCTCCGGATATGCTTCAGATCAACCGTGCAAAGAAATGTACACAACACACACAAACTCACATAAACCTACTCATGGTAGATGTATATGGACAATCTGCAATCTCCGGAGCAGTAGAGCGGATGAGGGGGGGTTTCGGAGAGGTCTTTACCATTTTTCCTACATTGTATTAGGCACACATATTACAAGACTGGATGCGTCTGGCCATCTGAGTACTGAAAACTGGTACCACCCATACTTTGTCCACCACCACACTTACAACTGTGTATGTCAGATGTGTTAGTCCATGGGTTATCTGGGCCATAAATGAGTACAGAGCTTGTAACAGAGAAAGCTTACTGCCCTTTATCCAAAGACTTTTCTCAGTCAGGTGGCTCCCTGCATCTCACACTCCATTCTTTGTTGAACTGCTTGTTTCTGTAGAGATTTAAGGACATTAGGAGTGACAGGTGTCACTGAAGTGAAAGGTGCCTCTGAGGTGCTGGTCTGCATTGGTAAAAGACTCTCAACTCTAAAGGCGGCGTTACACGCTACGATTTATCTGACGATATGTCGTCGGGGTCACGGATTCCGTGATGCACATCCGGCATCCTTAGCTTCGTCGTTGCGTGTGACACCTACGTGCGACTCCGATCGATCGCAAATAGGTTGAAAATCGTTGATCGTTGACACATTGTTCAGTTTCAAAATATTGTCCATCGTTTGGAACGCAGCAGACAAATTAATACGTTTGACACCCTGCAAAGGACGAACAACATCCACACGACCGCCTTGGTCAAACAATATATCATTGAACGATTTTGCGTCGCTTGTGAGATCGTTACGTGTGACCGCTAATAAACGACCTATGTGCGATCTCGGCAAATTGTAACTACAATCTGGGCGTCTCACATCGCTACTGAGATCGTCACATAAATCGTAGCGTGTAACGGGGCCTTAAGCCTGTTCACTGATTCTTTGTCAGTTACATTTGTGAGAGCATCTCCTCAGGCTCCATCAGTGTCAGCTCAGGTCTGAGCTTTATCTTCACTGTGCCAGGCTCATTTGATAACAGGAGAGACACACACTACAGTCTTTATAGGTTTCTCATGTGACATTAGGAAAAATCTTATACATTTGGCTATATTACCTTTTGCCGCTCTACACGCTACAGTGATTGAGTATCTTCATTTTTGCCTCCTACACGAATAGAAGAGAAAGTGATTCGGCTTTTATTATCTCATGTTGTGTAACCTCAGCATATCCAGTGCAGAATCAACCAGCATCTTGGTATCTGGACCCATCTACAAAAAAACTCAAACCCTGCCATTTCTTATTGCATCAGAGGAATCATGAGATACATGTATGACAGCTGTATCCTCCATTAGAGATAAAAAATATATAAAGAAAACTTGAAAAAAACGTAAAAATTAAAAACTTAAAATAGGTGAACAATTAAAAACGTAAAATAGGTGAACAATTAAAATAGGTGACTTTCCACATCTTTCCCCCCTTTTTGAATTCAGTATCCAAAGCATAGCTGGATTCAAAACTATGTGCCACTTGAGTTCTACATTTGGGGCATAAGAAAGTCACATTGTGTCTAGATTGTAACTGAGAACACCATAAATATCATGCTTACTGTAACTTTGTAATGGAGAACCATTTTTGTGACCTTTTCAACCTTGGCTTGAACCACAGAAATGGCTCTGATACAAGAAATGCAGCCCTGGTAACAGGTCCAGACTACGTGGATAATAAGCCACAGGTCTCTGCTGTAAACCATGTTTTTGGGCCAATTTAGGCTTCTATATTGTAATCTTTCTTTCCTCTATGATACTAATGTCTAGTGACAGAGCTGTAGTTTGTTCTGTGCTGGGAAACACAAAAGGAAAATAGATAACTCCAAGGATAAGATGTGAAATAGACAGAAAGCCATAAATTATCTATATACTGTAAACTTAGGGGTGCTTCACACACAGCGAGCTCACTGCCGAGATCGCTGCTGAGTCACGCTTTTTGTGACGCAGCAGTGACCTCATTAGCGATCTCGCTGTGTGTGACACTGGATCTGGCCCCTGCTGCGAGATCGCTGCTCGTTACACACAGCCCTGGTTCGTTTTCTTCAAAGGCGCTCTCCCACTGTGACACACAGATCGCTGTGTGTGACAGCGAGAGAGCGACAAATGAAGCGAGCAGGAGCCAGCGTCTGACAGCCGAGGTAAGCTTGTAACCAAGATAAACATCGGGTAACCAAGGTGGTTACCCGATATTTACCTTAGTTACCAGCCTCTGCAGCTCTCACGCTGCCTGTGCTGCCGGCTCCGGCTCTCTGCACATGTAGCTGCTGTACACATCGGGTTAATTAACCCGATGTGTACAGCAGCTAGGAGAGCAAGGAGCCAGCGCTAAGCAGTGTGCGCGGCTCTCTCCTCTCTGCACATGTAGCTGCATTACACATCGGGTTAATTAACCCGATGTGTACTGTAGCTAGGAGAGCAAGGAGCCAGCGCTCAGTGTGCGCGGCTCCCTGCTCCCTTCACACACAGCTAAGCGGTGTGCGCTTGTAACTAATGTAAACATCGGGTAACCATACCCGATGTTTACCTTAGTTACCAGTCTCCGCAGCTTCCAGACGGCGGCTCCGTGCAAGCGCAGCGTCGCTTGCACGTCGCTGCTGGCTGGGGGCTGTTCACTGGTCGCTGGTGAGATCTGCCTGTTTGACAGCTCACCAGCGACCATGTAGCTATGCAGCAGCGATCCTGACCAGGTCAGATCGCTGGTCGGATCGCTGCTGCATCGCTTAGTGTGAAGGTACCCTAAGGCAACACAATCTCCAGATATGGAGGAGTCCATGTTTGTAAAATTGAGGACATTTCAGCAAGCAATATACATTATCAGTGAATTGTGGGCACCTTGTGATAACATTGTCCTTTTATACTATAACCTCTTTATGCCAATGAAGAGAGAAAAAACAAACAAATAAATACTAACAATCTGGGAACAGAGGCAAAGAATAAAAATTAATTTTCCAAGTAAATCACTATATAATGCGTTGATGATTTCCTAAAGAACACTATTTGAATAAACAGACCTCCCTGCTCAAGTATCTATTAAGAAATCTAAACAAGTTAATTTATTCATTGGAGTAAGATCAGTAAAATAAACAAAACTATTGATAATAATTTGTCCAATATCCTTAGGTGAGAAAAATAATTTACAATGAATTGTTGAATGTAGGGACAACTCTTGTTTAAAGGGTATTTTTTTGCCGTCCTTTAGGTTGTAACAGACATTAGAACCATGTGCTTTCAGCCATGTTAGTTGATTGTGGCTTCTTTTTGTTTTCTTCCTCCCTGTAAGGTAAAAAACTTACTGCATTTTGTTCTACAAGTTTGAATCAAGTCCTGCTCCTCCCCTCAGGCAGTGACAAAAAGGCCTTTTAAAATCTTCCCTCTTCAAGACACACGTTTACAAGCCCCTCATGATTAGGCTTTTTTTTTTTTATTCGAAGACTGTTCACAACATATGACTCTTAGAGCTATTCAATTCATCTACAAATGGCAATTTTTTTTATCATTGCATCTTTCTCTGAGATACATCATATAAGATTTTTGGACTGCTCTCTCTATGCAATCAATGTCTTCACATTATCTGAACACTTTTCTCTTTGCTGTCTTTCCTCTAAATTTCTGTATCCATTTACTAAAGCAAGCTTCCATACTTGCCCCACAAACTTCCTCAGAGCTTGTATCAGTGCTAGCACACATTTTCCCATGTAGGTAGGCACCACAGCCAAGATTTTATAATATTCATAAAGTCATCAAAGCCACTTAAAACCCTACATGTACTGCATAGTCACAAAGACACAAAATCCTACAAACAGACTACAAGATACCCCTCTGTTGAGTTCATCAAACTCAACAGTCGAACAAGACACAGCAATCCTCCAAGTACAAGTACCACTATGTTCCACACTTTTACACTAATCTCATCACATGAACACAGTTCACAAAGGCATATGCAACTTTTCCCAGTTCTTGGACCAGACTATTTAATGCAAAAAATCACCTGGGTTTGAGATAGACCAATTAGAAAAATTAAGGCAATAATGTAAGAATAAGCTTCTTAACTTATTCTCCAGCTTTTTCTAAAAAATCAACTCTCACTCGAGACCTGGATAATGTTATGCAGTCTGTCCCGGGTTTCGGCACCAAATTCTTTGAGTGAAATGCATTCTATGTCTCTTGAACTTCAAATTAATAACATTTACTTTACGAGCGCTAGGGAAATCAATAAAGCAAACAAGCTTAGTATGGTGTACTCAAAGAATTCTCCTTTATTAGTACATGTGACCAGTTTATAGTCATTATCAGTGTGAGGGGAGGTGTAGAATTAAAGTCATCATCACTGTGAGGGCAGGTGCAGTTTTTAGCCGTCAGGGTCAGGGTAGGTGCGTGTTATAGACATTTTAGTAACAAATTCTAACAATTAGACAGAGTAGTCCAAATATCTTGAACTATATGCTGTGGTTGATGTGATGATATTCTGATCAGTATACTGTACATACAGTAGCGTCCAAAATGTTTGCACTGTGTTTCCTTCTGTCTGGTTGTTGTGATGACATTTTCCTGGTGATGAAGTGAAAGTGCATGAAGTTGTCATCATACAAGACTTTAATTTTAACCAAAATGCTTGTGAATATCGGTCTGGTCACTTCATTACAGAAGACTGACAGAAGTTTTGCATCTACAATTTATTGCTCACAACATAGCGAGTAACAATGCCATAACTTAGTATTTTGTAACATAACCTCTTGCTGTAATTACAGCACCGCACCGACAGGGCATTGATGCCACTCGAGTCTTCAAGGCAACTTGAGGGATCTTGCTCCATTTCCAAATCTGCAAACAATTCCTCTTGATTGCTCTGAGTTTGGCCATAACTCGTGGCCCTAGCTCATCCTATGGTGCTCTATAGGGTGTAAATCATGGGATCGGATTGGCCATTGCAACAGGTCAACATTTTTCTTTGCTAACCCAAATTTTTTTTCTTCTTTTTCTAAATTGGATGTGTGCTTAGGATCATTGTGTTGCTTTGGTTTCACCATGTGGCAGCATTACATTCTCCAGTATATCCTTGTGCATGGAAGTATTCATATTCCATCAATTCTATGCAGATAGCCAATGGCAGATGCAGAAAAACAGCCCCAAACCATGACATTGCCTCCACCATGCTTCATTGTAGGTGTGTGGTGCCTTCTAGCATTACGTTTTCCAATTGGGCGGTATATACAGTGCTGCCATCACTACCAAACAGACTGAACTTGGATTCATGTGACCACATCATCTCAGTCCAATCTGTCTCTTTCCATTGCTTCTTGTCTGGACCTCGTACATTCATCCTCTAGCTCTCAGCCATTGCTCCACAGTTTGGCGACACTTTCACCCCATATTCTTCCTTCATTTCGTGTGAAATCTGTGCAGCTCTTCTATGAGTTTTTCTTAATAATGTGATGAAGTTTGGAGGAAGTTTTCGGTGGTTTTCCGCTTCTAGGTTTCTCGGCTGTTCCAGAACCTTCTCTTTCTTTCTTACACGTGGCACCTGACTCTGAGAACAGTTGCTTCCATCTCTGCCTCTTTTTTCCTTTTCCTGACGTCACTCTCAGAATAAGAAGCTTCCTGACATTTGGTGATAAATTTGGCTTTGTGTTTTCCATGTTTTCTCCAACAAACACACAAACAAAAAAATAAACATTTTTTTAGGCAAAAGTAGACGACCCATGACAAAATATGCAAAACATTTGTCCCAGCAAATGTGGAAAAGTAACACATAAAGGGATAAAACAACGTCACACACAATGTTCATCCTTAGAGCTGACGACCATTCGCTTCCGATTTACTAAAATTACCAGGAAAATGGCAACAGCCAGACAGAAGTCATCACGATTTTAAAGAAAATGTTAAGCTTTTGGTTGCCACTATAAGGACTAACAAGTTCATGACTATGAGCTTGAAAGGGTGCGACCCCCCCATCCCGTTTTTTTCTTTGGCGGTGGCTGGATGTATACAATGTGCAGCACTGGCACAGCGCCATGCAATGTTTAGTGGTGGCTTTTGGGTACTGCACTTTATCTCCTATTGAAGTGAAATATGGAGCTGACATCCACCTGTGCGCGGTGGTGACTGTTTCAGGTGGAGCTGCACCTCAGGTGTCGGGGATAGAATAAACACCTGTAATCTCTGCATTTTCCATACTATAACCCTGTGCGATGTTGTGTGTCGGGGTGGAGCGGCATCGCTGTATAAGTGGCGGCGTTGTGCGTGCAGCTGGTGAGTGAGACAACATGGAGATAATAGCGGTGATTGTGCTGACTCTGGCTTCCTGTTACTGTGATTCGCCATTATTCGCAGACCTTCACTCTGGCTGCGCCCGGTCGCGCCGCCCTCGCTGTCACTTCTCTGTCGCTCACTGCATACATATCATTTACTACTTACTGCTCAATTATTACCTATTGTGCTGGTGGAGAAAATACCTGACACTGCAGCGCCTGATTTACCGGCAGCGGGAGAGCGCAGGCCTGTGCGAGATCAGCGCTGCCCTGGATAATGTGCACTTAGCGGCCGTCTCATCCCAGAGACTCCGCGCGCTACAGATCTTCTAAGAGTCGGGAATGAAATGATCACAACTATAATTGCAGCTGTCAGAGACCATAATAATCAGCGAGATCTGAAGCTGCGGATCCTGAGATCACCCGGGGACCGCTAGAGCATCTGAAGCAATGCTCGTAATAATAAAGGTTATTTCTATAGCGCCAACATATTCCATAGCACGGTATGGTCTCTGTGTATATGAATTGTCAAGACATTACAGAGTAGCACAATTCAACAGATACAAAGAGGAGTGAGGGCTGTGCTGCTGCTACAAATCTATGAAATGTGCGACCTGCACAGCGGTCACATGATAAGCGGCGCCCTCCTATCAGATTGTTTGTAAGTGTCACAGGTGACAGACAGTCCTGCGGTGTCCGGCTATAGAAGGTCACAGTGTTTGGCTGCACAAACTGCTCCTTGACCTTCTGTTATTTCTGTTTGTTTTTTCTCCTTTCCCTTTAGGACCCTGCGGAGTTCCTTAGCCTTTCATCTGTTTTTCATCAGCACTTCCCTTGGTGTCTGTATATATCTTCACTTTCTAGTACTTGGTGCTGATGATGGCTCATATACCCTTAACAATTCTTCAGTGCAAGCAGGCGGCTTTCATACATCTGGAGAATCTCTCCCTGAGTCATCTGAAGGTAAGTTGTTTGTTTACTTCCCCCTGTTTGTTATCCCTTTGTCTTCTTTACAGCTTAGTGGGGCTGACTAAGCGCTCATATATATATGTATGGAGTGCTCATCCCATCCGCTCCATACCTAGGACCTACTTCAGGGTCAGCCAGCGTCAGATATCCTGCTCGGCGCATAGGTGCGGAATCTATTTAGGGTGGTGAGGGAAGCCAGGGCCCAGTGGTAGGCTTGGTCAGGGGTCACCATCTCACCCTTCCCTATACACAGGGTTTCCCCTTCGTCCTCCCCCGGTAATGATGCCTGGCAATACTTTCCCTCAATGTCCCAATGAATGTCATCAGACTGTGTGAATGAGGCCGCGCCGTACCTCTCCATCATAGGAAGTGTGTTCAGCCCACGGCTGCGCCGGAGGACCCTGGAATACGCCACATCTGAGCACAATTAACCTGTTATCGCTCACGTGTTTGCTAATCGCTGTCCGGCTGCGGTCGGACTTGGCAGTGAGGATGGCCTGATCTGGTAACAGTTTCCTGGATGATGACATCGACTTCAGAGGCAGAAAATAATGACTAAGTATGGCTGCTCTCATTCATTAGCTGCAAACAAGTGCTATGTTCATGGCTCGGGTACGCGGCTGCCGGACCCCGGAGACCTTACCTCAGGAAACTCCTCTTCTTTCTTGCAGTCACGATGCGTATTCCCTCCATAGTGAGGTCTGCAGATATGAAATATACTTTATGCCTCAGTTTCTAATCGTTTTCTTGGATGGAGACTCCATGCTGATGATGTCCACTCCCAGCTCTGATGTCTGTTACAGTGTATCACCGGGAACAATCCTCCATAAACCCAGCAGCAATACCAACGTCTGCCCAGTCCTGGAAAGAAGCGGATAGCTGTGATCTGCAGTGACACATTGTAACGAGTCCTCTGCTGTATGGTTGGGATGAGGGACAGGATGGATTTTTCGGCCTCTGTATATGAACACCAATGTTCCCGATCACCTAAATAAGGAGGAATCCAAAAACCAAGTCTAGAAAGTTTCAGAAGTCTGCTAATGTTCTGACGAGTCCTTATGATAAGTCCTGGAGCTGGGAGACATCTCTGCGGTGATTGAGTTTCCACAGACGGGCGACAAAGAACTTTAAACTCCCATAAAAGTATTAAGAACACAATCGACTTCCAAATGTTAGCGTCTCCGATGACAGAACATTAAAGTGGCAGCGCCGCAGATGAGCGATCGCTTGGCAGCAGCTGCCAGGACGGCTCCTCCGAGTGCTTTATCTGCTCCCTGACATTTTCACATGATGGGTAATAACGATGCTCGGGGACATGACGAGACGCCGTATTTCTACCATTATTATTGAAATTATAGGGGAAGAAACCCCTGAGCTGTGGAAATGCGCCGCTCTCCGCTGAACCTTACCTTTGTGGCCGCTCCGCAGCAATGATGTACGATTCATCAGAAGTTCAGGTGCTGCTCCAAATACCAGCAGAGCCGGCCAGGCGAAACGCCCGGTACAGAGATGGATGGGCTCACTGCTAAACGACAGGTGATCGGGGGACGCAGACGTCCACACACAGGGGTCCCATCACTCCACGGAGGACTCCGATCATCACCTGGAAAGAGCCAAACAAGTGCTCAGAAGAAAGGAATGAAAGGCAAGAAGCCGGCGGCCCCATCATTGTCACATCTCATCACCTCTTTATCAGAAACAGCCCAGTCTGGAGCCTGCAAATGTCACAATTCCCACTGGTATTTACATATAACATTAGGGAAAGTGCAAATATCAACCATCAGTGATATCGATCTCTTATCCCACTGACACGCAGCAGAAGTCAGAACTCTGCATTTATATCATACTAGCTGCAGCACCCGGCATTGCCCGGGATAGTAACTGTCTCTCTCCCAGTCTCTGTCTGTCGCTGTCTGTCTCTTTCCAGGGCTGTCTGTTTCTATCTTTGTCTGTATTTCCATCAGTCTATCTGTCTCAATCTCTGTATCTGTCTGTCTCTCTCTATCTCTGCGTCTGTCTCTTTCCCGGTCAGTCTCGTTCTAGGGCTGTCTCTTTTCCTGTCTTTCTTTTTCCGCATCTGTCTCTTTTCCGGTCTGTCTCTTTCTCAGTCTGTCTCTTTCCAGGGCTGCCTCTTTCCCGGTCTGTCTCTTTCCCGGTCTGTCTCTTTCCTGATCTGTCTCTTTACAGGTCTGTCTCTTTACAGGTCTGTCTCTTTGCCCAGCTGTCTCTTTACCGGTCTGTCTCTTTCCTGGACTGTCTCTTTACAGGTCTGTCTCTTTGCCCAGCTGTCTCTTTGCCCGGCTGTCTCTTTGCCCGGCTGTCTCTTTCCCGGTCTGTCTCTTTCTTGGACTGTCTCTTTGCTTGTCTGTCTCTTTCCCCGTCTGTCTCTTTCCAGGTCTGTCCCTTTGCCCGTCTGCCTCTTCGCCCATCTGTCTCTTTCCAGGGCTGTCTCTCTCCAGGACTGTCTCTGTGCCTGTCTGTCTCTTTCCCAGTCTGTCTCTTTCCAGGGCTGTCTCTTTCTCGGTCTGTCTCTTTCCAGGTCTGTCTCTTTCCCGGTCTGTCTCTTTCCCGGTCTGTCTCTTTCCCGGTCTGTCTCTTTCCAGGTCTGTCTCTTTCCCTGTCTCTTTCCAGGTCTGTCTCTGTCTGTCTCTTTCCAGGTCTGTCTCTGTCTGTCTCTTTCCAGGTCTGTCTCTGTCTGTCTCTTTCCATGTCTGTCTCTGTCTGTCTCTTTCTGTCTCTCTCTGTCTCCCCACCGACATCATATTATCTCACACATAAGCTTCTTATACTAACAGTTTATTTTGTTCCTATAGCAACCACTGATAGTTGCTAATTATATCCTGCAGCTCCCAGCTCCATTCAGTTTAATGGATGCAGGATTTTTGTAGAGTAACTGGAAAGCACGGGGTTAAATTTTCCCACCCAAACATAGTCTATGACGTTCCCTGAGTCACATGGAGTGTCTGTGCAAAATTTCGTGATAAATGTAAATGTGTAAATGCGACGGTGCGGATTCCTTTAGCGGACATACACACATAGGCTGGTTTCAGACGTCTGTATTTTACGTACGTGTGACATCTGTTTTTAACACGGATGTCACACGTACCCATGTTACCCTCTTGTGTGTTTTCACACGGACCGTGTGGCCCCGCTATTTCACACGGAGATGTGCCTGTTTTTTCTCCAGCAGCACGGATGTCACACGGACTGCACACTGATATGATCCGTGTGACATCAGTGTGACACGTACCGGAGAAAACACGGGTAAGATTTTCTATATTTACCTGTGTCCAGCGATGCTGTCTCCGGCTCTGCTGCCTCCCGCTCCTGACCCCCGCTCCTGACCCCCGCTCATTATTTTCATTGATTATTCACCGCGTTGAGCAGCTGAGAGCAGGGGCATCGTGGTGACAGCGGAGACAGCACCGCCGAGGACAGCACCGCCGAGGACAGCACCGCCGAGGACAGCATCGCTGGGGACATTGCTAGTGACAGGTGAGTATCCTGCCAGCACTGTGTGTGCAGGGACGTCCAGGAGCTCATTGGATTTCCCAATGAACTCTGAGGACCTCCTGATGACACCCTGCAACAACTGCGTTACAGCGAGTGTCACGATGGTGACTTCCAGGGGTTCATGAGAGTTCATTGGGAACTCCGATGACCTCCCCTGGATGTCACTGCACAAACTGCTGTATACTCACCTGTCACCGGCGATGTCCCTGGTGATGTCCCCGGCGCTGCTGTCCTCGGCTGTGCTGTACCCAGCCTGTCCCCGCGATGCTCCGGCTTCCAGATCCTCAGGCAGTGAATAATCAATGAAAATAATGAGCGGGGATCAGGAGCGGGAGGCAGCAGAGCAGAAGACAGCATCGCTGGATACAGGTAAATATAGAACATCTTTTCATTACAGACACATGTTTTACCCGGTACGTGTCACACGTATGCACACACAGATGTCACACGCGTGACACACGCGTGACACACGTATGACACATATATGACCATAACCATGCGTGTGACTGGTACCTGATTAAACACGGACGTCTGAAACCAGCCATACACTCAGCTTTATATATTAGATTTTATCCTCTAGGCACCTCCAGAGCTGCAGTCACTATTCTGCTGTTATATCATGTCTTATCCTCCAGTCACCTCCAGAGCTGCAGTCACTATTCTTCTGTTATATCATGTCTTATCCTCCAGTCACCTCCAGAGCTGCAGTCACTATTCTGCTGTTACATTGTGTATTATCCTGCAGTCACCTCCAAAGCTGCAGTCACTAATCTGCTGTGACATCATGTCTTATCCTCCAGTCACCTCCAGAGCTGCAGGCACTATTCTGCTGTTACATTGTGTATTAGCCTCCAGTCACCTCCAAAGCTGCAGTCACTATTCTGCTATGACATCATGTCTTATCCTTCAGTCACCTCCAGAGCTGCAGTCACTATTCTGCTGCTACATGTCTTATCCTCCAGTCACCTCCAGAGCTGCAGTCAGTATTCTGCTGTTACATCATGTCTTATCCTCCAGTCACCTCCAGAGCTTCAGTTACTATTCTGCTGCTACATGTCTTATCCTCCAGTCACCTCCAGAGCTGCGGTCACTATTCTGCTTTTACATTCACGCTTTTATCCTTCAGTCGTATCCACAGCTGTGCACTATAAAGAAAATACGGCACTTCAGAGTGTGGGTACTTGAGTAGGATCCAATCCCGTAACATCACACAAACCGCGCAACACACACAGCACCACACACACACACACACACACAACGCTGCAGACACACAGCGCTCCACACACAACGCAACACACACACAACACTGCAGACACACAGCGCTCCACATACAACGCTCCACACACAACGCAACACACACATAACGCTGCAGACACACAGCGCTCCACAAACAATACAACACACACAACGCAACACACACACACACAACGCTGCAGACACACAGCTCTCCACAAACAACGCAACACACACAACGCAACACACACACACACACAACGCTGCAGACACACAGCGCTCCACACACAACGCAACACACACACAACACTGCAGACACACAGCGCTCCACATACAACGCTCCACACACAACGCAACACACACACATAACGCTGCAGACACACAGCGCTCCACAAACAATACAACACACACAACGCAACACACACACACACAACGCTGCAGACACACAGCTCTCCACAAACAACGCAACACACACAACGCAACACACACACACACACAACGCTGCAGACACACAGCGCTCCACAAACAACGCAACACACACAACGCAACACACACACACACACAATGCTGCAGACACACAGTGCTCCACAAACAATGCAACACACACAACGCAACACACACACACACACAACGCTGCAGACACACAGTGCTCCACAAACAATACAACACACACAACAACATCTATATATATAACACAAATCATACATTAACTACACAATAAATTCTAGAATACCCGATGCGTTAGAATCCGGCCACCTTCTAGTATATAATATAATTATAGCGGTTTTATACTATTTATGGCTAAAATAACAATAAATTAATATTTTCCATTAATTTAATTGTCGGACTATGTGTGTGTGTAAAGGGACAAATCATTCCATTATTTTGATGTCATAAACGCATGTTTTCTGCAGTTAAAAAGCAGGTAAACGCTGGAATTTTGATGTTTATTGCTTGTTACAATTTCGCATTGACTTCAATGTTAGCAAAACGCAGCCCAAATGGCAAAAACAATTGACATGCTGCTTCTTTGAACGCTGAGTTTTTGCCCAAAATTATGCAAATTAAATGCTTTGTTTTGAACAGCAAAGTGCGCACAAGAAATCCTCATTTCCCATAGACGTTGCTTGAAATTCAAAACGCATGCCTTTTGGCATAAAAACGCTGCGGAAACGCAGGTAAAAACGCAGGTAAAAATGCAAAGTGCGCACACAGCCTTCCCTTTTTCTTCTTTTGCTCATTCCTTCCTCTTCTTCTTCCTCTTCATCCGCACAGCACTACTCTAATTCCAGGACACATTCTTCACTTCCACGCTCTGGTTTAGGCCTGAAACACACATCCGTGAAAACCACGTCCGTGTAAAACGGGCCGTTTTTCGGGTCCGTTTTTTAGGTCCATTTTTATGGTATGTGTGGCCTGCGTGTGTATCCCGTATGCTAGCCGTATGTGCGTGTGGAATGTCCGTGTGTGCGTGAGTGAAATAACTGACATGTGTGTGTGTTGTCCGTGTGAAATGTACGTGTGTGATGCAAAATGTCGTTACTACATGTCGGAAGACAGAGTAGCGGGATGAGAATGAACTCGGGTGAACTTCACCCGACTTCATTGTCATGCCGCGGCTCTGTCTGTGCCGTGTACTGATTAGCGGTCACCTGTGAAGGATTCACCGGTGACCGCTAATCCCCCGAGTGACTGAAGTGTCCCCCCTCTCTCATACTCACCGATCCCCGATCACCGGCGCTGCACGGCATTCACACGGCTCCCGCGGCTTTTTCTAATTTGAAAATGCCGGCCGTTCATTAAACATGTTAGTGAATGATTCAGTCCAAATCGGACTGAGAAAAAAATCGCAGCCTGCTGCTTTTTTGCGAGTTTCTACTGCGAGTCTCTCCAATGCAAGTCTATGGGAGCGTGTAAATAATCGGATGTCACGGGACGGCACTCACCATCCTAGTGACATCCGATTTTCTAAATACATTTATCACTTGTTTCCTAAAACACTGGAAACGAGTGATGTGTCACAATGTCTGTCAATCACTAATCTCTGTCAGTCGGTCTCTCCCTCTCGCTCTCTAATCTCTCTCTGTCTGTCTGTTAGTCTGTCACTATCTCTGTCCCTCTCTCACAGTCTGTCGGTCAGTTTCCCCCCCTCTCTCATAATCACCGTTCCCCGATCCTCGGCGCGGCGCTGCACGGCATTCACACTGCTCCGACGGCTTTTACTATTTTGAAAAAGCCGGCCGCTCATTAAACAATCTCATATTCCCTGCTTTCCCCGCCCACCGGCGCCTGTGATTGGTTGCAGTCACACACGCCCACCACGCTGAGTGACAGGTGTCTCACTGCACCCAATCACAGCAGCCGCTGGGCGTGTCTATACTGTGCAGTGAAATAAATAATTAAATAATTAAAAAAACGGCGTGCGGTCCCCCCCAATTTTAATATCAGCCAGATAAAGCCATACGGCTGAAGGCTGGTATTCTCAGGATGGGGAGCTCCACGTTATGGGGAGCCCCCCAGCCTAACAATATCAGTCAGCAGCCGCCCAGAATTGCTGCATACATTAGATGCGACAGTTCTGGGACTGTACCCGGCTCTTCCCGATTTGCCCTGGTGCGTTGGCAAATCGGGGTATTAAGGAGTTAATGGCAGCCCATAGCTGCCACTAAATCCTAGATTAATCATGTCAGGCGTCTCCCCGAGATACCTTCCATGATTAATCTGTAAGTGACAGTAAATAAACACACACACACCTGAAAAAATCATTTATTAGAAATAAAAAACACAAACAAATTCCCTCATTACCAATTTATTAACCCCGACAAAGTCCTCCATGTCCGGCGTAATCCACGGACCTCCAGCGTCGCTTCCAGCTCTGCTGCATGGAGGTGACAGGAGCAGCAGAAGACACCGCCGCTCCGGTCACCTCCACACAGCTAATGAGATGAGTAGCACGATCAGCTGCTGTCACTGAGGTTACCCGCGGCCACCGCTGGATCCAGCGGTGGCCGCGAGTTACCTGACTGACAGCAGCTGATCGCTAACAGTAGTCGCCGCCGGGTGATCAGCCGATCACTCACAGTAGCCGGCCGCCGGGTGATCAGCTGATCACTCACAGTAGCGGCCGCCGGGTGATCAGCTGATCACTCACAGTAGCCGGCCGCCGGGTGATCAGCTGATCACTCACAGCAGCCGGCCGCCGGGTGATCAACTGATCACTCACAGTAGCCGGCCGCCGGGTGATCAGCTGATCACTCACAGTCGCCGGCCGCCGGGTGATCAGCCGATCACTCACAGTAGCGGCCGCCGGGTGATCAACTGATTGTTCAGTTGCCGACAATGTGTGCGGAGGGAGAGAGCAGGGGGCGGAGTGCGAAGTGGGTGGAGCCGAGCGGGGCCATGGCTGAGGACGTCAGTGCCACGGGGACTGCATCGCTGGGGGACAGGTGAGTGAGTGTGAGAGTGTGTGTGTGCGATTGTGTGTGTGCGATTTTGTGTGTGTGTGTGTATACATACGGAGTGCGGAAGGGGGCGGAGCCGAGCGGGGAAGTGTCGGGCTCCCGGCACACGTAACCAGGGTTCCTTGGTTACCCGATGTGTACCCTGGTTACGGGTGCAGGGAGCCAGAGAGAGCATGAGCAGTGAAATCCAAAGGATTCCACTGCTCAAAAAAACGTTACATGCTGCGTTCCTTCCACCCGACGCAGCGTCAAAATAATGACGCTGCGTCGTCCGGCGGATGCAACGCTGACACTTGCGTTACAGTGCGTCGTCCATACAAGCCTATGGAGAATAGCGCAGTGCGTTAACGGACTGCGCTATTCTCCATAGTGACGGACTTCGCTGAACGCAAGTGTGAAAGTAACCTTAAGGAAATCTAGGAAAAATTGAGATATACACCATACAAAAATGTCTTTAAAATTTCAGCGTGCAACTGTCTCTTTTTATTATATGTCATGCTCAGTTTTGTACCTGTTCAGACTGCATTTTGGGAGTGCCGTGAGTCTTGTCGTCTAGATTAGGCTGTTTTCACACAGCAGTTTTTTGCCATCAGGCACGATCCAGTGAAAAAACTGATGCGACGGATCTGGCAAAAAAAACGGATCAGTTGCATCAGTTTTTTCAATCAGTTCCTTCAGTTTTTTTACAGATCCGTTGTGATACTGAGCATGCTGAGTTCAATAAGCCGTATCTGGGTTTTTTTGCCACATTACGCCGGATACGGCGTCTATAGGCTTCTATTATAAAATACACTGTATGGTGCTGCACCCGGCGCAATACGGTTTTTCGACGGAGACAAAAAACGCTCCTCTCAGCGTTCCATCCGGCCGCCGGAGAAGCAAATTTTGCCGGCGAAAGCTGGAGGGAACGCAAGGCCATCCGGCGCTAATAAAAGTCTATGGGGGAAAAAACGGATCCGGCAGCAACAGATGCTGTATGGCTGGAAACACATCTATGCGAGTAAAATCGGTCAGACTGGGCTGAAAAAAACTCGGCTGATTTTAGTTCACGTTAGGTCCAAGTGCAACGCAAGTGCGATACTTTTTCTGAATAAATTAATGATTTTACTAGTGTGTGTAATGCGTGTGTAATGCGTATTTTTTACTATGTCATCTGCCATTCAGCTCTGCTACATGGCCGCTGACAGCAGACACAAACAGCCATGTAGCAGAGCTGAATTGCAGATGACAGCAGACACAGACAGCCATGTAGCAGAGCTGAATGGCAGATGACAGCAGACACAGAAAGAGCCGCACAATAAAAAAAGAATGAACTCGGGTGAACTTCACCCGACTTCATTGTCATGCTGCGGCTCTGTCTGTGCCGCGTACTGATTAGCAGTCACCTGTGAAGGTCTCACCAGTGACCGCTAATCCCCTGAGTGACTGAAGTTAGCAGCCCTCTCTCATACTCACCGATCCCCGGCGCTGCACGGCATTCACACCGCTGCGGCGGCTTTTATTATTTTGAAAAAGCCGGCCACTCATTAAACAATCTCGTATTCCCTGGGCGTGTCTATACTGTGCAGTGAAATAAATAATTAAATAATTAAAACAAACGGCGTGCGGTCCCCCCCAATTTTAATACCAGCCAGATAAAGCCATACGGCTGAAGGTTGGTATTCTCAGGATGGGGAGCTCCACGATATGGGGAGCCCCCCAGCCTAACAATATCAGCCAGCAGCCGCCCGAGATACCTTCCATGATTAATCTGTAAGTTACAGTAAATAAACATATCTTTGTACCGTGTTAGCCAGTAGAGATAAAAAAAATTGTTTAAAAGAACAGAGAGTCCTCAGTGGTTGATACCTTTTAATGGCTAACTGAAAAGATGGTAATAATTGCAAGCTTTCGAGACCTGAGTAGTCTCGAAAGCTTGCAATTATTACCATCTTTTCAGTTAGCCATTAAAAGGTATCAACCACTGAGGACTCTCTGTTCTTTTAAACAATTTTTTTTAGTAAATAAACACACACCCGAAAAAATCCTTTATTAGAAATAAAAAACACAAACATATACCCTGGTTAACCACTTTAATCAGCCCCAAAAAGCCCTCCATGTCCGGCGTAATCCACGGACCTCCAGCGTCACATCCAGCTCTGCTGCATGGAGGTGACCGGAGCTGCAGAAGACACCGCCGCTCCTGTCAGCTCCACGCAGCAAATGAGGTGAGTAGCACGATCAGCTGAGCTGTCACTGAGGTTACCTGGTGGCCGCCACTGGATCCAGGTAACCTCAGTGACAGCTCAGCTACTCACCTCATTTGCTGCGTGGAGCTGACAGGAGCGGCGGTGTCTTCTGCAGCTCCGGTCACCTCCATGCAGCAGAGCTGGATGTGACGCTGGAGGTCCGTGGATTACGCCGGACATGGAGGGCTTTTTGGGGCTTATTAAATTGGTAATGAGGGAATTTGTTAGTGTTTTTTATTTCTAATAAATGAGTTTTTTCGGGAGTTTATTTTTGTGTTTATTTACTGTAACTTACAGATTAATCATGGAAGGTATCTCGGGGAGACGCCTGACATGATTAATCTAGGATTTAGTGGCAGCTATGGGCTGCCATTAACTCCTTAATACCCCGATTTGCCAATGCACCAGGGCAAATCGGGAAGAGCCGGGTACAGTCCCAGAACTGTCGCATCTAATGTATGCAGCAATTCTGGGCGGCTGCTGACTGATATTGTTAGGCTGGGGGGCTCCCCATAACGTGGAGCTCCCCATCCTGAGAATACCAGCCTTCAGCCGTATGGCTTTATCTGGCTGATATTAAAATTGGGGGGGACCGCACGCCGTTTTTTTAATTATTTAATTATTTATTTCACTGCACAGTATAGACACGCCCAGCGGCTGCTGTGATCGGGTGCAGTGAGACACCTGTCACTCAGCGTGGGGGCGTGTCTCACTGCAACCAATCATAGGCGCCTGTGGGCGGGGAAAGCAGGGAATATGAGATTATTTAATGAGCGGCCGGCTTTTTCAAAATAGTAAAAGCCGTCGGAGCAGTGTGAATGCCGTGCAGCGCCGGGGATCGGGGATAGGTGAGTATGAGAGAGGAGGGGAAAATGACCGACAGACTGTGAGAGAGGGACAGAGATAGTGATGGACCGACAGACAGACAGAGAGAGATTAGAGAGCGAGAGGGAGAGACCGACTGACAGAGATTAGTGATTGACAGGCATTGTGACACATCACTCGTTTCCAGTGTTTTAGGAAACAAGTGATAAATGTATTTAGAAAATCGGATGTCACTAGGATGGTGAGTGCCGTCCCGTGACATCCGATTATTTACACGCTCCCATAGACTTGCATTGGAGAGACTCGCAGTAGAAACTCGCAAAAAAGCAGCAGGCTGCGATTTTTTTCTCAGTCCGATTTGGACTGAATCATTCACTAACATGACATTCTCGCATTGCTCTACTGCGAGAAACTCGCAAGTGAGAAGCCGCCCTATCAGTTTTTTCAGGTTTTTGCCGGATTTTGCCTGATATTAAAAAACTGATGTGTGAAAGCACCCTTATGGAGTCATGCCCCCTGACTGTGCACCCCTCCCCCATTAGCCACAGGTGATGTTATTCTTCAGCAGCAGGTTTTTACATGCCCATATACACATGGAGGTTTGTAACCCACAGGGAGGCTTCAGTTTAGAGAAGGCTCGCAGTAGCGACATATGCCTGGATGTGGCTACTGGGCAGATTTTGAAATGGCCATTTTTGTATGCTAAATATCTCAATTTTTCCTATATTTCCTTAAAGAGTAAAGGCTGCTTTCACACATCTGGTTTCTCCTGTGCGGCACAATCTGGTGCTTTGCAGAAAAAACGCAATTGGTTTTTTTTGCCGCCGATTGCGTTTTTTTTGCATGGACTTACATTAGTGCCGTATTGTGCCGCATGGGCTTGCGTTCCGTCCGTTTTTTGCCACATGCGGCAGATTTAGCCGATGCGGCGGCCGGATGGAACATTGCCTGGCACGTTTTTTTGTCCGGCAAAAAAACCGCATCGCGCCGCATGCGTTTTTTCCACTGTGCATGCTCAGTAGCCTGCCGCAAGCGGCAAAAACCGGACGAGCCGCATGTAAAAAACGTATACAAAGGACGCGGTTTTGTCGCCGTATCCGTTGCATAGGTTTTAGAGCCGGATTGGCCGCCTCTGCTAAAACCGGAGGTGTGAAAGCAGCCTGATGCAAATCTATATTATTGCATTTAGTGCTTGCATGCGTTGGCATTTCAGAGTGCAACTCTTTTTTTGTTACAATTGTCTCCAGTGTCCAGGATCTGTCCCACAAATCCCTGTCCTGAGTTTGTAGTATCAGTCCTGGGTCCATGCTTCCAGACTGCATACAATTGTAGAGAACGCTCAGGAATTATGTGAAGACCGGATCTAAGCCGCTTTCACAAGCAGAGATCTTGAAATTGGTGATTAAATAACAGACTATCAGGAAATCCTTCACACATCGGACATGTGCAGAGAAATATCCGCGCTCAGTTTGGAGCCTTCTACGTGTTATATCCAATGGGGGTTGTAAGTTCGGGGATGAGAATTCCAGCCCCTTCCATGGGAGGAAGTTTTTAGGCCTGGTAATTTCATCTAAGCCCATTTGTTGGAGGTGAACCCTGAGTCTGAGCTCAGCAGCGAGGGGCGCGTGGTCCCGCTTTTGCATTTTGCACTGAGTGCGGTATATCCTGTCTGAGCAGATGTGTGCAGACTCCTGCGGGATTCATTAAAGGGCAGAATATGGAGATCATGTGACCTGCGGAGGACGTGAACTGTAACATATATATCTGTCAAGAATCTATATATCTGCCACTGCTGATTCCTATTTGGGAAAAAGCTCAGAGCCCAAAAACTGCCAGAAACTGCATAAATGTCAAGCAGCTATAAATACTAAACGCCATGTATTAATGTAAGCTCAGATATAATCCGCAAATAACACAGAGGGACCTTGGCAATGCCTCCATGCATCTGATGCTGACCTTCATCCCAACAACTTGCACTTCAGTCTCATCTAGAGCTGCATTCATAATACTACATGATAGCCTACATTACAGTCACATCAGGAGCTGCATTCATAATTCAGCAGGGAGTTGGGCAAGTTGTCAAAAATCATGTGACCAATTAGCAAGCTCTCTACAGGGCACAGGATTCATAGCTCTGTCCTGAGATGCTGCAGGTTGTGGGGAGGACTGACAGCTCTGTCCTGAGAGGCTGCAGGTTGTGGGGAAGACTGACAGCTCTGTCCTGAGATTCTGAAGGTTGTGGGGAGGACTGACAGCTCTGTCCTGAGAGGCTGCAGGTTGTGGGGAGGACTGACAGCTCTGTCCTGAGATGCTGCAGGTTGTGGGGAAGACTGACAGCTCTGTCCTGAGAGGCTGCAGGTTGTGGGGAGGACTGACAGCTCTGTCCTGAGAGGCTGCAGGTTGTGGGGTGCACTGACAGCTCTGTCCTGAGAGGCTGCAGGTTGTGGGGTGCACTGACAGCTCTGTCCTGAGATGCTGCAGGTTGTGGGGAGGACTGACAGCTCTGTCCTGAGAGGCTGCAGGTTGTGGGGAGGACTGACAGCTCTGTCCTGAGATGATGCAGGTTGTGGGGAGGACTGACAGCTCTGTCCTGAGATGATGCAGGTTGTAGGGAGGACTGACAGCTCTGTCCTGAGATGCTGCAGGTTGTGGGGAGGACTGACAGCTCTGTCCTGAGATGCTGCAGGTTGTGGGGAGGACTGACAGCTCTGTCCTGAGATGCTGCAGGTTGTGGGGAGGACTGACAGCTCTGTCCTGAGATGATGCAGGTTGTGGGGAGGACTGACAGCTCTGTCCTGAGATGATGCAGGTTGTGGGGAGGACTGACAGCTCTGTCCTGAGATGATGCAGGTTGTGGGGAGGACTGACAGCTCTGTCCTGAGATGCTGCAGGTTGTGGGGAGGACTGACAGCTCTGTCCTCAGATGCTGCAGGTTGTGGGGAGGACTGACAGCTCTGTCCTGAGATGATGCAGGTTGTGGGGAGGACTGACAGCTCTGTCCTGAGATGATGCAGGTTGTGGGGAGGACTGACAGCTCTGTCCTGAGATGCTGCAGGTTGTGGGGAGGACTGACAGCTCTGTCCTGAGATTCTGCAGGGTGTGTGGAGGACTGACAGCTCTGTCCTGAGATGCTGCAGGTTGTGGGGAGGACTGACAGCTCTGTCCTGAGATGCTGCAGGTTGTGGGGAGGACTGACAGCTCTGTCCTGAGATGATGCAGGGTGTGGGGAGGACTGACAGCTCTGTCCTGAGATGCTGCAGGTTGTGGGGAGGACTGACAGCTCTGTCCTGAGATGATGCAGGTTGTGGGGAGGACTGACAGCTCTGTCCTGAGATGATGCAAGTTGTGGGGAGGACTGACAGCTCTGTCCTGGGAGGATGCAGGTTGTGGGGAGGACTGACAGCTCTGTCCTGAGATGATGCAGGTTGTGGGGAGGACTGACAGCTCTGTCCTGAGATGCTGCAGGTTGTGGGGAGGACTGACAGCTCTGTCCTCAGATGCTGCAGGTTGTGGGGAGGACTGACAGCTCTGTCCTGAGATGATGCAGGTTGTGGGGAGGACTGACAGCTCTGTCCTGAGATGATGCAGGTTGTGGGGAGGACTGACAGCTCTGTCCTGAGATGCTGCAGGTTGTGGGGAGGACTGACAGCTCTGTCCTGAGATTCTGCAGGGTGTGTGGAGGACTGACAGCTCTGTCCTGAGATGCTGCAGGTTGTGGGGAGGACTGACAGCTCTGTCCTGAGATGCTGCAGGTTGTGGGGAGGACTGACAGCTCTGTCCTCAGATGCTGCAGGTTGTGGGGAGGACTGACAGCTCTGTCCTGAGATGCTGCATGTTGTGGGGAGGACTGATAGCTCTGTCCTGAGATGATGCAGGTTGTGGGGAGGACTGATAGCTCTGTCCTGAGATGCTGCAGGTTGTGGGGAGGACTGATAGCTCTGTCCTCAGATGCTGCAGGTTGTGGGGAGGACTGACAGCTCTGTCCTGGGAGGATGCAGGTTGTGGGGAGGACTGACAGCTCTGTCCTGAGATGATGCAGGTTGTGGGGAGGACTGATAGCTCTGTCCTCAGATGCTGCAGGTTGTGGGGAGGACTGACAGCTCTGTCCTGAGATGATGCAGGTTGTGGGGAGGACTGACAGCTCTGTCCTGAGATGATGCAAGTTGTGGGGAGGACTGACAGCTCTGTCCTGAGATGCTGCAGGTTGTGGGGAGGACTGACAGCTCTGTCCTGGGAGGATGCAGGTTGTGGGGAGGACTGATAGCTCTGTCCTGAGATGATGCAGGTTGTGGGGAGGACTGACAGCTCTGTCCTGAGATGATGCAGGTTGTGGGGAGGACTGACAGCTCTGTCCTGAGATGATGCAAGTTGTGGGGAGGACTGACAGCTCTGTCCTGGGAGGATGCAGGTTGTAGGGAGGACTGACAGCTCTGTCCTGAGATGCTGCAGGTTGTGGGGAGGACTGACAGCTCTGTCCTGAGATGCTGCAGGTTGTGGGGAGGACTGACAGCTCTGTCCTGGGAGGATGCAGGTTGTGGGGAGGACTGACAGCTCTGTCCTGAGATGATGCAGGTTGTGGGGAGGACTGACAGCTCTGTCCTGAGATGCTGCAGGTTGTGGGGAGGACTGACAGCTCTGTCCTGAGATGCTGCAGGTTGTGGGGAGGACTGACAGCTCTGTCCTGAGATGATGCAAGTTGTGGGGAGGACTGACAGCTCTGTCCTGGGAGGATGCAGGTTGTGGGGAGGACTGATAGCTCTGTCCTGAGATGATGCAGGTTGTGGGGAGGACTGACAGCTCTGTCCTGAGATGCTGCAGGTTGTGGGGAGGACTGACAGCTCTGTCCTGAGATGATGCAGGTTGTGGGGAGGACTGACAGCTCTGTCCTGAGATGATGCAAGTTGTGGGGAGGACTGACAGCTCTGTCCTGGGAGGATGCAGGTTGTGGGGAGGACTGATAGCTCTGTCCTCAGATGCTGCAGGTTGTGGGGAGGACTGACAGCTCTGTCCTGAGATGATGCAGGTTGTGGGGAGGACTGATAGCTCTGTCCTCAGATGCTGCAGGTTGTGGGGAGGACTGACAGCTCTGTCCTGAGATGATGCAGGTTGTGGGGAGGACTGACAGCTCTGTCCTGAGATGCTGCAGGTTGTGGGGAGGACTGACAGCTCTGTCCTGAGATGATGCAAGTTGTGGGGAGGACTGACAGCTCTGTCCTGAGATGATGCAAGTTGTGGGGAGGACTGACAGCTCTGTCCTGGGAGGATGCAGGTTGTGGGGAGGACTGATAGCTCTGTCCTGAGATGATGCAGGTTGTGGGGAGGACTGACAGCTCTGTCCTCAGATGCTGCAGGTTGTGGGGAGGACTGACAGCTCTGTCCTGGGAGGATGCAGGTTGTGGGGAGGACTGATAGCTCTGTCCTGAGATGATGCAGGTTGTGGGGAGGACTGATAGCTCTGTCCTCAGATGCTGCAGGTTGTGGGGAGGACTGACAGCTCTGTCCTGAGATGATGCAGGTTGTGGGGAGGACTGACAGCTCTGTCCTGAGATGATGCAAGTTGTGGGGAGGACTGATAGCTCTGTCCTGAGATGATGCAGGTTGTGGGGAGGACTGATAGCTCTGTCCTCAGATGCTGCAGGTTGTGGGGAGGACTGACAGCTCTGTCCTGAGATGCTGCATGTTGTGGGGAGGACTGACAGCTCTGCCCTGAGATGCTGCAGGTTGTGGGGAGGACTGACAGCTCTGTCCTGGGAGGATGCAGGTTGTAGGGAGGACTGACAGCTCTGTCCTGAGATGATGCAAGTTGTGGGGAGGACTGACAGCTCTGTCCTGGGAGGATGCAGGTTGTGGGGAGGACTGACAGCTCTGTCCTGAGATGATGCAAGTTGTGGGGAGGACTGACAGCTCTGTCCTGGGAGGATGCAGGTTGTAGGGAGGACTGACAGCTCTGTCCTGAGATGATGCAAGTTGTGGGGAGGACTGACAGCTCTGTCCTGGGAGGATGCAGGTTGTGGGGAGGACTGACAGCTCTGTCCTGAGATGCTGAAGACTGTAGATAAAACTGTTTGTCTCTGGCAAGATCAGTGGTTTGGCTTCCATCCGGTGATCTCTGGTTGTTGGTTGGTTTCCCTCTTGGTTGCACCACAGCCTTTTGGTGCAACTGATGAAGGATCTCTTGTATTTTTTTCTTATCCTCTGCCTTCCTGTTTCACTTCTTTGCAGGTGCTTGCACTTTCTCACTTGTTTGCCCAATCCCATATTGGGAGGGGCTATTTATACTCACTAATCACATGCCTCAGTGCTGGATATATATTTGGATGGAGGGTTGTCTGGAGTCCCAGCTCCTTGGTTAAGGTTTTCTTTCTGAGACATTGTTATTCCTTGTACTTTGTGCATATCCCTTCCCAGTTATCTCATATTTTGTTTCATGTGGGTTTGGGAGGGTTTCCACATATTCTGATATTGTTTTTGTTTTCTTTTATTCCATCATTCCTGTATGACTGTATTTTCACGTTCCTATCCGTGTCTCGCCCTCTGCTTGTGTGCACTTCATTTACGTTTCTCGTTGTTTTTGTGTTACACTTGGGTTATAGTTTAGGGTGCAGTTCAGGACATGCAGTGTCAGCTGTCAATGAGTGGGGGCGCCACCCTCCATTGTCAGGCATGGATATATCAGGGTCAGATCTAGGTCAAGTACTAAACCTGTGGATTTTTGGTTTTACATTCCCCCTGGTTTGTCCATCGCTGAAAGGGTTAGGGCTCAGTCATAACATTATAGCCAGCCCATTTGGTGCATTCTGGAGGCTTCGTTATGGTTCTGGTTTGCTCCATGGCCACACAACTACAGGCCTTGTCATTGGAGATAGCTTAAATTAGGGACCAATAACAGAATGCACGTTCAGCTGAGACTAGTGATCATGGTCATCAGTGTATTTAGTTGGAACAAAAGGTAAAGATGCCGGATTGCTTCGACAGTGACTGAAGTAAGTTCTCCGTTTCTTCTGCTTCAATTGAGACATACTTCCCTTTACATTCGATATCCTTTGTGTTCGAAAGTCAGCAAGTAGGCTTTATTTTGCCTTTGCTTCGTGGTGATCCATAGGCTTGGGCTTTCTCCTTGCCTGAGGATTCTCCACAGTTGGCCTCTGTAGTGGCATTTCTCTCGATCTCAGTCTCATTTATGACGATCTTGATAAGATCGCCATTGCTGAATTCAAGATTTGTGGATTGGTCCAGGGAGTTCGCAGAGTGGAGGACTACTGCTCCGAGTTTAGACGATGGGCTGTGGAATGACCCTACTCTTCAGAGTGTAAGACGGTCTGATCAGATCAAGGACAGGATGATTTACAATTCCAATCTGCAGTCTTTGAGGATGCTTATTCCAAGAGTTTGAGATTATCTCTGGTACAAACATCAGTCTTTCTTTAACAGGTGTCCTTGGAGTCTAAAAAAGGTTTTACTTTTACTCCTGCATTTGTAGATTCAGGTTCTGCTCTGAATCTTATTGATCAGGACTTTGCTATTAAGTGTGCTTATGTCTCTTCCCTTGCTAATTCCATTCAAGTTTCAGCGATTGATAACTCTTCTTTCCGAAAGCCACGTGACTTCAAAGGTCAAGAGTGTATTTATTAAGCTAGAGGTGTTACATTCTGAATTCATTTAAATTATTGTTTCCCTCCTTATCTGCAAATTTGGTGTTGGGTTTGCCTTGGCTAGTCAAGCACAATCCTGCTTTCAACTGGGAGACTCAGGAGGGCAAGTCTTGGAGGGACTAATGTTTTGCTAGCTGTCTATTTAGACCCTTGTCTTCTGTAAGGGCTCACCTTCTAGATTTCATTCCGGATTTTGATGAGGTAGTTTCTGAGTCTGAGTGTGAAGTTCTCCCACCGCATAGGACAAAGGATTGTGCTATCAAATTCTTACCAGGAGCAAAAATGCCTAAGCCTCATTTATTTAATCTCTCTCCTCCTCAGAGCCTTGAAAGAATATATTCAGAAGAGTCTGACCAAGGGGCATACATGGTCATCCAAGTCTTCTGGGGCCGAAGGGCTTTTAATTGTAAAAAAAAAAAAAGGATGATGGGTGGCGCCCATGTATGGACTTTAGAGAGATTATTAAAATCACAGTCCACACCGCAATCCTTATCCCTTACACCAGACCTGTATAATCAGTTAGCAGGAGCTAAATGGATTTCTAAACTTGACTTTAGGGGCACATATAACCTTATACGCATTCGACAGAGTGACGAACGGAAAACAACATTTAATACACCGGAGGATCTTTTTGGAAATCTGGTGATGCTGTTTGGTTTGATCAACGCTCCTGTGTTTTTTCAAAATGTAATAAATGACATCTTTTGCTCTCTTGTGGGTAGATTTGGGGTGATATATCTTGATGAGATTTTGATTTACTCACGTTCCCAGGGGGAACATCGGGGACATGTCCGGTAGGTCCGTCAGATTCTTTGTGACAATCATTTATTTACTAACCAGGAGAAAACGGTTCTTGAAGTGCAGCAGGTCCATTTTTTTTGTCATCTGGTTTCTGCTTTAGGGTTTTAAATAGATCTCGTTAAGGTGCCGGCCATCCTTGAGTGGGTTCAACCGTCTAACCTTTGCAGACATTTTTAGGTTTTCATTACCAGAAGTTCATTAAGAATTTCTTCGATCATGACTAAACCGATAACTGACATGAACGAGAAGGGGACTGACGTTTCTTTATGGTCAGCTGAGACAGAGAAGGCCTTTCCTGCCCTCACGACAGTATTTTACTAAAGCTCCTGTTTTCAGTCAACCCAATATTTAGCTGTTTTTTGTGGTTGATGTAGATGCTTCTGCTGTAGAGATGGGGGATGTTCTTTCATAGAAAAAGAATGGTTACCTTCATCCTTGTGACTCTTAAGGGGGCTTTACACGCAACGACATCGCTGACAAGATGTCGTTGGGGTCACAGAATTCGTGACGCGCATCCGGCCTCGTTAGGGACGTCGTTGCATGTGACACATACGAGCGACCGCTAACGATCAAAAATACTCACCTAATCGTTGATCGTTGACACATCGTTCTAATCCCAAATATCGTTGCTGGTGCTGGACGCAGGTTGTTCGTTGTTCCTGAGGCAGCACACATCGTTCCGTGTGACACCCCAGGAACAACGAACAACAGCGTTCCTGTGTCCTCCGGCAACGAGGTGGGCGTGACTTTCATGCGGCTGCTCTCCGCCCCTCCGCTTCGATTGGACGCCTGCCGTGTGACGTCGCTGTGACGCCGCACGAACCGCCCCCTTAGAAAAGAGGCAGTTTTCCGGCCACAGCATCGTTGCTAGGCAGGTAAATATGTGTGACGGGGACTAACGATATTGTGCGCCACGGGAAGCGATTTGCCCGTGACGCACAAACGATGGGGGGCAGGTGCTATCACCAGCGATATCGCTGCGTGTAAAGCAGCCTTTATTCTCAGAGGTTCTCTCAAGCTGAATCTGTGATATTGGGGAGCGTGAGGTTTGGCAGTCTAGAGGGCCTTTGAGGAATGGAGACACTGGTTGGAGGGGGCTAGGCATAAGGTACCAGTCTTTGCCAATCATAACAACTTACTGTCACGCAGCGACTACCGGAGTTTTGCCAGTAACAAGGGAACCCCCGGTGAGTGCCGCAACACACAGGGTACATCAGGAACATGATACAATGGTGAGACCAGGCGCTAGGGAGAGGGGAGCAGGGACACCTCCTGCACTCACCTGAGGCTGATCCCTGCACTCAGCAACGTCCCTATAAAGGTCCTTCTCCCTTTCGCCGATCACGTGCCTAGGCCCTGGCTTGTCCTGAAGTCACCTTGGTTAGTAAGAAGGCGGTGAGAGCACTAGTCTCACCACTACAATAACACAGCACAGGAAAGGGAGACAGTCAGGGGAAAAACAGACACAATAAGGAAACACTCCAAACTCATCTAATTGAGCTAAACACCATGGCTGCAATTGTCACAACACCTCAGCTTCTTCCAGAGACTGGCTCCATCCAAAATGGACAGCTTAGAAATGAAGACTCTATAACCGGCATCAGGTGGTAAGACATGTGACCTTTTATAGTGAAGAGGAGTGATGACAAAGAGCTGCACATGAGATCAAGGCTACAAACGATAGCCAGACAAAGAAAGCAGCTACATTTACACACAAGCTGCAGATCCATACTAAGGCGTTATGGCCTTCTGGACCTAGAGTCACCAGAGGGCTCCCCCGTGCAGGACATACCCATGACACCTACTATATATTGATGCTGCTAAGTGTCTAAATACCAGACAGGCCCAGTAGGCTCTTCTCAATTTGATTTCTCAGTGACCGATCTAAGAATATTAATGCTGATGCTTTGTCTTGCAGTTTTGTTCAGGAGTTGAGGGATGACAATTCTTGTGGTGGCTGCTCTGAGGATCGATATCAGAGAGCGCAGGACAGTGCGCCGGAGGGTTTGCCTGTAAATTAACTGCATGTTCCATCATCTTTACGCAGGGATCTTCTTCAGGAGCTCCTTGATTCTGTTTTGGCTGGGCATCTGGGTTCTTCTGCTACTTGGAGATCTCTTTCTTCATTGTTTTGGTGTCAGAATGCTTCATATGGACGTGGATGAGTATGTCTGGAAATGCAGGGCCTGTGCCAGGGCTAAATCTTCTCGTCCACCCCAGGCGGGTTATCTCCTGCCTAACGAGATTGCGTTACAGCACTGGATCACTTGTCCATGGATTTTGTTGCTTATTTACCTAGTTCTGGTGGAAATACCGCTGTGTGGTGGTGGTGGACCGTTTCTGCAACATGGTCCACTTAGTCCCACTTCCTAAGTTGTCTTCTGCAAAGAGTTTAGCTACATTGTTTATTTCTTATATCATTAGACTACATGGTGTTCCCAATAAATATTTTTCCCCATAGAGGACTTCAGTTCTTGGCTAGCTTTTGGCATAGTTTTTGATCCATATTGGGTATCAAGTTGTCGGTTCCCTCAGGGTGCCATCCCAAGACTAATGGACAGACTGGAAGGATGAACCAAAAGAGAGAGCAATAATTGAGGTGTCTTATTTTATCTAATTAGGAGTCTGGGTGGTTTTACCACTTGCTGAATTTGCATTAAGTAATCGTACTTCCACGGCTACCGGAACCTCACCATTTCTTTTGGTTGGGGGTTTTCGGCCATTATTTAGGAATTTTTCTGGGTTGCAGTTCTCCGTGCCAGAGGAGGAGAATTTTTCTGGGTTGCAGTGCTCTGTGACAGTGGAGGAGAATTTTTCTTCCTCATGTGATAAAAGTCTCTAAGGAGGTCAAAAGGGATCTTATGGTTGCCAGTGATTGGGCCAAAAAAGGGGCAATCTGCAAATTGTCTTAAGGGGGGCGAGTTTGTGCAGGATTTTTGGTTTTCCACCTCCCATGGTTTGTCCGTCCCCGTGAGAGTGTTAGGGTTCAGTTGTAACATCAATGTTCTTATGTGAAGCAAAATTACTCATCACCTTGTAACATGAATTCTCTTCCAGCTTCATTCTCGTGTTTTCTCTCCAGTTCTGGCAGCGAGATTCCCAGGATCTGAGCACAATGGAGGAAAATTACTCGAGAAGTTCATTGAGAGTTTGGAATGAAATCTGAATTGTGCAAATTGCTTCTTCTGCTTCACAAAAGACAATTAGAAAGTCGTTCAACCCAGCAAAATGTGAAGAAAACAACATCTATTCTCCCCGAGTCCGGAGTTTGGGTATTTCTGCGAGGGTCGGGTCCTCTCCCCCACCACCAGACTGTCTGTTACTTTCTTTCTCATACTTGTATGATTATATATGTATTATAGGTATATGAACCTTCCCCACATGTACAGGACCCTGGAATTCTGGAATAAATGGAGCATAAAAAAATAATATTGCAGGACTAGGTAAATCTGAAGGTAAGTGGGCCTTAATGCAGAATGTGAGCGGACACTCGCCCTGTTTACAGTCCATTTGTTTTATTTGAAGGGAACCTGTCACCAGATTTTGGCTTCTAAACTAAAACTAGCACCTTAAGCAGCACCTGTGTGCATTCCACAAAGGCACACGTTACCCCATGACCACCCTATAGACCCAGTAAATACCTTTATAAAATCTCCCGCCATGCATGCAAATTGCCCAGTCCGGTACGATGGGCGTCCTAATCTGTGCCCCTTGTCCCTCGTTTTGCCATCTTCCCGTGCTGATTGATATGGATGACACTTCAGCGCCACCTGCGTAGGCGGGCAAATGCTCGCACCTGGGCAGACACATTCCCGGCTTGCACAGGCTCTTTTCGCTCTACCCTTTTGCGGACACAGAACAAAACATGCCGGCGAGTTCTCTGCGCAGGCGTGACATTTTGCCCGGGGATGTTGATGACATCATCCTCGTTTTACATATCGCCAGGCAAAATCTCGTGCCTGCGCAGAGAATATGCCTATTCGCGTAGGCGCACCTATGTTTTTGGTTCTGCCTGCAATAGGGCAGAGTGAAGTGCGCTTGCACGAGCCACAAATGTGTCTGCGCAGGCGCACGATTTTACCCGCCTACATTGATGGTGCCCAAGGCATCATCCATGTCGCTCAGCTCAGGGGGACGCTAAAAGGAGGGACAGGAGGCACAGATTAGAACGCCCAATGGAGCAGACGATTTACATACATGGCGGGAGATTTTATAAAGGTATCAGTGGGGCCTGCAGGTGGGGATCAGGGGGTAACGTGCACCTTTATAGAATGCAGCACAGGCGCTGCTTATTGTGATAGTTTTAGTTTAGATGGCAAAAATCTGGTGACAGGTTCCCTTCAATCTCTGCTCAATAATTGCACAATGTCCGGGACTCCAGCTCAGCTGTCCTGTCTACAGGAGTCAGAGATTGCCTGAAATCCACCTTCTGCTCTGTCCGGTGGATTCTCTGCCCCTCCACCATTCTGTACCCCAGTATACATCATGTGTCCGGGAACACAGCCCTCCAGGGGGCTTTACAGGGGGTGACTCTCTTATCTTCCTGCTCTTCTTCAGGACGATCCTGATATAAGACGTTGTCTTCCTGCGGACTCGGCTCCGCTCGCAGTCAGCACCTTGGTCAGCGCCAGCTGCCGTCCTGTCCCTGCTGCCTCCTTATCATATCAGTGCCGGGGACGAGGATTGCAGGGTCAAAGCTGCACCAGCAAATAATAATATTAATATTTATCGTTCCTCAGTTCTCTCCAATCTAATTGTTCCCTTGGAAACATGAACCGATGAAACCTCGGCTTTAATGTTCCTCGCAGCATCTGTCGAAGTTAAATATTAGAGGTGATAAAGACGGGAATGTCATGGCGGTATATTATGGGGAGCCGCCGATCTCCAAGCAGCGCTAACAAACTGATTTTCTGAAACTGATTTACCTTATTCAAAAATCCCTGATAAATTGGAAAATATAAAACAGGACAATAGTTGTGGCCGTCCTGGAGTTTTCGGACAGTCTGCACCCGTCGCTCCAGGCTCCACAACCTTTCCACTCCGTGCTCTCACTGTGGCAGGATGGCCGACCGCGGTCCTGAAAGGGTTACACAGAAGGATTTTATGGCTCAGACAAAAAAAGAAAAAAATCCACTTGAAATGATAAAAAATGTGCATTATAACATATCTCTGCTTAATTCCTCCGTCTAAGAAAATTATTATAAAATCTCAATTTCATCAGCCACATAGAGCTGAGCGCGTCTCTCCGCGGACTCGCCGTAATCCTCCCACATTGCCTCTTCACAAACGCCGCGAAGATAAAGGTGATGGAGCCGCTTTTAATTGCAGCACAGTCAGTTATAAATCTCCCCCTCGCCCCCGCCACATCCACTTCAATAAAGCCACAGCTCATATGTTAAGAGGAGGCGAAAATCTGATGTGAAAGTCAAAGCGAAGAATTGCAAATATATGCCGGGAACAAGATCATGTAAAGTGGGATATTTGACTTTGCACCGCACATTTACATAAGTACTGATCCTCAAGTCACATCCAAAGCTGCGATCAGTACTGCACCAATATACACCCAAAACAATATGTCACAGCTCCCCTGATATACTGCTCCGGCTGCAGCTACTGGGAAACTACAACTACCAGCATGCACTGCCTGTCACATGGTGAGCGTTTTTGTTTTCACAGGTTGTACACTATTGATCTATTGTCACGTAAGTGACAGAAAGGGGTGACTGGAAGGGAGCCCCTGCGCTTGCCCTCTATGCAAGCAAACCCTAGGCTATCCCTCAACCCAGAGGTACGCTTGAAGGTAGCGAGGTCTGAGCCCCCAGCGTCTCCCTATCTCCTGTCCTTGACCCTGATCTTAAGATTCCCGCCACAACCAACCACCCAAGGGGAAGGGCGAGGACAGAAGTCGAAAACCCCACCAACAGATACAGACAGACGGGGTAACAACAAGACTCACGCACACCTAAAACCAGCACCAGGGAACTACAAAAGGTTAAAAGGGAGGGGTAACAAAGTAAAGGAGAAAGTAACAAAACTGGCTACTTTCACACAACACAGCAGACAGCAAAAACAGCGTCCTCTCATCTCCAGGCCTTGCTTCAGACTGAACTGAATAACCGGCACCCCCTGCTGGGGGCAGAGGGTTTTTATCCAGACCGGAAGTGGTCATCAGAGAAAACACCCGGGCAAGGTTAATGAGCTTGCTGCTAGCAAGGAGAACTGACATTAACCCTGCAACTGCCAAACGAAAAACATGTTTAATGTGTATGGCATCAGATGATAAATGAGAGTCCAACCCTGAGCCTGTCACTAATCTCAAAAAGAGAAGACTGTGACAACTATAGGGTCTGGTGCAATCATTACATCTCACACAATGGAAAACTGGAGGGGCGAGCTAGGAAAGGACAACACGGGCTGATGGCGGCCATTAAGCGACCACCAATCAGCCACATTTTGACGTTAGATGGTCATGTAATATCCAATATTCTCTTCCTAGAGAGAGGGTCTTCTCCACCTAGATAGGTCCACCAGGGTCTTCTCCGCATAGATAGGTCCAGCAGGGCCTTCTCTGCCTAGTTGGGTCCACCAGGGTCTTCTCCACATAGATGGGTCTATAAGATGGTGGTCGAGTTCCTAACCTTGAAGACACGAAATATGTTCTTTTATATATATATATATATATATGTGATAAGGTGTAATGTTATGTAGTATATAATGTAGGATGCTTAACCCCTTAGTGACGGAGCTAATTTTCACCTTAATTACCAGACCAAATTTTGCAATTCTGACCAGTGTCTCTTCATGAGGTTATAACTCTGGAACGCTTCAACGGATCCCGGTGATTCTGAGACTGTGTTTTCATCACATATTGGACTTCATGTTACTACCAAATTTAGGACAATATTTTTTGCGTTTATTTATGAAAAAAATTGAATTTTTGCAAAAATTTTGAAAATTTAGCAATTTTCAACTTTTGAATTTTTATACCGTCAAACCAGAGATTTCTGTGACACAAAATAGTTAATAAATAACATTTCCCACATGTCTACTTTACATCAGCACAATTTTGGGTACAAAATTTTTTTTTGTTAGGAAGTTAGAAGAGTTCAAAGTTTATCAGCGATTTCTCATTTTTACATCAAAATTTACAAAACCATTTTTTTAGGGACCACATCACATTTGAAGTGACTTCGATAGGCCTAGATGACAGAAAATACCCAAAAGTGACACCATTCTAAAAACTGCACCCCCCAAAGTACTCAAAACCACATTCAAGAAGTTTATTAACCCTTCAGGTGCTTCACATGAACAAAAGCAATGTGGAATGAAAAAAAGGAAAAATTAAATTTTACCTAAAAATGTTGCTCTAACCCAAATTTATTCACTTTTACAAGAAATAACACAACAAAATGGACCCCAAAACTTGTTCCCCACTTTCTTATGAGCGTGCCGATACCCCACATGTGGTCAGAAACCTCTGTTTGGACAAATTGGAGGGCTCGGAACAGAAGGAGCAATATTTGAATTTTGGAAAGCAAATTTGGCTGAAATAGATTGCGGGCACCATGTTGCATTTACAGGTCCGCTAAGTTACCTAAACAGAAGAAACCCCTCACAAGTGACGCCATTTTGGAAACTAGACCCCTCAAGGCTTCTATCTAGGGGTATAGTGAGCATTTTGGATCCACAGGTACTTCACAGATTTTGTTAACGTTACGTTGTCATATTGAAAATTTTAAGAATTTTCTCAAAAATGTTGCTTTAGCATCAATTTTCTCACTTTTTCAAGAGGTAATTCCAAAAATGTGACCTCAAGGTTTGTTACCCACTTTTTTATGAGCGCGGTGATACCTCACATGTGGTCTTAAACCTTTGTTTGGACAAATGGGAGGGCTTGGAACGAAAGGAGCAATATTTGAATTTTGGAAAGGAAATTTGGCTGAAAAAGATTGCGGGCACCATGTCGCATTTGGAGGTCCCCTAAGGTACCTAAACAGCAGAAACCCCGCACAAGTGGCCCCATTTTGGAAACTAGGCCCCTCAAGGAATTTATCTAGATGTTTGGTGAGTACCCTGAACCCTCAGGTGCTTCACAGAATTTTATAATGTTGAGCCATGAAAATAAAAAAATAAACTTTTACCACAAAATTGTTATTTCAACCAGGTAGCTTTTTTTTCACAAGGGTAACAGGAAAAAAATCACCATGAAATTTATTGTGCAATTTCTCCTGAGTTTGGTGATACCTTATATGTGGTGGAAATCAACTGTTTGGGTGCATGACAGGGCTCGGAAGGGAAGGAGTGCCATTTGACTGCAAAATAGGCTGGAATCAATAGCGGACGCTATGTTGCATTAGGAGAGCCCCTGAGGTGCCTAAACAGTGAAGCTCCCCAACATGTGGCCCCATTTTGGAAAATAGACCCCTGAAGGAATTTATCTAGATGTTTGGTGAGTACCCTGAACCCCCAGGTGCTTCACAGAAGTTTATAATGTTGAGCTGTGAAAATAAAAAAATACATTTTTACCACAAAATTGTTACTTCAACCAGGTAGCTTTTTTTTTACAAGTGTAAAAGGAAAAAATTCAGCATAAAATTTATTGTGCAATTTCTCCTGAGTATGCTGATACCTTATGTGTGGTGGAAATCAACTGTTTGGGTGCACAGCAGGGCTCAGAAGGGAAGGAGCGCCATTTGACTGCACAATTGGCTTCAATCATTAGCGGACGCTATGTTGCATTTGAAAAGCCCCTAAGGTGCCTAAACAGTGGAGGTCTCTCACAAGTGACCCCATTCTGGAAACAAGACACCTCAAGGCTTTTATCTAGGTGTATATTGAGCAGTTTGAATCCAAGAGTACTTCACAGAATTTGATAAGCTTTGGTTGCCATATTGAAAATGTTCATTTTGTTCACAAAAATGTTGCTTTAGCATCATATTTCTTACTTTTTCAAGAGGCAACAACACACTGTGGACCCCACAGGTTGTTATCCAATGTCTTATGAGCACAGGGATACCCCACATGTGGCCAAAAACCTCTGTTTGGATAAATGGGAGGGCTTGGAATGGAAGGAGCACCATTTGAATTCTGGAAAAGTTGAAATAAATTGCGGGCACCATGTCACATTAGCAGGGCCCCTTGGGTACCTATACAGCAGAAACCCCCCACAAGTGACCCCATTTTGGAAACTGGATTTTATTCAGGAGTATAGTAAGCATTTTGAATCAACAGGTACTTCACAAAAATGTTGCTGTAACAACAAATTTGTCACTTTTAGGCTATGTGGCCATGATCCAGCGACACGGCGTCTAGTACACAGTGTCAGCCTCCTGCAGAGATATGAGTGTTGTCCACGGGAGAACGCAGCTGCCCATGCCCACGATTTGGGTTCAGGCTGCTGTGGAGCTCTATGCTACCTGTAGAGAACACTCTTGTCTCCGCAGCATAAACTGACATGCTGAGGCTCGGGAAGCTGCGCCACAGGTCGGTTTATGTTGCGGAGAAAAGAAGCAGATTAGGCATAGGATTTCTAAAAATCCTTCCACTGTGCTTCTACTGAACAACGCAGCGTTATGGACGCAGGGAAAACACTCTGCGCCCAAACCGCTGCAAACCCTGATCGTGGGCACACAGCCTAAAATGCTACAATGGATGAATGGATAGATGTCAAACATATATAACGTCCCACCCCCCTGCATATTCTAAGCTGGCGCCCTTTAGTGCCTTTCATGTGGCACTAAAGGGTGCCTAGCCTTGTATTTAGCCCCCCCAAAAATTAATAATTAAAATAAACGACGTAGGGTCCCCCCTATTTTTGATAGCCAGCTAGGGTAAAGCAGACAGCTGTAGCCTGCAAACCACAGCTGACAGCTTCACCTTGGCTGGTGATCAATTTGGAGGGCTCCCCAGGCGTTTTTTTAAAAAAAAACCAAAAACAAACGTGGGGTCCCCCCCAAATTAGATCACCAGCCAAGGTGAAGCGGACAGCTGGGGTCTGGTATTATCAGGGTGGGAAGAGCCATGGTTATTGGACTCTTCCCAGCCTAAAAATAGCAGGCTGCAGCCGCCCCAGAAGTGGCGCGTCCATTAGATGCGCCAATCCTGGCGCTTCGCCCCAGCTCATCCCGCGCCCTGGTGCGGTGGCAAACGGGGCAATATACGGGGTTGATACCAGCTGTAATGTCACCTTGCATCAAGCCCTGGGGTTGGTGATGTCACGGCATCTAAACAGATACCCGACATCACTAACCCAGTCAGTAATAGAAAAAAATAAAGACAAAAAAAAAATGTATTTGAAAAAAAAACTCCCCGAAACATTCCTCTTTCACCAATTTATTGAAAATAAATAAATTTCGGTCGCTGTAATCCATTTTGGAGGTCCCTCGGCGACTCTGGACCTTCTAGAATATGGGGGGCACGTTCAGGGAACGTATCCCCCATTTTCTGGAAGAGCAAGCTCTCCATGAGCAGTGTGGGTGCAGTAATCTGAGAATACTGCACTCACACTGCCCCGGTGTGACCTGCAGTAACCTCATTCCAGAATATGAGGGGCACGCTCACAGAACGTACCCCCCATTTTCTAGAACAGCAGGCTCTCCATGTGAGGAGTGTGGCTGCAGATTACTGCACTCACTCTCCCCCGGTCCACAGTGCAGCAGCGAGGTCAGCGTCCCTGCTTGCAAGGATCCAGCTGACAGCCGCTGTCTGCGCATGCGCCGCCAGCTTTCTAGCAGGCGGAGTGATCGTGGGGACGGAGCAGAAGCCAGGTAACGGAGCTGACCGGGGGCTGGCGGCGGGACCTGGGGACGACTTTTCTGTCGCATGTGACGTGTCACATGCGGCAGAAGAGCAGGATGAATGCGGCCGCGCGCTGGCGCCGCGCGCCGCAATCTTGCATGCTCCGGAGGGGGGAAGGGTGAGCGCTCTAGAGTACCGGAGGGGCTCCGGTGGACCAGAGGGCTCCAGTGGACCGGAGGAGGGGTCAGGTGGAGGACATTTCCCTCCGATCTGAAATGTTTGATCATTTCAGATCGGAGGGAAATGAATGCAGAGCCAGCGGCGGCGGCAGTTTTTTGTGCGCTTCGGCGCCATTTTGACTGTTCCGGAGGGGGGGTGGGAGGGGACTTTCCGGTACCGGGGGCTTTGGGGGCACTAGGGGTTTATATTTCTTTCTCATCTGACACGTTTGATCATGTCAGATGAAAAAGAAATCAGTTTTACCGGTCATTTCTTTTTTTTTTCATGTGTTCGTCGGTATACGGTGTATAGCGGCCATCACATTATCGGGGTAAAAAAAAACCACCCCGATTCATAATCTGGGGGGTCTCAGCTACCCCCGGTAGCTGAAACCCCCGAGATTTTCGGTCGCTGGGGGGCGCTACAGGGTTTTTTCGGGCCGCCACTTTAAAGCGGCGGAACAGAATAAGTACCCTGTTTTGCCGACGTTTTAAGTCGTACTGCCGTCGTTATGAGGTTAATAAGGTATTGATAGTGTTATAGGTGCAGGTGAAAAGTGAAATCTGCCCGGTGCCCGGTGACAGACAGGTGACAGTTGGGATTCTAGGATTAGCCAACAGGGGATAAGCTAGTGCTGAGAGAGAGAAACGGTTGCTGTGGAAACGTCAGTCAGAACCCGGTCTGTGACAGGAGCAGAGCTCAGGTGTGAGGAGCAGCAGAGCCGCATGACGTGGGTGTCCTGAAGAGAGCGGATCGGTACATAGGATAGTGTGACCGAGGAAAAGAGGAGACAGCTGAGAGAGAAGGAAGTGACCGTGACACGGAGTGACACAGACCAAAGGAACGAGTGACCGATAGAGACGAGTCCTGGTGCAAGAAAGAGCAGGACAAGGAACAAAGTGAGTGTCTTCAGGGAGTGTCCCTGAGGTGTCTTCAGTAGCTTATAGCTCGTCCAGCCATGTTGGCAATATCCCTCTAGGAGGGAAAAGACGTGGAACTGCTTGAGGACGAGAATGACTTCCAAGGACTGGGATGTAGGACCAGGCCGGGGAGAAAAGGATTTATGGAGGTTGGAACAACTAAAGTGAAGAATGTGCTTAATGCTCCTCTGTGATATTGAAATGTGCAAGAAGATTTGTGCCCGCTATCTAATGTACATTGTTGTTACCAAGTTATTGTTCAGTAAAGCTATGTTTTTTATGAACTTGTGGTCTCCCTGAATGAACTGTGTACCATCTGGTCCTGGCCGACCAAAACCATCAGCAACATGCGGCCTGCCAATGCATATAGCCTCCAGAGTACAACACCACACACCCAGCCAGGACCTCTATTTGTATGTAGTGTGCCAGGGTGTGGCAGACGATTGCCTCGCCCACGACTACCACCCCACGCCACGTTACAGGTCCATCAGGGTCTTCTTTGCCGAGATAGGTCCATGAGGATCTTCTTTGCTGAGATAGGTTCATCAGAGTCCTCTCCACCTAGATAGGCCCACCAGGGTCTTCTCTGCATTGTCTTGATGGTATCAAGCCATCGGGTTGCTGTTGTTCCTCTTCATGTTGTTCATTCACTTCTTCAGACCATTATATCCTTCTCCAGCGATTGCTCTCTGTGTATGATGTGTAGACGAGTCGTAGCCTGGTGATCCTTGCTTTGACTGACATGTCTGGCTTGATTTGTCCCAGAATTGATTTGATTGTTCTTCTTTCCATCCCTGGTATTGGTAACATCCTTCTCCAGAACATTTCAAAGGCGTTGATTCTTCTTTGTCTTGTTTCTTTATTGTCCAGGTTTCGCATCTATAAGTGACTACAGAAAAGACCAGACTATGTACAAGCCGAGTCTTCATCATAAGTGAAATGTTCCTGGATTTGATGACCTTGTCCTGGGACTTCATTGTTGATTTGCTCATAGTTAAAGTTGCTTAAAAATCCTCATTTTCGGCTGCACATTGTCTTAAACAGGTCAATGCGCTATTCAGAAAAGTGTCAGCGCATATCTGTCGAATGCAGTTTGCCTGTCTAAAAAGGCTATTAACCGCCAAGCAGCAAATATGTAGGCGATCCATGGCCACCACTACATTGCTCTGCAGACTCCTAATCCTCCACCATTGTCACTTTATCTGAATGATGAACCTTTACATCCTAAAATTAAATGAAAAATCAACAAAATCTTCAGAGTTTCGTTAGTAAATAAAGCACTTAAACATTACGGCACGATACGACATGTCCCCTGACCACAATCCCGGACCACCTATGTAGAAGAGGTAAAAGTGGCTGAAGATGATGAACAGACGGAGACCGTGCATGAAGCACAGCGAGCCGGTCTACACATACAGGGCGTTATGCTGCAGCCTCTGGATTGTTTCTTATCGGGAGAGGAAAAAATGAGAACAACAAAGTATCTGAACATTTCTAGACTCCTGAGTCGCTGATATACATCCGATAAGATGCTTACTGTCACCGGATCCCATTACCACCGCGCTCCAGACGTCTTATAACCCAGCGCAGCAGGTACTGTAGGGAGCATCCATCAGCGCACCGGCCTGTGCCGTCTGGATGGTATTCACACTCAGCTTCTTCTTGACAATTTTTGTGACACTTACAACGTTTTGGAACCTATCAGATATGACGACTGCAACATTCAGACTGTGCAAATGAGAACTCGGTGACAGGATTAGTACAACTGTCGCGAGTTCCTTACCAAGCCCATTTCTCGCACACGATACATGGCATCCGTTGTTGAAGTCATATTCCGAGTTTTGCCTGTTTTCTGGAGCGTGGTTTGACCATGAGAGCCACAGAAGACACATCCGGTCCTCCCGATGTATGTGACGGCACCTGCTCCCTGCACTGAATAATTACTAAACCTTTTACTCAAGCTTCATCCATGAAGAATCACTAACTGGCAGGAAATGGGGCGGAAGACGACATCTAATCTTCTGCAAATAATTTGCTCATTAGTCAGGAGCTCAGGTGCTTTTCAGAGCTCATTGACCGAGATCCACAACGTCTTGAAAGTTTTCTGCATTTCTTGGGTAAATCTCTGTTGTATAATGAAGTGGTAAGAGGACGATCCCGGGAGCCATCATCAGCATCATTAACGCATTCATCTATCTTCACAATTGGAGAAAACATTCACAACTTCTTATCCCAAATTAAGATTCTGGTGGAGGCGGTTTCCATTCTTAAAGTGCCCGTCCAATTTTCAGAAATAAAGCTTCTGTAACGCCCATACCAGCATCCCTATACTGTCCTGCATCCCTCCCCTGGCTGGAACAATGGTTCTCTCACCTGCTTGACTGCCCCATCCTCGTATCATGCTGCTGTCCTCCAGGGCCTGCACACAACACACAGGCCTCCTGGAAATGCCCATAGGGCATGCACGTACACACCCCATTTCTTAAAGGGCCAGTGCGCACTGATCCAGAAGTGCCTCTCAGGTCAGCTGAGAGGTGTCAGGTATTTTAGGCACCTTCCCCTTAAGGGAGTTGCCTGGGCAATGAGCTAGTTATGTTGCTAGTTCTCAGGTCCTTAGTGCTGCTGCTGACTCATGTTTATAATTCAGTGCTATCCTAATCTGTTGATGCTACGATCATCCACACTAGCTGGCTACCTATATACCCGGTGGTGCAAGTATCCACGCCGGTTGCTGCTGCTGTATCCATCCATCCGTACCAGACAGATCCATGACTCCGCCTGCTGCTGCTTCAATCAGCGGCTGTATGGTATCCGTGGCACCAGCTACCATGGTACCGCAGATCCCCTGGCATTGCCCTCTGCCGGCAGCTTACCAGCACATGCACCTGCTGCCACCTCCATTGGCAATAGTGAAGACTCGGTGGCCAGTCCAGTTCACTTCTCCAGGCACGTGAACGGTACTTTCAGTCCAGTGGACCCAATAATACTGTGCTCGCCCAGGGACCATAACAGCTTCCCTGTATCACATGAAGGTTCTCTACTTTCTGGTATACTTTGTGTCTCAATATCTGGTTGCTGTCATTGAACGGAAATATTCTTGTGTACATCCACAGGCGGGAAACCTGTTTGGGCCGAATGTTTCTTCTTACAGTCTAGACACTGCTGCAGATCTCAAAAAAACACCAAAAAGGAGCCAAGACAAATGATATGTGCACACACAGAATGTGGTGAGCCTTCCTCATAAAGATGGCTGCAGCCAAGGTGCAAGATGCTGATGTCACAGCCACTCAACCTCCACACTAGAGGGGAGGGGCGGCTGCTTAGCATAAGACATGCACACTAATAAGGCTTGCAATGGGAGCCCATCATATAATGAGTGAAATGCACAGTGTCTGAACTGTAACCTATAAATGACGCCAGAAACCCAGGTCAGGCGGGCAAAACAGCACTATATAGGTGCATCTCGCACGGATACACGAGACGCACAGTGTCTGAATTAAGGCCTATAAATGACGCACAACACCAGGTCCTGGCGGGTTAGTTAGCACTATGAGTACATAACACATCAGACATAACATAACATGCAGATCTCAGCTTTCAGCAGAATCTTGGGCACTCAGGTATTGTTTGAGAATTAAATGTTTTACTTGGAACATAAAACAACAATTATCTTCATCATCACAACATAAAGGACAACATAAAAGAAGTGAGACAAACAAGGCCAAAGAGGAAAGAAGTGACACAAACAAGGCCAAAGAGGAAAGAAGTGACACAAACAAGGCCAAAGATGAAACAACTGACATAAACAAGGCCAAAGAGGAAAGAACTGACACAAACAAGGCCAAAGAGGAAAGAAGTGACACAAACAAGGCCAAAGAGGAAAGAACTGACACAAACAAGGCCAAAGAGGAAAGAAGTGACACAAACAAGGCCAAAGAGGAAACAACTGACACAAACAAGGCCAAAGAGGAAACAACTGACACAAACAAGGCCAAAGAGGAAACAACTGACAGAAACAAGGCCAAAGAGGAAAGAAGTGACACAAACAAGGCCAAAGAGGAAAGAACTGACACAAACAAGGCCAAAGAGGAAACAACTGACACAAACAAGGCCAAAGAGGAAACAACTGACACAAACAAGGCCAAAGAGGAAACAACTGACACAAACAAGGCCAAAGAGGAAACAACTGACACAAACAAGGCCAAAGAGGAAACAACTGACACAAACAAGGCCAAAGAGGAAACAACTGACACAAACAAGGCCAAAGAGGAAAGAAGTGACACAAACAAGGCCAAAGAGGAAACAACTGACACAAACAAGGCCAAAAAGGAAACAACTGACACAAACAAGGCCAAAGAGGAAACAACTGACACAAACAAGGCCAAAGAGGAAACAACTGACACAAACAAGGCCAAAGAGGAAACAACTGACACAAACAAGGCCAAAGAGGAAAGAAGTGACACAAACAAGGCCAAAGAGAAAAGTGACACAAACAAGGCCAAAGAGGAAAGAACTGAGACAAACAAGGCCAAAGAGGAAAGAAGTGACACAAACAAGGCCAAAGAGGAAAGAAGTGACACAAACAAGGCCAAAGAGAAAAGTGACACAAACAAGGCCAAAGAGGAAAGAACTGAGACAAACAAGGCCAAAGAGGAAAGAAGTGACACAAACAAGCCATAGAGGAAAGAACTGACACAAACAAGGCCAAAGAGGAAAGAACTGAGACAAACAAGGCCAAAGAGGAAACAACTGACACAAACAAGGCCAAAGAGGAAAGAAGTGACACAAACAAAAGGCCAAAGAGGAAAGAAGTGACACAAACAAGGCCAAAGAGGAAAGAAGTGACACAAACAAGGCCAAAGAGGAAAGAAGTGACACAAACAAGGCCATAGAGGAAAGAACTGACACAAACAAGGCCAAAGAGGAAAGAAGTGACACAAACAAGGCCAAAGAGGAAACAACTGACACAAACAAGGCCAAAGAGAAAAGTGACACAAACAAGGCCAAAGAGGAAAGAACTGAGACAAACAAGGCCAAAGAGGAAAGAAGTGACACAAACAAGGCCATAGAGGAAAGAACTGACACAAACAAGGCCAAAGAGGAAAGAACTGAGACAAACAAGGCCAAAGAGGAAACAACTGACACAAACAAGGCCAAAGAGGAAAGAAGTGACACAAACAAAAGGCCAAAGAGGAAAGAAGTGACACAAACAAGGCCAAAGAGGAAAGAAGTGACACAAACAAGGCCAAAGAGGAAAGAAGTGACACAAACAAGGCCATAGAGGAAAGAACTGACACAAACAAAGCCAAAGAGGAAACAACTGACACAAACAAGGCCAAAGAGGAAACAACTGACACAAACAAGGCCAAAGAGGAAAGAAGTGAGACAAACAAGGCCAAAGAGGAAAGAACTGACACAAACAAGGCCAAAGAGGAAAGAAGTGACACAAACAAGGCCAAAGAGGAAACAACTGACACAAACAATGCCAAAGAGGAAACAACTGACACAAACAAGGCCAAAGAGGAAAGAAGTGACACAGACAAGGCCAAAGAGGAAAGAAGTGAGACAAACAAGGCCAAAGAGGAAAGAACTGACACAAACAAGGCCAAAGAGGAAAGAAGTGACACAAACAAGGCCAAAGAGGAAACAACTGACACAAACAAGGCCAAAGAGGAAAGAAGTGACACAGACAAGGCCAAAGAGGAAAGAAGTGAGACAAACAAGGCCAAAGAGGAAAGAAGTGAGACAAACAAGGCCAAAGAGGAAAGAAATGACACAAACAAGGCCAAAGAGGAAACAACTGACACAAACAAGGCCAAAGAGGAAAGAAGTGACACAAACAAGGCCAAAGAGGAAAGAAGTGACACAAACAAGGCCAAAGAGGAAACAACTGACACAAACAAGGCCAAAGAGGAAACAACTGACACAAACAGGGCCAAAGAGGAAACAACTGACACAAACAAGGCCAAAGAGGAAAGAACTGACACAAACAAAAGGCCAAAGAGGAAAGAACTGACACAAACAAGGCCAAAGAGGAAACAACTGACACAAACAAGGCCAAAGAGGAAACAACTGACACAAACAAGGCCAAAGAGGAAAGAAGTGACACAAACAAGGCCAAACAGGAAAGAAGTGACACAAACAAAAGGCCAAAGAGGAAAGAAGTGACACAAACAAGGCCAAAGAGGAAAGAAGTGAGACAAACAAGACCAAAGAGGAAAGAACGGACACAAACAAGGCCAAAGAGGAAAGAACTGACACAAACAAGGCCAAAGAGGAAAGAACTGACACAAACAAGGCCAAAGAGGAAAGAACTGACACAAACAAGGCCAAAGAGGAAAGAAGTGAGACAAACAAGGCCAAAGAGGAAAGAAGTGAGACAAACAAGGCCAAAGAGGAAAGAACTGACACAAACAAGGCCAAAGAGGAAACAACTGACACAAACAAGGCCAAAGAGGAAACAACTGACACAAACAAGGCCAAAGAGGAAAGAAGTGACACAAACAAGGCCAAACAGGAAAGAAGTGACACAAACAAAAGGCCAAAGAGGAAAGAAGTGACACAAACAAGGCCAAAGAGGAAAGAAGTGAGACAAACAAGGCCAAAGAGGAAAGAACGGACACAAACAAGGCCAAAGAGGAAAGAACTGACACAAACAAGGCCAAAGAGGAAAGAACTGACACAAACAAGGCCAAAGAGGAAAGAACTGACACAAACAAGGCCAAAGAGGAAAGAAGTGAGACAAACAAGGCCAAAGAGGAAAGAAGTGAGACAAACAAGGCCAAAGAGGAAAGAAGTGACACAAACAAGGCCAAAGAGGAAACAACTGACATAAACAAGGCCAAAGAGGAAACAACTGACACAAACAAGGCCAAAGAGGAAACAACTGACACAAACAAGGCCAAAGAGGAAAGAAGTGACACAGACAAGGCCAAAGAGGAAAGAAGTGAGACAAACAAGGCCAAAGAGGAAAGAACTGGCACAAACAAGGCCAAAGAGGAAAGAAGTGACACAAACAAGGCCAAAGAGGAAAGAAGTGACACAAACAAGGCCAAAGAGGAAACAACTGACACAAACAAGGCCAAAGAGGAAAGAAGTGAGACAAACAAGGCCAAAGAGGAAAGAACGGACACAAACAAGGCCAAAGAGGAAAGAACTGACACAAACAAGGCCAAAGAGGAAAGAACTGACACAAACAAGGCCAAAGAGGAAAGAACTGACACAAACAAGGCCAAAGAGCAAACAACTGACACAAACAAGGCCAAAGAGGAAACAACTGACACAAACAAGGCCAAAGAGGAAAGAACTGACACAAACAAAAGGCCAAAGAGGAAAGAACTGACACAAACAGGGCCAAAGAGGAAACAACTGACACAAACAAGGCCAAAGAGGAAACAACTGACACAAACAGGGCCAAAGAGGAAACAACTGACACAAACAAGGCCAAAGAGGAAAGAAGTGACACAAACAAAGCCAAAGAGGAAACAACTGACACAAACAATGCCAAAGAGGAAAGAACTGACACAAACAAGGCCAAAGAGGAAAGAAGTGACACAGACAAGGCCAAAGAGGAAAGAAGTGAGACAAACAAGGCCAAAGAGGAAAGAACTGACACAAACAAGGCCAAAGAGGAAAGAAGTGACACAAACAAGGCCAAAGAGGAAACAACTGACACAAACAATGCCAAAGAGGAAACAACTGACACAAACAAGGCCAAAGAGGAAAGAAGTGACACAGACAAGGCCAAAGAGGAAAGAAGTGAGACAAACAAGGCCAAAGAGGAAAGAACTGACACAAACAAGGCCAAAGAGGAAAGAAGTGACACAAACAAGGCCAAAGAGGAAACAACTGACACAAACAAGGCCAAAGAGGAAAGAAGTGACACAGACAAGGCCAAAGAGGAAAGAAGTGAGACAAACAAGGCCAAAGAGGAAAGAAGTGAGACAAACAAGGCCAAAGAGGAAAGAAATGACACAAACAAGGCCAAAGAGGAAACAACTGACACAAACAAGGCCAAAGAGGAAAGAAGTGACACAAACAAGGCCAAAGAGGAAACAACTGACACAAACAAGGCCAAAGAGGAAACAACTGACACAAACAAGGCCAAAGAGGAAACAACTGACACAAACAGGGCCAAAGAGGAAACAACTGACACAAACAAGGCCAAAGAGGAAAGAACTGACACAAACAAAAGGCCAAAGAGGAAAGAACTGACACAAACAAGGCCAAAGAGGAAACAACTGACACAAACAAGGCCAAAGAGGAAACAACTGACACAAACAAGGCCAAAGAGGAAAGAAGTGACACAGACAAGGCCAAAGAGGAAAGAAGTGAGACAAACAAGGCCAAAGAGGAAAGAAGTGACACAAACAAGGCCAAAGAGGAAACAACTGACACAAACAAGGCCAAAGAGGAAACAACTGACACAAACAAGGCCAAAGAGGAAACAACTGACACAAACAGGGCCAAAGAGGAAACAACTGACACAAACAAGGCCAAAGAGGAAAGAAATGACACAAACAAGGCCAAAGAGGAAACAACTGACACAAACAAGGCCAAAGAGGAAAGAAGTGAGACAAACAAGGCCAAAGAGGAAAGAAGTGAGACAAACAAGGCCAAAGAGGAAAGAAGTGACACAAATAAGGCCAAAGAGGAAACAACTGACATAAACAAGGCCAAAGAGGAAACAACTGACACAAACAAGGCCAAAGAGGAAACAACTGACACAAACAAGGCCAAAGAGGAAAGAAGTGACACAGACAAGGCCAAAGAGGAAAGAAGTGAGACAAACAAGGCCAAAGAGGAAAGAACTGGCACAAACAAGGCCAAAGAGGAAAGAAGTGACACAAACAAGGCCAAAGAGGAAAGAAGTGACACAAACAAGGCCAAAGAGGAAACAACTGACACAAACAAGGCCAAAGAGGAAACAACTGACACAAACAAGGCCAAAGAGGAAAGAACTGACACAAACAAAAGGCCAAAGAGGAAAGAACTGACACAAACAGGGCCAAAGAGGAAACAACTGACACAAACAAGGCCAAAGAGGAAACAACTGACACAAACAAGGCCAAAGAGGAAACAACTGACACAAACAGGGCCAAAGAGGAAACAACTGACACAAACAAGGCCAAAGAGGAAAGAAGTGACACAAACAAAGCCAAAGAGGAAACAACTGACACAAACAATGCCAAAGAGGAAAGAACTGACACAAACAAGGCCAAAGAGGAAAGAAGTGACACAAACAAGGCCAAAGAGGAAACAACTGACACAAACAAGGCCAAAGAGGAAACAACTGACACAAACAAGGCCAAAGAGGAAACAACTGACACAAACAAGGCCAAAGAGGAAACAACTGACACAAACAAGGCCAAAGAGGAAACAACTGACACAAACAAGGCCAAAGAGGAAAGAAGTGACACAAACAAGGCCAAAGAGAAAAGTGACACAAACAAGGCCAAAGAGGAAAGAACTGAGACAAACAAGGCCAAAGAGGAAAGAAGTGACACAAACAAGGCCAAAGAGGAAAGAAGTGACACAAACAAGGCCAAAGAGAAAAGTGACACAAACAAGGCCAAAGAGGAAAGAACTGAGACAAACAAGGCCAAAGAGGAAAGAAGTGACACAAACAAGCCATAGAGGAAAGAACTGACACAAACAAGGCCAAAGAGGAAAGAACTGAGACAAACAAGGCCAAAGAGGAAACAACTGACACAAACAAGGCCAAAGAGGAAAGAAGTGACACAAACAAAAGGCCAAAGAGGAAAGAAGTGACACAAACAAGGCCAAAGAGGAAAGAAGTGACACAAACAAGGCCAAAGAGGAAAGAAGTGACACAAACAAGGCCATAGAGGAAAGAACTGACACAAACAAGGCCAAAGAGGAAAGAAGTGACACAAACAAGGCCAAAGAGGAAACAACTGACACAAACAAGGCCAAAGAGAAAAGTGACACAAACAAGGCCAAAGAGGAAAGAACTGAGACAAACAAGGCCAAAGAGGAAAGAAGTGACACAAACAAGGCCATAGAGGAAAGAACTGACACAAACAAGGCCAAAGAGGAAAGAACTGAGACAAACAAGGCCAAAGAGGAAACAACTGACACAAACAAGGCCAAAGAGGAAAGAAGTGACACAAACAAAAGGCCAAAGAGGAAAGAAGTGACACAAACAAGGCCAAAGAGGAAAGAAGTGACACAAACAAGGCCAAAGAGGAAAGAAGTGACACAAACAAGGCCATAGAGGAAAGAACTGACACAAACAAAGCCAAAGAGGAAACAACTGGAGGAAAGAAAATTCCTACATCAGCATAGAAGAGGGTTCTTCACGGTAAGAGCAGTGAGGCTCTGGAACTCTCTTCCTGAGGAAGTGGTGATGGCCAACTCACTGAATGAATTTAAGAGAGGAATGGATGCATTTCTTGTTAGCAAAAGTATAGAAGGTTATAAATAGCATAATCTTACAGGTAGATAGAAGAGCGACCAAGATTATTAGAGGAATGGGTGGGCTGCAATACCAAGACAGGTTATTAAACTTGGGGTTAGTTAGTTAGGAAAAACAAAGGCTTAGGGGGATCTAATCACAATGTATAAATATATGAGGGGACAGTACAGAGACCTTTCCAAAGATCTCTTTACACCTAGGCCTGCGACTGGAACACGGGGGCATCCGCTACGTCTTGAGGAAAGAATGTTTAATCATAATCACAGATGAGGACTCTTTACTGTACGAGCAGTGAGACTATGGAGCTCTCTGCCGTATGATGTTGTATTGAGGGATTCACAAGTAAAATTTAAGCAGAGCCTGATCGCATTAATTGAAAAATATAATATTACCAGTTATGTATATTGGATTTTATGACAGGGTGTTGATCCAGGGAACTAGTCTGATTGCCGTATGTGGAGTCAGGAAGGAATTTTTTTCCCCATTGGAGCTTATTTGACACATTGGGGTTTTTTTGCCTTCCTCTGGATCAACATGTTAGGCTACGGGTTGAACTAGATGGACTTAGAGTCTCCCTTCAACCTTAAAAACTGTGAAACTGTGAAACTGTGAAACTGACACAAACAAGGCCAAAGAGGAAACAACTGACACAAACAAGGCCAAAGAGGAAAGAAGTGACACAAACAAGGCCAAACAGGAAAGAAGTGACACAAACAAAAGGCCAAAGAGGAAAGAAGTGACACAAACAAGGCCAAAGAGGAAAGAAGTGAGACAAACAAGGCCAAAGAGGAAAGAACGGACACAAACAAGGCCAAAGAGGAAAGAACTGACACAAACAAGGCCAAAGAGGAAAGAACTGACACAAACAAGGCCAAAGAGGAAAGAACTGACACAAACAAGGCCAAAGAGGAAAGAAGTGAGACAAACAAGGCCAAAGAGGAAAGAAGTGAGACAAACAAGGCCAAAGAGGAAAGAAGTGACACAAACAAGGCCAAAGAGGAAACAACTGACATAAACAAGGCCAAAGAGGAAACAACTGACACAAACAAGGCCAAAGAGGAAACAACTGACACAAACAAGGCCAAAGAGGAAAGAAGTGACACAGACAAGGCCAAAGAGGAAAGAAGTGAGACAAACAAGGCCAAAGAGGAAAGAACTGGCACAAACAAGGCCAAAGAGGAAAGAAGTGACACAAACAAGGCCAAAGAGGAAAGAAGTGACACAAACAAGGCCAAAGAGGAAACAACTGACACAAACAAGGCCAAAGAGGAAAGAAGTGAGACAAACAAGGCCAAAGAGGAAAGAACGGACACAAACAAGGCCAAAGAGGAAAGAACTGACACAAACAAGGCCAAAGAGGAAAGAACTGACACAAACAAGGCCAAAGAGGAAACAACTGACACAAACAAGGCCAAAGAGGAAACAACTGACACAAACAAGGCCAAAGAGGAAAGAACTGACACAAACAAAAGGCCAAAGAGGAAAGAACTGACACAAACAGGGCCAAAGAGGAAAGAACTGACACAAACAGGGCCAAAGAGGAAACAACTGACACAAACAAGGCCAAAGAGGAAACAACTGACACAAACAGGGCCAAAGAGGAAACAACTGACACAAACAAGGCCAAAGAGGAAAGAAGTGACACAAACAAAGCCAAAGAGGAAACAACTGACACAAACAATGCCAAAGAGGAAAGAACTGACACAAACAAGGCCAAAGAGGAAAGAAGTGACACAGACAAGGCCAAAGAGGAAAGAAGTGAGACAAACAAGGCCAAAGAGGAAAGAACTGACACAAACAAGGCCAAAGAGGAAAGAAGTGACACAAACAAGGCCAAAGAGGAAACAACTGACACAAACAATGCCAAAGAGGAAACAACTGACACAAACAAGGCCAAAGAGGAAAGAAGTGACACAGACAAGGCCAAAGAGGAAAGAAGTGAGACAAACAAGGCCAAAGAGGAAAGAACTGACACAAACAAGGCCAAAGAGGAAAGAAATGACACAAACAAGGCCAAAGAGGAAACAACTGACACAAACAAGGCCAAAGAGGAAAGAAGTGACACAAACAAGGCCAAAGAGGAAACAACTGACACAAACAAGGCCAAAGAGGAAACAACTGACACAAACAAGGCCAAAGAGGAAACAACTGACACAAACAGGGCCAAAGAGGAAACAACTGACACAAACAAGGCCAAAGAGGAAAGAACTGACACAAACAAAAGGCCAAAGAGGAAAGAACTGACACAAACAAGGCCAAAGAGGAAACAACTGACACAAACAAGGCCAAAGAGGAAACAACTGACACAAACAAGGCCAAAGAGGAAAGAAGTGACACAGACAAGGCCAAAGAGGAAAGAAGTGAGACAAACAAGGCCAAAGAGGAAAGAAGTGACACAAACAAGGCCAAAGAGGAAACAACTGACACAAACAAGGCCAAAGAGGAAACAACTGACACAAACAAGGCCAAAGAGGAAACAACTGACACAAACAGGGCCAAAGAGGAAACAACTGACACAAACAAGGCCAAAGAGGAAAGAAATGACACAAACAAGGCCAAAGAGGAAACAACTGACACAAACAAGGCCAAAGAGGAAACAACTGACACAAACAGGGCCAAAGAGGAAACAACTGACACAAACAAGGCCAAAGAGGAAAGAAATGACACAAACAAGGCCAAAGAGGAAACAACTGACACAAACAAGGCCAAAGAGGAAAGAAGTGAGACAAACAATGCCAAAGAGGAAAGAACTGACACAAACAAGGCCAAAGAGGAAAGAAGTGACACAGACAAGGCCAAAGAGGAAAGAAGTGAGACAAACAAGGCCAAAGAGGAAAGAAGTGACACAAACAAGGCCAAAGAGGAAACAACTGACACAAACAATGCCAAAGAGGAAACAACTGACACAAACAATGCCAAAGAGGAAACAACTGACACAAACAAGGCCAAAGAGGAAACAACTGACACAAACAAGGCCAAAGAGGAAACAACTGACACAAACAAGGCCAAAGAGGAAACAACTGACACAAACAGGGCCAAAGAGGAAACAACTGACACAAACAAGGCCAAAGAGGAAAGAAGTGACACAAACAAAGCCAAAGAGGAAACAACTGACACAAACAATGCCAAAGAGGAAAGAACTGACACAAACAAGGCCAAAGAGGAAAGAAGTGACACAGACAAGGCCAAAGAGGAAAGAAGTGAGACAAACAAGGCCAAAGAGGAAAGAAGTGACACAAACAAGGCCAAAGAGGAAACAACTGACACAAACAATGCCAAAGAGGAAACAACTGACACAAACAATGCCAAAGAGGAAACAACTGACACAAACAAGGCCAAAGAGGAAAGAAGTGACACAAACAAGGCCAAAGAGGAAAGAAGTGAGACAAACAAGGCCAAAGAGGAAAGAACTGACACAAACAAGGCCAAAGAGGAAAGAAGTGACACAAACAAGGCCAAAGAGGAAACAACTGACACAAACAAGGCCAAAGAGGAAAGAAGTGACACAGACAAGGCCAAAGAGGAAAGAAGTGAGACAAACAAGGCCAAAGAGGAAAGAAGTGAGACAAACAAGGCCAAAGAGGAAAGAAATGACACAAACAAGGCCAAAGAGGAAACAACTGACACAAATAAGGCCAAAGAGGAAAGAAGTGACACAAACAAGGCCAAAGAGGAAACAACTGACACAAACAAGGCCAAAGAGGAAAGAAGTGAGACAAACAATGCCAAAGAGGAAAGAACTGACACAAACAAGGCCAAAGAGGAAAGAAGTGACACAGACAAGGCCAAAGAGGAAAGAAGTGAGACAAACAAGGCCAAAGAGGAAAGAAGTGACACAAACAAGGCCAAAGAGGAAACAACTGACACAAACAATGCCAAAGAGGAAACAACTGACACAAACAATGCCAAAGAGGAAACAACTGACACAAACAAGGCCAAAGAGGAAACAACTGACACAAACAAGGCCAAAGAGGAAACAACTGACACAAACAAGGCCAAAGAGGAAACAACTGACACAAACAGGGCCAAAGAGGAAACAACTGACACAAACAAGGCCAAAGAGGAAAGAAGTGACACAAACAAAGCCAAAGAGGAAACAACTGACACAAACAATGCCAAAGAGGAAAGAACTGACACAAACAAGGCCAAAGAGGAAAGAAGTGACACAGACAAGGCCAAAGAGGAAAGAAGTGAGACAAACAAGGCCAAAGAGGAAAGAAGTGACACAAACAAGGCCAAAGAGGAAACAACTGACACAAACAATGCCAAAGAGGAAACAACTGACACAAACAATGCCAAAGAGGAAACAACTGACACAAACAAGGCCAAAGAGGAAAGAAGTGACACAAACAAGGCCAAAGAGGAAAGAAGTGAGACAAACAAGGCCAAAGAGGAAAGAACTGACACAAACAAGGCCAAAGAGGAAAGAAGTGACACAAACAAGGCCAAAGAGGAAACAACTGACACAAACAAGGCCAAAGAGGAAAGAAGTGACACAGACAAGGCCAAAGAGGAAAGAAGTGAGACAAACAAGGCCAAAGAGGAAAGAAGTGAGACAAACAAGGCCAAAGAGGAAAGAAATGACACAAACAAGGCCAAAGAGGAAACAACTGACACAAATAAGGCCAAAGAGGAAAGAAGTGACACAAACAAGGCCAAAGAGGAAACAACTGACACAAACAAGGCCAAAGAGGAAACAACTGACACAAACAAGGCCAAAGAGGAAACAACTGACACAAACAGGGCCAAATAGGAAACAACTGACACAAACAAGGCCAAAGAGGAAAGAACTGACACAAACAAAAGGCCAAAGAGGAAAGAACTGACACAAACAAGGCCAAAGAGGAAACAACTGACACAAACAAGGCCAAAGAGGAAACAACTGACACAAACAAGGCCAAAGAGGAAAGAAGTGACACAGACAAGGCCAAAGAGGAAAAAGGTGAGACAAACAAGGCCAAAGAGGAAAGAAGTGAGACAAACAAGGCCAAAGAGGAAAGAAATGACACAAACACGGCCAAAGAGGAAACAACTGACACAAACAAGGCCAAAGAGGAAAGAAGTGACACAAACAAGGCCAAAGAGGAAACAACTGACACAAACAAGGCCAAAGAGGAAACAACTGACACAAACAAGGCCAAAGAGGAAACAACTGACACAAACAGGGCCAAAGAGGAAACAACTGACACAAACAAGGCCAAAGAGGAAAGAACTGACACAAACAAAAGGCCAAAGAGGAAAGAACTGACACAAACAAGGCCAAAGAGGAAACAACTGACACAAACAAGGCCAAAGAGGAAACAACTGACACAAACAAGGCCAAAGAGGAAAGAAGTGACACAAACAAGGCCAAAGAGGAAAGATCTGACACAAACAAGGCCAAAGAGGAAAGAACTGACACAAACAAGGCCAAAGGGGCCACAAAGTGCAGCGCTCTCAAGCTATTCACTAAGCACCATCTGCTGAACACGGTCCCCAGCATAAGCCTGCATCTGCTGTATGATACCATAGTGTATCAGTGTCTACAGGGGGCACAGGGCTGGATATGGCCGGGATTCAGGCACCCTGGAGTTACACACCCTACGGGAAGTGACATGAGCGTCTATACATCTGGATTGTGTGACCTTCATTCCCCTGTGTCGGCTGTGCTGTGCTAATCACAGTAATAATGATGTCCAGGCTTCTTAATAACAGTGTTTTGTATCTTTGCACAATCTCGCCTCTCTCCAGGGTAAACAATAGCGGCCGCCGCTCATTAAATATCCGCCAGCCTTAATGTCCTGAAGAAACATGTACAGATCTGACATTATAATAATCAGCATCATTTACACTTGTGGGATAAAGCGCTCTTTTATCGTCACTCGTCTCCGCGGATCTGCATAGAATGGTCTGACCCCGGCCGCCGCGCACAGATGAGATCACCGCAGGTCTGCTCCAGGAGGGCTGCGCTGCCAGACTGCCATGTTGGATCCACAGATGGCAAACACTTTTTCTTCGGTTTGTTTCCATTTCACAAATTGCAGGTCACATCTGCTCCGACCTGCTCAACATTCAGCACATACCGAAATTCATCTGCTGTAACAGGGACGACGGCGGAATCACAGCACCAAACACACCAAATGTATGTGTATCCCCGCTGTCAGAAAGTGGACGTGTACAGATGTCTCCATATACCGCGTATCCCCAAAAATAAGGCACGGTCTTATATTATTACTGATCGCTCATTAATGGAAAATGTTTACCCCTTCCCCCGCCCTCCCCCCTGTATCAGTGATTGCAACGTGTGTTAAAGACTAATGAATATTCACCCCCTTCCCCCATAATCCCGGCCACCCCTCTGTGCAGCGTCCTTGATTCAGTCAGACTGACCGAGGATGGCGGCACAATGCTCGGACCGGCGGCTCTTCTGACCCAGGTGTGTCAGCGTCTATTTCTACGCAGCTGCCGGCCGGTCCGAGCATTGTGCCGCCATCCTCGGCAGTAATACGGCAGTCTTACTGAATCAAGGACGCTGCACAGAGGGATAGACAGGAATATGGGCGGGGGAAGGGGGTGAATACTTATTTTCCATTAACTTTAGGCACTTACAGCAACACAACAGGGCAGCGTACACCAGTAACAGTTACATATCCCGAAAGGGCTGCATAAACCCTATATCAGGATGCTATCACAGCATAGTATGCAGCTACGGCTTATTTTTGGAGTAGAACGTATATTTTAAGCGTACTCCAAAAAGGTCGAAAAATCCTGCTAAGGTTTAGTTTTGTGTATATATATGTCAGGGCCAGGCGGTCGGGCAGACCCAGGAGGTGGATCCACTGGTCCGAACTCTAAGATGGTGGTAAGGAGTCCGGTAGCTGAAGCACTATGGGCAGCAGAACAGTCCGTGCAAGTGAGTGTAACGGAGAAGTCCCTGGGACCACGGAGTCACAGATGGTAGTCCGGGTGACGTAGCTCAGGTTCGGAAGCCGAGATGAGGTCAGGCGGGGTCCGGAACCTTTGGAGCGAGATGACGGGTCACCGCAGGGATCCGAGATGGTACGGACTGTCAGATGGCAGACGGACAGCGTGCGGGGTTCGGGATTCAGCAGGACCGGATGCCGAGGCAGGATCAGCTCTAGAAGAGAGATACGTGAGTATGGCAAGGAGACACAAGGAGACCTGACTCCTAGCTTGGAAAACACGAAGATCAGGCCCCGCCCCCTTGGACAATAAACCCTTATATACCCTGTACCTGTTTAGCTTCATTTCCTGTTAATGGACGCTGGCCCTTTAAGAAAGGGTCAGTGACCGCGCGCGCGCCCTAATGCGCATGCGCGCCGCCCGGGTGCCAGAAGCCAGGGAAGGAAGCTGAGGGGAGGACGCAGGGGAGCCGGCCAGGGCCTGGGAAGCCGTCAGACGCCGGGATCGGAGGCCAGGGAACCTGGGAAGGACGGGCACCGGAGGCTGGAGAGCGGGGAGCGTGGCAGGTGAGCCGGGGAGCGGGGCTGAGGACCCGGGGAGCGGGGCAGAGGACCCGGGGAGGGGAGCCGAGGACCCGGGGAGCGTGACAGTACCCCCCCCCCACCCCGCAACCGGGACATGAAGGCACGGATCAGAGGAGTGCCCACGTTCTCCCTGGGCTCCCAGGACCTATCCTCAGGACCATACCCCTCCCAGTCCACCAGGAAGAACTGTCGGCCTCGAACAGTCTTCATGGCCACGATATCCCTTACCGCATAGATGTCGTCTTCGGCAATAGGAGGAGGAGCCGGACTGGCAGCAGAGGAGAAGGGACCAAGGAAAACCGGCTTGAGCAGAGAGACGTGGAAGGAGTTGGGAATCCGCATCGTGGCCGGAAGCCTCAGTTTGTAGGAGACCTCATTGATCTTGCTGAGGACCTTAAACGGCCCGATGTAGCGAGGACCCAGCTTGTAGGAAGGTATCTTCAATCGGATGTACTGGGAAGCAAGCCAGACCAGGTCACCAGGGGAGAAACACGGAGGGTCCAGGCGCCTCTTGTCGGCGTGTTTCTTCATCCGCTGGGAAGCGCGCCCAAGGGACGCCTTGACAGAGTCCCAAATGGTAGCGAAGTCACGGGCTACAGTATCAGCAGCAGGGACATCCGAAGAAGGGGATATAGGCAACGGGATGGAGGGCTGAAGTCCGTAAACGACATGGAAGGGAGACTTGGAGGACGACTCACTGATGTGGTGGTTATGGGAGAATTCAGCCCAAGGCAGAAGCGTGGACCAGTCGTCGTGATGGGCGTTGACATAGTGACGTAAGAAGGAGGTCAAGATTTGATTGACCCTCTCCACTTGGCCATTAGACTGAGGATGGTAAGCAGAAGAAAAGTCCAGAGTCACTCCCAGATGTTTGCAGAGCGCCCTCCAGAAGCGGGAGGTGAACTGAGTTCCCCTGTCGGACACGATGTGGGATGGAAAGCCATGCAAGCGGAAGATGTGATGTATATAGGCTTCCGCGAGTTCCTGAGCAGAGGGCAGTCCGGCCATAGGGACGAAGTGAGCCATTTTGGAGAACCGGTCCACCACGACCCATATGACTGTGTGCCCGGAGGATAATGGCAAGTCCGTAATAAAGTCCATCGCTATGTGTTGCCATGGAACTGAGGGTATAGGCAGAGGCAGAAGACGGCCATATGGCAGGTGCTTGGGCGTCTTGTTCCTGGCACAAGAGGAGCAGGCAGAGACGAAAGCAGCGACGTCCGTGCGAAGGGATGGCCACCAGTAATGGCGTACAATCGCACCCCATGTTCTCTTCTGACCTGCATGACCGGCTGTTTTTGAGGCATGACCCCAGTGTAAGACTTTTTGCCTGTCGGTCTCAGAGACATAGGTCTTCCCGGGCGGTATCTGGGCCAGGGTGACAGGAGCCACCGGAATAATCTTGCTAGGAGAGATGATAGGTTGGGTACTCTCTTCCTCCTGCTCCATGGGCATGAGAGACCTAGACAGGGCATCAGCGCGTACATTCTTGTCCGCGGGTCGGAAATGGAGCTGGAAATCAAACCGGGCAAAGAATAAGGACCACCTGGCTTGCCGTGGGTTCAGTCGCTGAGCGGACCGAAGGTATTCCAGGTTCTTGTGGTCCGTGTAGATAATCACGGGGTACACTGCTCCTTCCAGGAGGTAGCGCCACTCCTCCAGAGCCAGTTTGACCGCCAATAGTTCTCGGTCACCGATGGTGTAGTTGCGTTCAGGCGCTGAGAAGCTCTTGGAGAAAAAACTGCAAGTCACCATCTTCCCGGAGGAGGACTTCTGCATGAGCACTGCTCCGGCTCCTGAGGAGGAGGCATCCACCTCCAAGGTGAACTGGCCGTTTAACTCCGGTCGGTGGAGTACAGGAGAGGAGGCAAATGCTCGCTTCAGAGAGCAAAACGCGGCGTCGGCCGCAGGTGACCAGTCCTTTGGATTAGCCTCCTTCTTGGTCAAGGCGGAGAGAGGAGCAGTCAGGGCAGAGAAGTGAGGGATAAACTGGCGGTAGTAGTTGGCGAATCCCAGGAACCGTTGGATTGCCTTCAGTCCAGAAGGGGGAGGCCAGTTGAGAATGGAGGAGACCTTCTTTGGATCCATCTGCAGCCCTGTACCCGAGATGATGTATCCCAGGAAAGGGAGAGAAGACTGCTCAAAGACACACTTCTCATATTTGGCGTAGAGACGATTCTCTCTCAGTCTCTGTAGAACCAGCCGTACGTTCTCTCTGTGGGTCTGGAGGTCCGGAGAGAAGACAAGGATGTCATCCAGATAAACTACTACACAGATGTAGAGGAGGTCCCGGAAAATGTCGTTCACCAATTCTTGGAATACGGCAGGAGCGTTACACAGACCGAAGGGCATTACGCAGTATTCATAGTGCCCATCGCGAGTATTAAACGCGGTCTTCCATTCGTCCCCAGAGCGGATACGAACTAGGTTGTAGGCACCCCGAAGATCCAGTTTGGTGAACACACGGGCTCCTCTGAGCCGGTCGAACAATTCGGGGATGAGCGGCAGGGGGTACTTGTTTTTTATGGTGATCTGATTCAAACCCCGGTAGTCAATGCATGGGCGTAGGTCACCCTCTTTCTTCTTAACGAAGAAGAAGCCTGCTCCCGCAGGAGAGGAGGATCTCCGGATGAATCCCTTTGCCAGGCTTTCTGTGATGTAGGTAGACATGGCCCTGGTTTCGGCTGGAGACAACGGATATATCCGTCCTCGAGGTGGTGTTGTTCCTGGGAGCAAGTCGATGGCGCAATCGTAGGGACGGTGTGGCGGAAGTACCTCAGACTCCTTCTTGTCAAAAACGTCTGCGAAGGACCAATAGGCCGAGGGCAGTTCCGGTAGGTTCTCTGGAACCGGAGGTCGTCGGATGGGTTGTATAGACTTCAGACACCTCTCATGACAGGCGGAGCCCCATCGGGTGATTTCGCCAGTGCCCCAGCTGACTGATGGTTCGTGTGTCCGCAACCAGGGAAGTCCCAGCAGGATTTGATGGGACATGTGTGGAAGAACGTAGAGAGCGATGTTCTCGGTGTGCAGGGCACCGATACGCAGTTCGACCGGCCTGGTGACCCAGGAGATGGTATCAGCGAGGGGTCTCCCATCCACAGAGGCAATCACTAGGGGCTTATCGAGTAGAGTAACAGGCAACTGGTACTTGTCCACCGTGGCCTGCTGGATGAAATTGCCTGCTGCTCCAGAGTCGAGGTATGCCTCAGCCGTGAAGCGCGTCTCTCCCGCTGACACTTGCACAGTCCATGTAACCGGGTCTGAGAGAGTCCCAGCACCTAGGGTGGCCTCTCCTACCAACCCTAGGCTTTGGAGTTTCCCGGCCTCTCTGGACAGGAGCGTAGCAGGTGTGTGTCCTCTCCGCAGTAAAAGCAGAGACCCTTGGCGAGCCGCTCTGCTCGACGTTGTTCAGACCGCCGTACTCGGTCAATCTGCATGGGCTCGTGGACGGGAATCCCAGCTGTTGATGACTGAGGTACGGAGGGCTTCCGTGGAGGAGAGGAATGCCGTACCGGACGTCTCTCACGAGATAGCTCTTTGGAGCGCTCCTGAAAACGAATGTCCACTCGAGTTGCTAGGGCAATCAGGGCATCTAGGGTGGAGGGCACGTCACGACCCGCCAACTCGTCTTTGATGCGACTCGAGAGTCCTTCCCAGAAGGCGGCTGTTAGGGCCTCATTATTCCACCCGAGTTCTGAAGCCAAAGTGCGGAAACGGATGGCATATTGGCCTACCGTCAGTGTTCCTTGACGTAAGCGGAGAAGGGATGAAGCAGACGCAGAGGCGCGTCCCGGCTCGTCGAAGGTGCTGCGAAAGGCCTGCAGGAACTCTTGAAGGTCCTTGGTCATAGGGTCCTCCTTCTCCCACAAGGGATTCATCCACGCCAGTGCCTCGCCCTCTAGGTGAGACATGATGAAGGCGACCTTGGCTTGGTCGGAGGCAAACAAATGTGGCAGCTGCGTGAAATGAAGGGAGCATTGGTTTATGAAGCCCCTGCAGGTCTTGGGATCTCCGGCATAACGAGGTGGTGAAGCCAAACGGAGTCGGGAAGCATCCGAAGAGGCTGACACGGGTGCGGGAGCCGTGGATTGACTAGTGGAGGCCCGGAATGTTGAAGGCGTAACTGCCGCTTGTAACGTGTACAGGCGGGTGTCCACGGAAGTCATAAAGTCCAACATGCGGGTCTGGACTTCACGCTGGCGTTGGAGTTCCTCTTGCAAGGCCGCTAGTGCTGCAGCGGGATCCATGGCCTGATCTTACTGGCAGGGCCAGGCGGTCGGGCAGACCCAGGAGGTGGATCCACTGGTCCGAACTCTAAGATGGTGGTAAGGAGTCCGGTAGCTGAAGCACTATGGGCAGCAGAACAGTCCGTGCAAGTGAGTGTAACGGAGAAGTCCCTGGGACCACGGAGTCACAGATGGTAGTCCGGGTGACGTAGCTCAGGTTCGGAAGCCGAGATGAGGTCAGGCGGGGTCCGGAACCTTTGGAGCGAGATGACGGGTCACCGCAGGGATCCGAGATGGTACGGACTGTCAGATGGCAGACGGACAGCGTGCGGGGTTCGGGATTCAGCAGGACCGGATGCCGAGGCAGGATCAGCTCTAGAAGAGAGATACGTGAGTATGGCAAGGAGACACAAGGAGACCTGACTCCTAGCTTGGAAAACACGAAGATCAGGCCCCGCCCCCTTGGACAATAAACCCTTATATACCCTGTACCTGTTTAGCTTCATTTCCTGTTAATGGACGCTGGCCCTTTAAGAAAGGGTCAGTGACCGCGCGCGCGCCCTAATGCGCATGCGCGCCGCCCGGGTGCCAGAAGCCAGGGAAGGAAGCTGAGGGGAGGACGCAGGGGAGCCGGCCAGGGCCTGGGAAGCCGTCAGACGCCGGGATCGGAGGCCAGGGAACCTGGGAAGGACGGGCACCGGAGGCTGGAGAGCGGGGAGCGTGGCAGGTGAGCCGGGGAGCGGGGCTGAGGACCCGGGGAGCGGGGCAGAGGACCCGGGGAGGGGAGCCGAGGACCCGGGGAGCGTGACAATATATATATATATACTGTATACACAAACATATACACACACTCGCATAGCACTGTGTATTATCTATTATCATCAATTGCAAAAACACAAAGTCAATGAAGAAAAGAAAAATGTAAATCCCCTTTGACCTCCCGTCTCCTCCGTCCTCAGTATTCGGTGACTGCCCGTCTCCTCCGTCCTCAGTATTCGGTGACTGCCCGTCTCCTCCTTCCTCAGTATTCAGTGACCGCCCATTTCCTCCGTCCTCAGTATTCAGTGACCGCCCGTCTTCTCCGTCCTCAGTATCCAGTGACCGCCCATTTCCTCCGTCCTCAGTATTCAGTGACTGCCCGTCTTCTCCGTCCTCAGTATTCGGTGACCGCCCGTCTTCTCCGTCCTCAGTATTCGGTGACTGCCTGTCTCCTCCGTCCTCAGTATTCAGTGTCCGCCCGTCTCCTCCGTCCTCAGTATTCAGTGACCGCCCGTCTCCTCCGTCCTCAGTATTCAGTGACCACCAGTCTCCTCCATCCTCAGTATTCAGTGACCACCAGTCTCCTCCATCCTCAGTATTCAGTGACCACCTGTGTCCTCCATCCTCAGTATCCGGTGACCGCCCGTGTCCTCCGTCCCTGGTATCTGGTGACCGGTGAGTCATTGTATCAGCTCTAGGTTTAAAAAAAATCTGAATATTTCTGCAGTGTACGTTGATATATGTGTACACTGTAATGAGCCGGTTTAGGGGTGACATCCCCAAGTTTGATCATCCACTTTGAATTTCACCATTTCCTCTCACAGCCGCTCTGCTCTTATTCGGCCACTTTCCATGCAGGTCTGCTTCTTTTCTCTTCCTATAAGACCTGGAATCACCACTTTCTCTCGCTCATGTTCGTCACTCTCGGTATTTTTGGCCATCTCCTGTTAGCCGCTGTGACCACCTCATCCAGAGCCGGGCACAGCGGCTCTACTGGCAGGGTGTTGGAGGAGCAGGATCTTTGGGGGCACAGGGAGATGGCAGGTCACAAGGTGTCTGGGGGCACAGGGTGTTGGAGGAGCAGAGTGTTTAGGGCCACAGGATGTTTGGGGGGACCGAGTATTTGGGAGCACAGGGAGTTTGGGGCGCAGGGTGTTTGGGGCACAGAGTGTTTGTGGGCACACAGTGTTTTGGAGGACACTGTATGTGGGGGCACAGGATGTTTTTGGGCAGAGGGAGTTTGGAGCACAGGGTGTTTGGGGGCACAGGGAGTTTGGAGCACAGGATGTTTGGGGGCACAGGGTGTTTGGGGGCACAGGGAGTTTGGAGCACAGGATGTTTGGGGGCACAGGGTGTTTGGGGGCACAGGATGTTGGGGTTGCATGGCATTTGGGGTCGCAGGGTGTTGGGATTGCAGGGTGTTTAGGGGGACAAGGTGTTTGGGAGCACAAAGTATTTGGGGGCACAGGGTGTTTGGGTCACAGGCTGTTGGAGGAGCAGTGTTTGGGGGCACAGGGTGTTTGTGGGGACAGAGTATTTGGGATCACAGGATGTTTGGGGGCACAGGGAGTTTGGAGCACAGGGTGTTTGGGGGCACAGGGAGTTTGGAGCACAGGGTGTTTGGGGGCACAGGGAGTTTGGAGCACAGGGTGTTTGGGGGCACAGGGAGTTTGGGGCCACAGGGTGTTTGGGAGCACAGGATGTTTGTGGGGACAGTATTGGGGGCACAGGGTGTTTGTGGGCACAGGATGTTTGGAGCACAGAGTATTTGGGAGCACAGGATGTTTGTGGGCACAGGGAGTTTGGAGCACAGGGTGCTTGGGGGCACAGATTAACCCTTTCATTGCACCTTCCCTGATGCTACAATGGTGGGTTATACATGTGCAGCTGCTGATTGCTGCAGGATCTGGGTTCCTGATGATGGACTCGTGGCTCTTCACAATCTCTTCTTCATGTGTATATATAGAAGGCTTCCTGAAAGTCTTCATATGATTTCCTGGCCCTAGATGTGAGGACATCTGCAGCCCATCACCCCCACCAGCCCACAACCAGCAGACCCTGATCAGGACATCGCTGACAGCTGCACCTGGCAGAAAAATGGCAGCTTCCTGCAGGGACTATGGAGCGGCATCCAAGTCAGAGTCCTTCCAGAATGGCAGACGATGGCCCTCGGCTACCGGATGATGCAAAGGCGAACACGCTGAGCACAGCAGCACCACCAGCGTCTCCTATGATAAGTGATGAAACGTGCGTCCCACTGTGAAGTCCTATGGGGGAAGGTCACTTATCTTCACAGGTGCCATCACTGTAACCACCATCATCATCATCATCATCATCATCGTTGTGTATGGTAGTTGTCACAAACCAGATGAGCGTTATGTTCATTACCCCCGTCCTCGTTATACATAAATTACTTAAAAAAGTCATTAATATAAATTAGATAATGAAACAAAACATCATCTTTGACAAATAACCTCTGATCAGTGACGATGTGTAACCTCCAGCATCTGCGGTACAGATGAGCCATCAGCACCATGCGGTCCAGAGCCGGCCCCTGTGACCCGGATCCCCTCATGTGACTGGTGTGCTATTCCTGCCATACAGCCTATCTGTGATGGATGTGTCATCAGCACCATGCGGCCAGAGCCGGTGCCTGTAACCCGGATCCCCTCATGTGACTGGTGTGCCATTCCTGCCATACAGCCTATCTGTGATGGATGTGCCATCAGCACCATGCGGTCCAGAGCCGGTGCCTGTGACCCGGATCCCCTCATGTGACTGGTGTGCCATTCCTGCCATACAGCCTATCTGTCATGGATGTGCCATCAGCACCATGCGGTCAGAGCCGGCCCCTGTGACCCGGATCCCCTCATGTGACTGGTGTGCTATTCCTGCCATACAGCCTATCTGTCATGGATGTGCCATCAGCACCATGCGTCCAGAGCCGGCCCCTGTGACCCGGATCCCCTCATGTGACTGGTGTGCCATTCCTGCCATACAGCCTATCTGTCATGGATGTGCCATCAGCACCATGCGGCCAGAGCCGGCCCCTGTGACCCGGATCCCCTCATGTGACTGGTGTGCCATTCCCGCCATACAGCCTATCTGTGATGGATGTGCCATCAGCACCATGCGGTCCAGAGCCGGCCCCTGTGACCCGGATCCCCCCATGTGACTGGTGTGCCATTCCCGCCATACAGCCTATCTGTGATGGATGTGTCATCAGCACCATGCGGCCAGAGCCGGCCCCTGTGACCCGGATCACCACATGTGACTGGTGTGCCGTTCCTGCCATAAAACCTATCTGTGATGGATGTGCCATCAGCACCATGCGGCCAGAGCCGGCCCCTGTGACCCGGATCCCCCCATGTGACTGGTGTGCTATTCCTGCCATACAGCCTATCTGTGATGGATGTGCCATCAGCACCATGCGGCCAGAGCCGGCCCCTGTGACCCGGATCCCCTCATGTGACTGGTGTGCTATTCCTGCCATACAGCCTATCTGTGATGGATGTGCCATCAGCACCATGCGGCCAGAGCCGGCCCCTGTGACCCGGATCCCCTTATGAGACTGGTGTGCCATTCCTGCCATACAGCCTTTCTGTGCCTCAGTGTAATAGATGAAAAGATGTACAATGGGAGAAGCCGGGTCATGGTTATCCTGAACCTCAGCCGCTCTCGGCAATTTGCCGTACCATCACTCCTGTGCTCATTCTGATCAGTGATACTGCGCATAGTCTTGTCACATAATCGCCACAAAGTAGTGAGAGAGTGACAATGTGAGTATCATTGGCTGTCCTTTCACCACACATGGCTGCGGCTCTGCCCGGCAGGGAAGCGGTTACTCTCGGCACACCACGGTGATTCATCCTGGCAGGGAAGTGGGTACTGTCCGTACATCGCGGTGATTCTTCCTGGCAGGGAAGCGGTTGCTCTCGGCACACCGCGGTGGTTCTGCCCAGCAGGGAAGCGGTTACTCTTGGCAAACCGCGGTGGTTCTGCCTGGTAGGGAAGCGGTTACTCTTGGCACACCGCGGTGGTTCTGCCCAGCAGGGAAGCGGTTTCTCTTGGCAAACCGCAGTGGTTCTGCCCGGCAGGGAAGCGGTTACTCTCGGCACACTGCGGTGATTCATCCTGGCAGGGAAGTGGGTACTCTCCGTACATCGCGGTGATTCTTCCTGGCAGGGAAGCGGTTACTCTCGGCACACTGCGGTGGTTCTGCCCAGCAGGGAAGCGGTTGCTCTCGGCACACCGCGGTGGTTCTGCCTGGCAGGGCAGCAGTTACTCTCGGCACACCGCGGTGGTTCTGCCCGGCAGGGAAGCGGTTACTCTCGGCACACCGCAGTGCTTCTGCCTGGCAGGGAAGCGGTTACTCTCGGCACACGGCAGTGGTTCTGCCCTGCAGGGAAGCGGTTACTCTCGGCACACCACGGTGGTTCTGCCCGGCAGGGAAGCGGTTACTTTCAGCACACAGCGGTGGTTCTGCCTGGCAGGGAAGCGGTTACTCTCGGCACACCACGGTGGTTCTGCCTGGCAGGGAAGCGGTTACTCTCGGCACACCGCGGTGGTTCTGCCCGGCAGGGAAGCGGTTACTCTCGGCACATGGCGGTGGTTCTGCCCGGCAGGGAAGCGGTTACTCTCGGCACACCGCAGTGGTTCTGCCCGGCAGGGAAGCGGTTACTCTCGGCACACCGCGGTGGTTCTGCCCGGCAGGGAAGCGGTTACTTTCGGCACACTGCGGTGGTTCTGCCCGGCAGGGAAGCGGTTACTCTCGGCACACCACAGTGGTTCTGCCCGGCAGGGAAGCGGTTACTCTCGGCACACCGCGGTGGTTCTGCCCGGCAGGGAAGCGGTTACTCTCGGCACACTGCGGTGGTTCTGCCCGGCAGGGAAGCGGTTACTCTCGGCACACGGCGGTGGTTCTGCCCGGCAGGGAAGCGGTTACTCTCGGCACACCGCGGTGGTTCTGCCCGGCAGGGAAGCGGTTACTCTCGGCACACCGCGGTGGTTCTGCCCGGCAGGGAAGCGGTTACTCTCGGCACACGGCGGTGGTTCTGCCCGGCAGGGAAGCGGTTACTCTCGGCACACGGCGGTGGTTCTGCCCGGCAGGGAAGCGGTTACTCTCGGCACACCGCGGTGGTTCTGCCCGGCAGGGAAGCGGTTACTCTCGGCACACCGCGGTGGTTCTGCCCGGCAGGGAAGCGGTTACTCTCGGCACACGGCGGTGGTTCTGCCCGGCAGGGAAGCGGTTACTCTCGGCACACTGCAGTGGTTCTGCCCGGCAGGGAAGCGGTTACTCTCGGCACACCGCGGTGGTTCTGCCCGGCAGGGAAGCGGTTACTCTCGGCACACGGCGGTGGTTCTGCCCAGCAGGGAAGCTGTTACTCTCGGCACACGGCGGTGGTTCTGCCCAGCAGGGAAGCTGTTACTCTCGGCACACCGCGGTGGTTCTGCCCGGCAGGGAAGCGGTTACTCTCGGCACACCGCGGTGGTTCTGCCCGGCAGGGAAGCGGTTACTCTCGGCACACCGCGCTCGCTGCTGTTTGGATTTGCAGTCGCTCCTCCAGCTGCAGATTCTTCTCACAATCATCTGAAGCTCGTCCTCGTCGATTAGCCGGTTCCTGCGCCTCTGGCATTAATCTGCAGCGTATTTTCATTTTAAGTGTACTCAACTCGAGCACGGAATCTGTATGAGGGGTGACACCTGCGCTCCTCGCTTATTTGATGCCTGCTGATTTTGATTACTGTCGGAGGTTTATATACACTTTATAGCTCTCCTGCAGCAGCGGCGTCACATCCAGCGCTGGCACCGGCTCTGAACGCACGTGCCAAGGTCATTCTGCCATGTTGCTTAATCTGGGAGAGCAGCCTCCCTCCGCACAATGATAATCTCCTGCGCTGGAGCCTTTTATATCCCGAGCGTCTCCCGGTGTCTCTCACAACTGCAGAATGTCTAGATTTTATAATGAGGAAAGTTCCAGAAGTTCAGTGCACGGCGCTTATTACCAGGCGAACCGAGACGACGAATCCGGCATTCCTGCTGCAAATGTATAACGCGAGGTTTACTGACTGAAGACGATCCTGCCACAATCCAGGGAAAAATGGACGGAAATCCACGGTGCTGCGGCAGCTGCGCAGCATTGCACTCAGTCCTGCACGTGGCGCATGCATTTTATCCTGCAGTCGGAGCTCAGGGATTCATTTCACCTTTCCCCATTTTTTTTTTACATCTTTAAACTGAAAAAAAAAAAAGTTTACCTACAGATTTACAGCAACCGAAAAGTGAGACTCCAGGAACAGCCGAGACAGAGCATGCTCATCGCCACCTGGTGGACACTAGTAGTACTGCAGCTCTAGATTTGTTTCCAGTAGATTTTTTTTTATCAAATTCTACAGCGTTTTACAGACATAATCATGAATAGGAAGATCTGTTATTAATTTTCCAGTCTTGATTCTCACAAAATATTGATTGCTGTTGAGGAACTAATAACAGAGGGTTCATATCTAGTGTTGAGCGGACCCGAACTGTAAAAGTCCAGATCCGTGCGGTTTCAGGGTCCGATCCGGGTCCGACCTGGACCCGGGAATCCGGCTGCACGATCCGGGTTCGGGATTTTTTTTTTCTCTCTCTCTCTCTCCTCTCCTCTCTCGTCCCCGGATCCGCTCCCCATTGACTTACTTGGTCCGGATTCCGGATCGAAACCGGACTTCTTTCACAACCCGCGACGGATCCGCCGGACCCGGATTATGAGCAATCCGCTCAGCTCTATTCATATCATGTAGTTTTCTGGATATAGGATCTACGATCGCTAACGAAAGTCTTACAGGCCCCGAACTAAGGAATAAATAATCCCATCTCTACTAAGATCTCTGTAAACGCCTTGTAACCGGTGCAGGCTACATTAAGGCACGGTACACATTACAGAACACGAGCTGCTGCTTTCTCTATGACAGATGGTTATGGACATACAGAATTATAGGACATCACCGCTCCTGTATACGGCGGCATCAGAGGGTTAGGAAGTGTGATCACTCACAATGTGACCTGTGGGTGCGATGAGGGCGGAATAAATGACAATACAAATAAAGGTGCAGAAGCTGCACTCCGGAGCAGCGCTCACTCCTCGGTACACTGTACGCCTGTCATTCTACAGTGATGTTCCCACTTTTTTTAATTAATGCTTTTATTTTTTTTAATTAGGGCGAAATAAATGCAGCATCCACAAATAGCTGCGTGTGCTGCTCGTCATGCTGCGGAGAGGATGGCGAGGACAGCGCTCCCCCTAGTGAAGCTTCTGCGGCACGCCTGCCCTCATCCTCCATGAATCCGCTCACTCTTCCCTCCTCTCCAGGACAATGTCATTACTAGAATAATGATGCATGATGCTTTTTTGCTGCAAAAATGAGATAATTAAGACATTTATTTACTCATCAGTATAAAATCCTAGCGCTGCTGTCTCTCCAGTGGGATGGTTTGCTGCAATGTATCAGCGCAGGAGAGCTGTACCAGTCTGCACATCATTGACTCTACTGGACACTTGTAACAAACCCTCAGCTGTTCGAGCAGGACTGTGTTCCACTTTTGTTTCAATTCTCTGACAGCAAGCAGAGATCAAGAAAATAATGAGCATATGAAGCCCAAAGTAAATCCGATGTTACAGCCTAGAGGAAGCCTGTCAGTGCACATGCATCTGACCTTAGGACAGAACGGGTCAGAGCAGGAGACGCTGAGCAGAATGATAGAGTCTTACCCAATTCTACCCCCGGGACGGGCTCCGCTCTCTTCTCCTAATGCTGATGCCATTGCTGTGCTCCACATCAAGATTCAAAAGTTGCCACCTGTCTGACGTCACCCAAAGACTTTTACCCTTGACTTAGCTGTGTGTTAGCGGATGCTGTAACTGATGTGTTCAGCTGCCCTTTGTTTTGGAGTTTGCTTCCATCCAGTTCCTTTAGCTGCAATCACCTCTGCAAACTCCTGTGTTTCTACAACCTGCACCTACATCTTGGTACACACCTGTCGTGTAATCCCTCGTCTGCTGCAAGCAAAATGCTCTATTACCTGCATTTATTCACACCATGCTACAGTAAGTTTTGCTCCATTTTACATCTTCTACTCTTAAGTGAGTGTGATTGAGCATTCTCTTCTGCGAGTGTGAGCCGAGTGTCATCTGCTGCGAGCGTGAGCCGAGCGTCATCTGCTGCGAGCGGGAGCCGAACGTCATCTGCTGCGAGCGTGAGCCAAGCGTCATCTGCTGCGAGCGTGCGCCGAGCGTCATCTGCTGCGAGCGGGAGCCGAACGTCATCTGCTGCGAGCGTGAGCCGAGGGTCATCTGCTGCGAGCGTGAGCCGAGTGTCATCTGCTGCGAGCGGGAGCCGAACGTCATCTGCTGCGAGCGGGAGCCGAACGTCATCTGCTGCGAGCGTGCGCCGAGCGTCATCTGCTGCGAGCGTGAGCCGAGCGTTATCTGCTGTGAGCGTGAGCCGAGCGTCATCTGCTGCGAGCGTGAGCCGAGTGTCATCTGCTGCGAGCGTGAGCCGAGCATCATCTGCTGCGAGCGTGAGCCGAGCCTCCTCTGCTGCGAGCGTGAGCCGAGCGTCATCTGCTGCGAGCGTGAGATGAGCGTCATCTGCTGTGAGCGTGAGCCGAGTGTCATCTGCTGCGAGCGTGATCCAAGCGTCATCTGCTGCGAGCATGAGCCGAGCCTCCTCTGCTGCGACCGTGAGCCGAGCGTCATCTGCTGTGAGCGTGAGATGAGCGTCATCTGCTGCGAGCGTGAGCCGAGTGTCATCTGCTGCGAGCGTGATCCAAGCGTCATCTGCTGCGAGCATGAGCCGAGCCTCCTCTGCTGCGAGCGTGAGCCGAGCGTCATCTGCTGCGAGCGTGAGATGAGCGTCATCTGCTGCGAGCGTGAGATGAGCGTCATCTGCTGAGAGTGTGAGCTGAGTGTCATCTGCTGCGAGTGTGAGCTGAGCATCACCTGCTGCGAGCATGAGCCGAGCCTCCTCTGCTGCGAGCGTGAGCCGAGTGTCATCTGCTGTGAGCGTGAGATGAGCGTCATCTGCTGCGAGCCTGAGCCGAGTGTCATCTGCTGCGAGCGTGATCCAAGCGTCATCTGCTGCGAGCATGAGCCGAGCCTCCTCTGCTGCGAGCGTGAGCCGAGCGTCATCTGCTGCGAGCGTGAGATGAGCGTCATCTGCTGCGAGCGTGAGATGAGCGTCATCTGCTGAGAGCGTGAGCCGAGCGTCATCTGCTGCGAGCGTGAGCCGAGCGTTATCTGCTGTGAGCGTGAGCCGAGCGTCATCTGCTGCGAGCGTGAGCCGAGTGTCATCTGCTGCGAGCGTGAGCCGAGCATCATCTGCTGCGAGCGTGAGCCGAGCCTCCTCTGCTGCGAGCGTGAGCCGAGCGTCATCTGCTGCGAGCGTGAGCCGAGTGTCATCTGCTGCGAGCGTGAGCCGAGCATCATCTGCTGCGAGCGTGAGCCGAGCCTCCTCTGCTGCGAGCGTGAGCCGAGTGTCATCTGCTGCGAGCGTGAGCCGAGCATCATCTGCTGCGAGCGTGAGCCGAGCCTCCTCTGCTGCGAGCGTGAGCCGAGCGTCATCTGCTGCGAGCGTGAGATGAGCGTCATCTGCTGTGAGCGTGAGCCGAGTGTCATCTGCTGCGAGCGTGATCCAAGCGTCATCTGCTGCGAGCATGAGCCGAGCCTCCTCTGCTGCGAGCGTGAGCCGAGCGTCATCTGCTGTGAGCGTGAGATGAGCGTCATCTGCTGCGAGCGTGAGCCGAGTGTCATCTGCTGCGAGCGTGATCCAAGCGTCATCTGCTGCGAGCATGAGCCGAGCCTCCTCTGCTGCGAGCGTGAGCCGAGCGTCATCTGCTGCGAGCGTGAGATGAGCGTCATCTGCTGCGAGCGTGAGATGAGCGTCATCTGCTGAGAGTGTGAGCTGAGTGTCATCTGCTGCGAGTGTGAGCTGAGCATCACCTGCTGCGAGCATGAGCCGAGCCTCCTCTGCTGCGAGCGTGAGCCGAGTGTCATCTGCTGTGAGCGTGAGATGAGCGTCATCTGCTGCGAGCCTGAGCCGAGTGTCATCTGCTGCGAGCGTGATCCAAGCGTCATCTGCTGCGAGCATGAGCCGAGCCTCCTCTGCTGCGAGCGTGAGCCGAGCGTCATCTGCTGCGAGCGTGAGATGAGCGTCATCTGCTGCGAGCGTGAGATGAGCGTCATCTGCTGAGAGTGTGAGCCGAGTGTCATCTGCTGCGAGTGTGAGCTGAGCATCACCTGCTGCGAGCATGAGCCGAGCCTCCTCTGCTGCGAGCGTGAGCCGAGCGTCATCTGCTGCGAGCGTGAGATGAGCGTCATCTGCTGCGAGCGTGAGATGAGCGTCATCTGCTGCGAGCGTGATCCAAGCGTCATCTGCTGCGAGCATGAGCCGAGCCTCCTCTGCTGCGAGCGTGAGCCGAGCGTCATCTGCTGCGAGCGTGAGCCGAGTGTCATCTGCTGCGAGCGTGAGCCGAGCATCATCTGCTGCGAGCATGAGCCAAGCCTCCTCTGCTGCGAGCGTGAGCCGAGCGTCATCTGCTGTGAGCGTGAGATGAGCGGCATCTGCTGCGAGCGTGAGCCGAGCGTCATCTGCTGCGAGCGTGATCCAAGCGTCATCTGCTGCGAGCATGAGCCGAGCCTCCTCTGCTGCGAGCGTGAGCCGAGCGTCATCTGCTGCGAGCGTGAGATGAGCGTCATCTGCTGCGAGCGTGAGATGAGCGTCATCTGCTGAGAGTGTGAGCTGAGTGTCATCTGCTGCGAGTGTGAGCTGAGCATCACCTGCTGCGAGCATGAGCCGAGCCTCCTCTGCTGCGAGCGTGAGCCGAGCGTCATCTGCTGCGAGCGTGAGATGAGCGTCATCTGCTGCGAGCGTGAGATGAGCGTCATCTGCTGCGAGCGTGATCCAAGCGTCATCTGCTGCGAGCATGAGCCGAGCCTCCTCTGCTGCGAGCGTGAGCCGAGCGTCATCTGCTGCGAGCGTGAGCCGAGTGTCATCTGCTGCGAGCGTGAGCCGAGCATCATCTGCTGCGAGCCTGAGCCGAGCCTCCTCTGCTGCGAGCGTGAGCCGAGCGTCATCTGCTGTGAGCGTGAGATGAGCGTCATCTGCTGCGAGCGTGAGCCGAGCGTCATCTGCTGCGAGCGTGATCCAAGCGTCATCTGCTGCGAGCATGAGCCGAGCCTCCTCTGCTGCGAGCGTGAGCCGAGCGTCATCTGCTGCGAGCGTGCGCCGAGCGTCATCTGCTGCGAGCGTGAGCCGAGCGTCATCTGCTGCGAGCGTGAGCCGAGCGTCATCTGCTGCGAGCGTGAGCCGAGTGTCATCTGCTGCGAGCGTGAGCCGAGCATCATCTGCTGCGAGCATGAGCCGAGCCTCCTCTGCTGCGAGCGTGAGCCGAGCGTCATCTGCTGCGAGCGTGAGATGAGCGTCATCTGCTGCGAGCGTGAGCCGAGTGTCATCTGCTGCGAGCGTGATCCAAGCGTAATCTGCTGCGAGCCTGAGCCGAGCCTCCTCTGCTGCGAGCGTGAGCCGAGCGTCATCTGCTGCGAGCGTGAGATGAGCGTCATCTGCTGCGAGCGTGAGATGAGCGTCATCTGCTGAGAGTGTGAGCCGAGTGTCATCTGCTGCGAGTGTGAGCTGAGCATCATCTGCTGCGAGCATGAGCCGAGCCTCCTCTGCTGCGAGCGTGAGCCGAGCGTCATCTGCTGCGAGCGTGAGATGAGCGTCATCTGCTGCGAGCGTGATCCAAGCGTCATCTGCTGCGAGCGTGAGCCGGGCGTCATCTGCTGCGAGCGTGAGCCGGGCGTCATCTGCTGCAAGTGTGAGCCGGGCGTCATCTGCTGCGAGCGTGAGCCGAGTGTCATCTGCTGCGAGCGTGAGCTGAGCCTCATCTGCTGCGAGCGTGAGCCGAGCGTCATCTGCTGCGAGCGTGAGCCGAGCGTCATCTGCTGCGAGAGTGAGCCCAGCGTCATCTGCTGCGAGCGTGAGCCGAGCGTCATCTGCTGCGAGCGTGAGCCGAGCGTCATCTGCTGCGAGCGTGATCCGAGCGTCATCTGCTGCGAGTGTGAACCCAGCCTCATCTGCTGAGAGCGTGAGCCGCCCCTCATCTGCTGCGAGTGTGAGCCGAGCGTCATCTGCTGTGAGCGTGAACCCAGCGTCATCTGCTGAGAGCGTGAGCCGAGCCTCATCTGCTGCGAGCGTGAGCCGAGCGTCATCTGCTGCGAGCGTGAGCCGAGCGTCATCTGCTGCGAGCGTGAGCCGAGCCTCATCTGCTGCGAGCGTGATCCGAGCGTCATCTGCTGCGAGCATGAGCCGAGCCTCCTCTGCTGCGAGCGTGAGCCGAGCGTCATCTGCTGCGAGCGTGCGCCGAGCGTCATCTGCTGCGAGCGTGAGCCGAGCGTCATCTGCTGCGAGCGTGAGCCGAGCGTCATCTGCTGCGAGCGTGAGCCGAGTGTCATCTGCTGCGAGCGTGAGCCGAGCATCATCTGCTGCGAGCATGAGCCGAGCCTCCTCTGCTGCGAGCGTGAGCCGAGCGTCATCTGCTGCGAGCGTGAGATGAGCGTCATCTGCTGCGAGCGTGAGCCGAGTGTCATCTGCTGCGAGCGTGATCCAAGCGTAATCTGCTGCGAGCCTGAGCCGAGCCTCCTCTGCTGCGAGCGTGAGCCGAGCGTCATCTGCTGCGAGCGTGAGATGAGCGTCATCTGCTGCGAGCGTGAGATGAGCGTCATCTGCTGAGAGTGTGAGCCGAGTGTCATCTGCTGCGAGTGTGAGCTGAGCATCATCTGCTGCGAGCATGAGCCGAGCCTCCTCTGCTGCGAGCGTGAGCCGAGCGTCATCTGCTGCGAGCGTGAGATGAGCGTCATCTGCTGCGAGCGTGAGATGAGCGTCATCTGCTGCGAGCGTGATCCAAGCGTCATCTGCTGCGAGCGTGAGCCGGGCGTCATCTGCTGCGAGCGTGAGCCGGGCGTCATCTGCTGCAAGTGTGAGCCGGGCGTCATCTGCTGCGAGCGTGAGCCGAGTGTCATCTGCTGCGAGCGTGAGCTGAGCATCATCTGCTGCGAGCGTGAGCCGAGCGTCATCTGCTGCGAGCGTGAGCCGAGCGTCATCTGCTGCGAGAGTGAGCCCAGCGTCATCTGCTGCGAGCGTGAGCCGAGCGTCATCTGCTGCGAGCGTGAGCCGAGCGTCATCTGCTGCGAGCGTGATCCGAGCGTCATCTGCTGCGAGTGTGAACCCAGCCTCATCTGCTGAGAGCGTGAGCCGCCCCTCATCTGCTGCGAGTGTGAGCCGAGCGTCATCTGCTGTGAGCGTGAACCCAGCGTCATCTGCTGAGAGCGTGAGCCGAGCCTCATCTGCTGCGAGCGTGAGCCGAGCGTCATCTGCTGCGAGCGTGAGCCGAGCGTCATCTGCTGCGAGCGTGAGCCGAGCCTCATCTGCTGCGAGCGTGATCCGAGCGTCATCTGCTGCGAGCGTGAGCCGAGCGTCATCTGCTGCGAGCGTGAGCCGAGCGTCATCTGCTGCGAGCGTGAGCCGAGCGTCATCTGCTGCGAGCGTGAACCGAGCGTCATCTGCTGCGAGCGGGAGCCGAGCGTCATCTGCTGCGAGCGGGAGCCGAGCGTCATCTGCTGTGAGCGGGAGCTGAGCGTCATCTGCTGCGAGCGTGAGCCGAGCGTCATCTGCTGCGAGCGTGATCCGAACGTCATCTGCTGCGAGTGTGAGCCCAGCCTCATCTGCTGAGAGCGTGAGCCGAGCCTCATCTGCTGCGAGCGTGAGCCGAGCGTCATCTGCTGCGAGCGTGAGCCGAGCGTCATCTGCTGCGAGCGTGATCCGAGCGTCATCTGCTGCGAGCGTGAGCCGAGCCTCATCTGCTGCGAGCGGGAGCCGAGTGTCATCTGCTGCGAGCGTGAGCCGAGCGTCATCTGCTGCGAGCGTGATCCGAGCCTCATCTGCTGAGAGCGTGAGCCGAGCCTCTTCTGCTGCCAGCGTGAGTCGGGGGTCATCTGCTGCGAGCGTGAGCCGAGCGTCATCTGCTGCGAGCGGGAGCCGAGTGTCATCTGCTGCGAGCGTGAGCCGAGCGTCATCTGCTGCGAGCGTGAGTCGGGGGTCATCTGCTGCGAGCGTGAGCCGCGCGTCATCTGCTGCGAGCGGGAGCCGAGTGTCATCTGCTGCGAGCGTGAGCCGAGCGTCATCTGCTGCGAGCGTGAGTCGGGGGTCATCTGCTGCGAGCGTGAGCCGCGCGTCATCTGCTGCGAGCGGGAGCCGAGTGTCATCTGCTGCGAGCGTGAGCCGAGCGTCATCTGCTGTGAGCGTGAGTCGGGGGTCATCTGCTGCGGGCGTGAGCCGAGCGTCATCTACTGCGAGCGTGAGCCGAGCGTCATCTGCTGCCAGCGTGAGTCGGGGGTCATCTGCTGCGAGCGTGAGCCGAGCGTCATCTGCTGCGAGCGTGAGCCGAGTGTCATCTGCTGCCAGCGTGAGTCGGGGGTCATCTGCTGCGAGCGTGAGCCGAGGGTCATCTGCTGCGAGCGTGAGCCGAGCGTCATCTGCTGCGAGCGTGAGCCGAGTGTCATCTGCTGCCAGCGTGAGTCGGGGGTCATCTGCTGCGAGCGTGAGCCGAGGGTCATCTGCTGCCAGTAATATTCAGTGATTAACAGCTATCTGTGTAAGGGAAGACCTGAATAGGACCGCTTCCTGGACTACCTGCATATAGACATCAGGGAATCGAATGCAGAAAATTCTAATTTTACTTTTCTCACAAAATGTTCATTATTCTGATCGTCCCTCCTGGTCTGTAACGTCTGGCCAGCAGATCAGATACCATCTGCACATGACCGGTTCCCTTTAATATAGTAAGGGAGCTTTCTTTACTGGACCGGCACTTGAGGTCGGTCATTACTGAGCAGATCAATGGAGATGACATGTGATCTATCACAGCCGCCCCAAAGTCATGTTCCTGCTTCATACTCCCAGTGAGTCTGTGTAGGTACCAAGGGGTTAACTTGTCTTGGGGTAGAAGGGCCTTACAGTCTCAGACCCATAGAACATTAGGAGCTGAGAAAGGTTCAGCAGGAAAAGACATAAATAACATCAAAGTGAAGTGACCATTAGAAACCGGCCGGTGCCGAGAACCTTCTAGAAGTGCCAGTCCACTCAGTCCCTAATTGAATAAAAGCTTTGTAATAGACTTGACCTTAAATTTGGCGCACGGAGCACGGGATTATCCGCTTCTTGTTTAGAAATAAATCCTAGGGCTGGCGGTGCTGGCGACTCGTGTGCCTCAGGCATTGGCGGTGCGGGCTGAGATTTCTCATAGCGGCGGGTGCCGGCATTATATCCGGCTGACTCCTGCGGTACAATAAAGCAGCACTAAAGTCAGGGGTTGTCGACACAAGTGCCACATTCCTCTAATTAGGCTCTAATGCACTTCTGAACCAGGTTATATCCAATAGATCTACGTTTATCCATCACTGGGAAAGCAAAGCGACACCCAACAAGGACGCCACCATCATACGGGTGCTATGTTACAGCACAGGCGGGTACTCTCATACGGGTGATGGGTCCATGATTTTGCTAAAATTAAAAATAACATGCCGCTCCTCTGTATTGCTGGAAGTGATCTCCGACTGTCCCTTGACGTTCCCTTCATGTGTCACATTCCACCTGTGCCAAAAGAAACCATCTCCAAAACCATTTCTGAAACAGTCTCCGAAACCACCTTGGAAGGAGACACCTAAACCATCTCGTAAGCAGACTCCTCAACAGTCTCCGACACCATCTCTGCAACAGTCTCTGAAACCACCTCGGAAGGAGACACCTAAACCATCTCAGAAGGAGACTCCTAAACCATCTCAGAAGGAGACTCCTAAGCCATCTCAGAAGGAGACTCCTAAACCATCTCAGAAGGAGACTCCTAAACCATTTTGGAAGCAGACTCCTCAACAGTCTCCAAAACAATTTCTGAAACAGTCTCCAAAACCAAATCGGAAGCAGACTCCTCAACAGTCTCCGAAACCATCTCTGAAACAGTCTCCGAAACTATCTCTGAAACAACCTATTAAACCATCTCTGAAATAGTTTATGAAACCATCTCTAAAACAGTTTCCGAAACTATCACTGAAACAGTCTCCGAAACCATCTCATAAGCTGACTCCTCAACAGCCTCTGAAAATATCTCTGAAACAGTCTCCAAAACCATCTTGGAAGCAGACTCCGAAACCATCTCTGAAACAGTTTCCGAAACCATCTTGGATCCTCGAAACCATCTCTGAAACAGTCTATGAAACCATCTCTGAAACAGTCTATGAAACCATCTTTGAAACAGTCTCCGAAACCATCTCTGAAACAGTCTCGGAAACAATCCCTGAAACAGTCCCTGAAACCATCTTGAATCTCTGAAACCATCTCTGAAACAGTCTATGAAACCATCTTTGAAACAGTCTCCGAAACCATCTCTGAAACAGTCTCGGAAACCATCTTGAATCTCCGAAACCATCTCTGAAACAGTCTCCGAAACCATCTCTGAAACAGTCTCGGAAACCATCTTCGATCCTCGAAACCATCTCTGAAACAGTCTATGAAACCATTTCTGAAACAGTCTCGGAAACCATCTTCGATCCTCGAAACCATCTCTGAAACAGTCTATGAAACCATTTCTGAAACAGTCTCGGAAACAATCCCTGAAACAGTCTACGAAACCATCTTGAATCTCCGAAACCATCTCGGAAACAGACTCTGAAACCGTCTCCCAAACCATCCTGGAAGCAGACTCCCAGTCTCTGAAACCATCTCGGAAACAGTCTCTGTTACAGACTCCCAAACAGTCCCTGAAAGCGTCACTGAAACGGTCTCTTAGCTTCTATAGTTTAGGGCCACAGTCACATTTTCCAGAGGGGGCTAAAATGTCCGACAGAATCGGTTATTGCAAGATTACTGAAGTCTGCTCTATAACATAAAACCTTTTTTTGTTGCATGAATCCTTTTTACAGTGCGGTGAATATTTACAATTCCCTGATAACCAGAGGTCATGAAAATAGTGAGGAATTAAAACACAAAGGCCCCGATTCCTCACCGCATTTCCGTCAGATTTTTTGGAGTCAATTGCTCCATTTTTATTGACTTTTTGATTTGCGCTTTTCTTCTAGTTTTCTTTTGTGGTTTATCTTTCTGATTTTTACATCATTGTGGCTTTTCCAGATGTTCTAGCCTGGTTCATCAAAACAGATTTTTATAAAAAAAAGACACAAAATGTGGCGTAATTGAAACCCTCGCGCTCGCCTCCTTCTGACGTGATTTTCCAGTTAAAGGCAGAAAAAAAGATAGTTTTTGGTTTTGTGCAAAATTTATGAATTCCGTGCACTGTTTTAATGAATATGACACAAAAAAACAGCAAATACCACAAATAAAAAAAGTGATTTAAAAAACAAACAAAGCATTAGTGAAGAATCAGGCCCAGTCTATTAGGAAGCCGGAGAACGTTCTGCAGCGATGAGGCCTCATTTACAGACGAGTGGAGCGTGCCCTGAAAGAGCGCAGCAATGAGCGCAGCAATGAGCGCAGCAATGAGCGCAGGTGGCGATTTCCCATCATTTCACGCGTTTTCTGCTTCCACACTGAAATTGTTCATCATTATTGCAGATGGAAAATCCTGAAGTGGAAGCGGCCGCTCTCGAGGTTTCGCGTCGCACCACATATTTCGCTCTTCTCGGGAAGTTTTGATTGGACGTTTTCGCTAAGTGAACTTTTCAACAATCTGCTGGATAAACATTTACCCAAAACTCTGCGGATAAATCTCCCCCATCAGGCGATGGGCTGCCGCTCCGCACAGCTCGGTCTCACACTAGATCAATATTTCCAGCCGGGGAACGTTCCTGGTAAAAGGGAAGGGAATCAAAATTGTTTTTAGATTGCAATGGCGGCTATTTATGGGGTGTGGAACTTGGCCCTCGTAATTGGAAAAAGAAATCTTAAATAAATACTTGAGACTTTAATTGTGCTGTAAAACCATTCGGAGGATGTCAGGGAGCCCCTCCCCCGCTGCGCTGAATGGGGAACGGGGGGGGATTCTCCGTGTATTTGGAGAATGTTCAGATGAACCGATTTTATTTTATTTTCATGGATAAATATCCTTTCTGTCTCCGCACCAAAAATAACAAAGCCAATACGCTGGGCCGTCCGGGCTTCCTCGCGCATTAATGGGCCGCGAGCTGCGGCTGCTGTGTCATTTTTTACAGCCCATTAATAGTATACAGGCGGGTTTTACAGTTCTGAGTGAGGACATGATTGGAGTGGGGTGAAATGCATTTAGGGAACGGGTCCCCCGCGGCTCTCCGGTTTCCAGCCAGTAGCTGATTCAGCTCATTGTACCTGCAGCATATCCAGAGCGGACACATTAAAGTCACCACCGAGCCTGCGCCCGATTATTACACGTGCATGCTGATATGTGCCGTCGCTCATACGAGGCCAAATCCAGACATGGGTCTGTCTGAGAACTCGTGGCCGGGCCACGGATACAAGGTTACAATTACTGCCGATGTTTCTCCACTAAACTCTTACCCGGGGTGAATAGTTTTGCAATCATTTTTTTTTTTATAAGGACAAAGTTTTACCAATGTGATAAGATCGTGGCCAAAGCAAATCCCTCTCCAAGAAGAACATCACAAGTGTCTGCACAGGCGGTGACGTGGCCGAGCAGACGCCCTCGATTGAGCCACGCATCATTCATCATGTATCACACTAAAAGGTAAAGTCCTGCAACTTTCTGCATTTCCACTGTTTTCAAGATCTCTGCTTGCTGGTAATGAATAGAAAGATCGGATGAGATTTACTAAACTTAACGCAGCAGAATTTGTGATTCAATCAGTGGCAAAAAGTGTCCTACAAGTCGTGCACCCTGAAGGTCTCCACTCGAGGGCTGTGTCCTCCAGGAAGAGCGAGTCTCACCAGGAGCCGGGGCGATTCACTATGCTACAGCAAGTCTGGAGTGTGCAAAAACAGTCCAAAACCATCTATTACCCCTTACCCCACAGAGCTTATTTGTTTCGGATGCTAGACATGCATGACAAGGGGTCTGGAGACTACCAAAACGGTCAGAGGAGCATGGCCTGATTCCATATCTTGTGCTTTAAATCTGCACCATAATTTGGTGTAATTATGTGGCGTGCGAGCAGGACATTGTGCGGCTGCTGGAGGTTGTAGCTCATTAACACTGCAACAGGCCCTAGGACCAGGAATGTCCAGGATCTATTCACAGCTCTGCCCATAAGCCAACAATTAACTGCAAGAAGCTCCCAATCCCAATGTGTCATACAGCCCCTCACTCCACGGTCCTGTGCCGCCCCTCACTCCACGGTCCTGTGCCGCCCCTCACTCCGCGGTCCTGTGCCGCCCCTCACTCCACGGTCCTGTGCCGCCCCTCACTCCACGGTCCTGTGCCGCCCCTCACTCCGCGGTCCTGTGCCGCCCCTCACTCCGCGGTCCTGTGCCGCCCCTCACTCCGCGGTCCTGTGCCGCCCCTCACTCCGCGGTCCTGTGCCGCCCCTCACTCCGCAGTCCTGTGCCGCCCCTCACTCCGCAGTCCTGTGCCGCCCCTCACTCCACGGTCCTGTGCCGCCCCTCACTCCGCAGTCCTGTGCCGCCCCTCACTCCACGGTCCTGTGCCGCCCCTCACTCCACAGTCCTGTGCCGCTCCTCACTCCACAGTCCAGTGCTGCCCGTCACTCCGCAGTCCAGTGCCGCCCCTCACTCCGCGGTCCTGTGCCGCCCCTCACTCCGCAGTCCTGTGCCGCCCCTCACTCCGCAGTCCTGTGCCGCCCCTCACTCCGCAGTCCTGTGCCGCCCCTCACTCCGCAGTCCTGTGCCGCCCCTCACTCCGCAGTCCTGTGCCGCCCCTCACTCCGCAGTCCTGTGCCGCCCCTCACTCCACAGTCCTGTGCCGCCTCCCACTCCACAGACCTGTGCTGCCCCTCACTCCACGGTCCCGTGCTGCTTCTCACTCCACTGTCCTGTGCTGCCCCTCACTCCACTGTCCCGTACTGCCCCTCACTCCACTGTCTTGTGCCGCCCCTCACTCCACTGTCTTGTGCCGCCCCTCACTCCGTGGTCCTGTGCCGCCCCTCACTCCGCAGTCCTGTGCCGCCCCTCACTCCGCGGTCCTGTGCCGCCCCTCACTCCGCAGTCCTGTGCCGCCCCTCACTCCCCAGTCCTGTGTCGCCCCTCACTCCGCAGTCCTGTGCCGCCCCTCACTCCGCAGTCCTGTGCCGCCCCTCACTCCACAGTCCTGTGCCGCCTCCCACTCCACAGACCTGTGCTGCCCCTCACTCCACGGTCCCGTGCTGCTTCTCACTCCACGGTCCCATACTGCTTCTCACTCCATGGTCCAGTGTTGATCCTCACTCCACTGTCCCGTGCTACCCCTCACTCCACTCTCCCGTGCTACCCCTCACTCCACAGTCCCGTGCTGCTTCTCACTCCACAGTCCCGTGCTGCTTATCACTCCACGGGCCAGTGTTGACCCTCACTCTACGATCCCGTGCTGATTTTCACTCCACTGTCTCATGCTACCCCACACTCCACTGTCTTGTGCCGCCCCTCACTCCACTGTCCCGTGCTGCCCCTCACTCCACTGTCCCGTGCTGATTTTCACTCCACTGTCTCATGCTACCCCACTGTCTTGTGCCGCCCCTCACTCCACTGTCCCGTGCTGCACCACACTCCACTGTCCCGTGCTGCACCACACTCCACTGTCCCGTGCTGCACCACACTCCACTGTCCCGTGCTGCACCACACTCCACTGTCCCGTGCTGCACCACACTCCACTGTCCCGTGCTGCACCACACTCCACTGTCCCGTGCTGCACCACACTCCACTGTCCCGTGCCGCTCCTCACTCCTACTCAGTCCGCCCGTGGATCCGCTCACCCCCGCTCTGGGTCAGCGTCACTAAGCTAATCCCCCATCTGTTATACAGATCACAGAGGTGTGAATCATTAGCCTACAGATCCAGGCACAATTTGGCAACACTCGGCCACCAATTAAAAAGCAAATTTATCAGAACGGCTGGAAAATCTGTGTAAAGCTAAAAAGTTCCGGGAAAGCTGTCCTATAAATTACATGCAGGAGATAGAGGATAAATAATAATAATAATAATAATGTTCTGAAGCAGGAAAGTTCTCACATAATTGTAAGTAATTAGTCTCACTGGGATCTGAAATAAAGAAATCAGATTTTATGACATTGGATGAGAATTTCCACCTGCCGCAGCCGCGGACGCCATCAATCATCGCTCTGACATACTTGATTGCCAGCTTCACATCTGCATCACCATAAGGACACGTATGGTGGAATCTTGTCACCAGAACCCCCATCCGTCCGTCCGTCCACCCAACAGGCTCTGGTCAGTGTCCTCACTCCTTCTCCTGAATGTCTGGTGTCTTCCGGCTGCTGGTCAGTGTCCTCACTCCTTCTCCTGAATGTCTGGTGTCTTCCGGCTGCTGGTCAGTGTCCTCACGCCTCCTGAATGTCTGGTGTCTTCCAGCTGCTGCTCAGTGTCCTCACTCCTTCTCCTGAATGTCTGGTGTCTTCCGGCTGCTGGTCAGTGCCCTCACTCCTTCTCCTGAATGTCTGGTGTCTTCTGGCTGCTGGTCAGTGCCCTCACTCCTCCTGAATGTCTGGTGTCTTCTGGCTGCTGGTCAGTGCCCTCACTCCTTCTCCTGAATGTCTGGTGTCTTCTGGCTGCTGGTCAGTGTCCTCACTCCTCCTGAATGTCTGGTGTCTTCCGGCTGCTGGTCAGTGCCCTCACTCCTCCTGAATGTCTGGTGTCTTCCGGCTGCTGGTCAGTGTCCTCACTCCTTCTCCTGAATGTCTGGTGTCTTCCAGCTGCTGGTCAGTGCCCTCACTCCTCCTGCATGTCTGGTGTCTTCTGGCTGCTGGTCAGTGTCCTCACTCCTCCTGAATGTCTGGTGTCTTCTGGCTGCTGGTCAGTGTCCTCACTCCTCCTGAATGTCTGGTGTCTTCCGGCTGCTGGTCAGTGCCCTCACTCCTTCTCCTGAATGTCTGGTGTCTTCCGGCTGCTGGTCAGTGTCCTCACTCCTTCTCCTGAATGTCTGGTGTCTTCCAGCTGCTGGTCAGTGTCCTCACTCCTCCTGAATGTCTGGTGTCTTCTGGCTGCTGGTCAGTGCCCTCACGCCTTCTCCTGAATGTCTGGTGTCTTCTGGCTGCTGGTCAGTGTCTTCACTCCTCCTGAATGTCTGGTGTCTTCCGGCTGCTGGTCAGTGTCCTCACTTCTTCTCCTGAATGTCTGGTGTCTTCTGGCTGCTGGTCAGTGTCCTCACGCCTTCTCCTGAATGTCTGGTGTCTTCTGGCTGCTGGTCAGTGTCCTCACTCCTCCTGAATGTCTGGTGTCTTCCGGCTGCTGGTCAGTGTCCTCACTCCTCCTGAATGTCTGGTGTCTTCTGGCTGCTGGTCAGTGTCCTCACTCCTCCTGAATGTCTGGTGTCTTCTGGCTGCTGGTCAGTGTCCTCACTCCTTCTCCTGAATGTCTGGTGTCTTCTGGCTGCTGGTCAGTGTCCTCAGTCCTCCTGAATGTCTGGTGTCTTCTGGCTGCTGGTCAGTGCCCTCACTCTTTCTCCTGAATGTCTGGTGTCTTCTGGCTGCTGGTCAGTGCCCTCACTCCTCCTGAATGTCTGGTGTCTTCCGGCTGCTGGTCAGTGCCCTCACGCCTTCTCCTGAATGTCTGGTGTCTTCTGGCTGCTGGTCAGTGTCCTCACTCCTTCTCCTGAATGTCTGGTGTCTTCCGGCTGCTGGTCAGTGCCCTCACTCCTCCTGAATGTCTGGTGTCTTCTGGCTGCTGGTCAGTGTCCTCACTCCTCCTGAATGTCTGGTGTCTTCTGGCTGCTGGTCAGTGTCCTCACTCCTCCTGAATGTCTGGTGTCTTCCGGCTGCTGGTCAGTGTCCTCACTCCTTCTCCTGAATGTCTGGTGTCTTCCAGCTGCTGGTCAGTGCCCTCACTCCTCCTGAATGTCTGGTGTCTTCTGGCTGCTGGTCAGTGTCCTCACTCCTCCTGAATGTCTGGTGTCTTCTGGCTGCTGGTCAGTGTCCTCACTCCTCCTGAATGTCTGGTGTCTTCTGGCTGCTGGTCAATGTCCTCACTCCTCCTGAATGTCTGGTGTCTTCCGGCTGCTGGTCAGTGCCCTCACGCCTTCTCCTGAATGTCTGGTGTCTTCTGGCTGCTGGTCAGTGCCCTCACTCCTTCTCCTGAATGTCTGGTGTCTTCTGGCTGCTGGTCAGTGTCCTCACTCCTCCTGAATGTCTGGTGTCTTCCGGCTGCTGGTCAGTGTCCTCACGCCTTCTCCTGAATGTCTGGTGTCTTCCGGCTGCTGGTCAGTGTCCTCACGCCTTCTCCTGAATGTCTGGTGTCTTCCGGCTGCTGGTCAGTGTCCTCACTTCTTCTCCTGAATGTCTGGTGTCTTCTGGCTGCTGGTCAGTGCCCTCACGCCTTCTCCTGAATGTCTGGTGTCTTCTGGCTGCTGGTCAGTGCCCTCACTCCTTTTCCTGAATGTCTGGTGTCTTCCGGCTGCTGGTCAGTGTCCTCACTCCTCCTGAATGTCTGGTGTCTTCCGGCTGCTGGTCAGTGTCCTCACGCCTTCTCCTGAATGTCTGGTGTCTTCAGGCTGCTGGTCAGTGTCCTCACTCCTCCTGAATGTCTGGTGTCTTCTGGCTGCTGGTCAGTGCCCTCACGCCTTCTCCTGAATGTCTGGTGTCTTCTGGCTGCTGGTCAGTGCCCTCACTCCTTTTCCTGAATGTCTGGTGTCTTCCGGCTGCTGGTCAGTGTCCTCACTCCTCCTGAATGTCTGGTGTCTTCCGGCTGCTGGTCAGTGTCCTCACGCCTTCTCCTGAATGTCTGGTGTCTTCAGGCTGCTGGTCAGTGTCCTCACTTCTTCTCCTGAATGTCTGGTGTCTTCTGGCTGCTGGTCAGTGCCCTCACGCCTTCTCCTGAATGTCTGGTGTCTTCCGGCTACTGGTCAGTGCCTTCACGCCTTCTCCTGAATGCCTGGTGTCTTCCGGCTGCTGGTCAGTGCCCTCACTCCTTCTCCTGAATGTCTGGTGTCTTCAGGCTGCTGGTCAGTGTCCTCACTCCTCCTGAATGTCTGGTGTCTTCTGGCTGCTGGTCAGTGCCCTCACTCCTTCTCCTGAATGTCTGGTGTCTTCAGGCTGCTGGTCAGTGCCCTCACTCCTTCTCCTGAATGTCTGGTGTCTTCAGGCTGCTGGTCAGTGCCCTCACTCCTTCTCCTGAATGTCTGGTGTCTTCAGGCTGCTGGTCAGTGTCCTCACTCCTCCTGAATGTCTGGTGTCTTCTGGCTGCTGGTCAGTGCCCTCACGCCTTCTCCTGAATGTCTGGTGTCTTCTGGCTGCTGGTCAGTGCCCTCACTCCTTCTCCTGAATGTCTGGTGTCTTCTGGCTGCTGGTCAGTGTCCTCACTCCTCCTGAATGTCTGGTGTCTTCCGGCTGCTGGTCAGTGTCCTCACTCCTCCTGAATGTCTGGTGTCTTCCGGCTGCTGGTCAGTGTCCTCACGCCTTCTCCTGAATGTCTGGTGTCTTCCGGCTGCTGGTCAGTGTCCTCACTTCTTCTCCTGAATGTCTGGTGTCTTCTGGCTGCTGGTCAGTGCCCTCACGCCTTCTCCTGAATGTCTGGTGTCTTCTGGCTGCTGGTCAGTGCCCTCACTCCTTCTCCTGAATGTCTGGTGTCTTCCGGCTGCTGGTCAGTGTCCTCACTCCTCCTGAATGTCTGGTGTCTTCCGGCTGCTGGTCAGTGTCCTCACGCCTTCTCCTGAATGTCTGGTGTCTTCCGGCTGCTGGTCAGTGTCCTCACTTCTTCTCCTGAATGTCTGGTGTCTTCTGGCTGCTGGTCAGTGCCCTCACGCCTTCTCCTGAATGTCTGGTGTCTTCCGGCTACTGGTCAGTGCCTTCACGCCTTCTCCTGAATGCCTGGTGTCTTCCGGCTGCTGGTCAGTGCCCTCACTCCTTCTCCTGAATGTCTGGTGTCTTCAGGCTGCTGGTCAGTGTCCTCACTCCTCCTGAATGTCTGGTGTCTTCTGGCTGCTGGTCAGTGCCCTCACTCCTTCTCCTGAATGTCTGGTGTCTTCAGGCTGCTGGTCAGTGCCCTCACTCCTTCTCCTGAATGTCTGGTGTCTTCAGGCTGCTGGTCAGTGTCCTCACTCCTCCTGAATGTCTGGTGTCTTCCAGCTGCTGGTCAGTGCCCTCACGCCTTCTCCTGAATGTCTGGTGTCTCATTTGTCTGGATGCTCAAGGCCATGTTGTAGGCATTGCCATGTTGTTTGTGGCAGTGCTGTTTTTCCTTCTGCTATCCTTCCCTTCATTTCTTTCCTCCATCATGCCTCGGTCTCCCTTCCCTTATGCCTTCCCATTCTTCTTTATTTTTTATTTTCTTCTATCATTCGCTGTCGAGGCTTCTTCTTCTCTTCAACTTTCTTTCCTTCCCTTTTTCTTTATCCCCCTTGACTTTTTCTTTATAGATTTAATTCAGTTCACCTTTAACTTCTGATTTTTATTTCCAGTCATCTTTCGCAGTTTCAACACGTCACACTCACCACCCTTTTTTATTCATCTCTTTCTACTTCTCTTCCTTCAACATAGGTTCTCTCAATTTTCCATTCTCGATGATTCTCGTTGACTTTATCTCTAGTTACCTCTCCTTTTTTGCCCCTTTCACCTTCTTTGTTTCCTTTTTTCCCACTTCATAATGTACTTTTGTCTTCATTTTCTATTTATTTCTCTGCCCTTCTCCTCCCTTTCTTTTTTTCAATGCATTTCACTTTCTCATCACCTTTTTCCATGCCCTTTATCTCCCCTTTCTTTTTTTGTATGTCCTTCACCTTCCCTTCTCCTTTTACTATGTCCACTTCTCCCCTTTCTATTTTTCATACTCCTCACCTACCCTTTTTCCATACCCTTCACCTACACTTTTTCCATGCCTTTCACCTTCCCTTTTTCCATGCCCTTCACCTTCCCTTTTTCCATGCTCTTCAGCATCCCTTTTTTTCTATGCCCTTCAGCGTCACTTTTTCCATGCCATTCACCTTCCCTTTTTCCATTCCCTTCACCTTTCCTTTTTCCATGCCCTTCCCCTTTTCCATACCCTTCCCCTTCCCTTTTTCTATACCCTTCATCTTCCCTTTTTCCATGCCCTTCACCTTCCCTTTTTCCATACCCTTCACCTTCCCTTTTTCTATACCCTTCACCTTCTCTTTTTCCATGCCCTTCACCTTCCCTTTTTCCATGCCCTTCACCTTCCCTTTTTCCATGCCCTTCACCTTCCCTTTTTCCATGCCCTTACCCTTCCCCTTTCCTTTTTCCATTCCCTTCATCTTCCCTTTTTCCATGCCCTTCACCTTCCCTTTTTCCATTCCTTTCACCTTCCCTTTTTTTGTGCCCTTCACCTTCTCTTTTTCCATGCCCTTCACTTTCCCTTTTTCCATACCTTTCACCTTCCCTTTTTTGTGCCCTTCACCTTCCCTTTTTCCATACCCTTCACCTTCCCTTTTTCTATGCCCTTCACCTTCCCTTTTTTGTGCCCTTAACCTTCCCTTTTTTGTGCCCTTAACCTTCCCTCTTTCCATACCGTTCACCTTCTCTTTTTCCATACCCTTCCCCTTCCCTTTTTCCATGCCCTTCCTCTTCCCTTTTTCCATGCCCTTCACCTTCCCTTTTTCCATGCCCTTCACCATCCCTTTTTCCATACCCTTCACCTTCCCTTTTTCCATACCCTTCACCTTGCCTTTTTCCATACCCTTTACCTTCCCTTTTTCCATGCCCTTTACCTTCCCTTTTTCCATGCCCTTCACCTTCCCTTTTTCCATACCGTTCACCTTCCCTTTTTTGTGCCCTTCACCTTCCCTTTTTCCATGCCCTTCACCTTCCCTTTTTCCATTCCTTTCACCTTCCCTTTTTCCATGCCCTCCACCTTCCCTTTTTCCATTCCTTTCACCTTCCCTTTTTCCATGCCCTCCACCTTCCCTTTTTCCATTCCTTTCACCTTCCCTTTTTCCATGCCCTCCACCTTCCCTTTTTCCATTCCTTTCACCTTCTCTTTTTCCATGCCCTTCACCTTCCCTTTTTCCATACCGTTCACCTTCCCTTTTTTGTGCCCTTCACCTTCCCTTTTTCCATGCCCTTCACCTTCCCTTTTTCCATTCCTTTCACCTTCCCTTTTTCCATGCCCTCCACCTTCCCTTTTTCCATTCCTTTCACCTTCCCTTTTTCCATGCCCTCCACCTTCCCTTTTTCCATTCCTTTCACCTTCTCTTTTTCCATGCCCTTCACCTTCCCTTTTATTATACTCTTCACATCCTCTTTCCTTTACCATCACTTCCCCTACTGTTGCACATTCTTACATTCTCTGCGGTTACCCCCTGCCCACTCACACACCTATTACTTTTCTTCTCTCCCCCTCTTTCCCTCCTTTCTTTCCCCTCATTTACCCTTCCTTTCCTATGTCCTCTCTTGACCTTTCCTTTGTGCTCTCGTTTCCCTCATATTAGTGTTTAATTCTTGTTATTTCTGCTTCAGGCAGACGCTTCATCTTGATCAGGTCAGGGATCTAATTATCTGATTTCTTTGTTTCCACGTGATTTTTGGAATCCTTTAGCGCCGTGAAGTACATTGTTATTATTAGATTACCCTGGTACACAATCTGACCAGGTACTGTATATATTGTGCACCCTCTGTAAATTGCTGGACTGTAGCACTGAGTATAATTGGATATATGCTGAACCTCTGCAGTCGGAGGGTCCTCGTGCTCCCCCGCCCGCCCCGGCTTCTTCCCAGCCTTTATATCAGGCATTTTTCTGGATGGAGTATTTTCTTTGTCCACTATCCTGCGCTCGTCTCTGCTCCTCACATCATTATTGTGACATCCGCTCTGTGCACAGAGGATATAACGTGCGTTGTCTGCTCGGATCATGTAAGTCGGGCCGGGGGCGTCCGCGTTCACCTGTGTGTTCTGGGCCGCGGCCAATAGGCTCCGTCCCGGTGTCGCAGCTGAACATGTCAGGATCAGACAACATTTAGGTTATTTCAAATGGAAAATTGCCTGAAAGAACAAAACGCTTCCAAATCAAAGCACAAAACCTGGAACCATCCAGAACCTGCCATCAATGAGTCTGGAGCCAGACAGTCCCAGCAAAAACACAGAACCCCCCACCAAATATATAAGGGGGAACAGAGGATAAATGGGAGCGATGTACTTCTGATAGATCGTGCCAAGAAAGATCCTAGTATTAACCCCCTCCATACACTACAAAGGACCGAGGATCAGCAGATGGATAATATTCATTGCCTGTAGATTGTAAGCTCATATGATCAAGGCTCCAGCCTAGGATGTTTCTTACCTGGATCTAGCCCAATACCCTGCACACAAGCTGGCGGCACTATATAAATCAGTACACAATAAAGTGCCATACTGTCCTGGTATAGTATTGCTCCTGCACATTTGGCTGCTCCAGCTGGAAATAGTTTTTTTCCATAGTTTTCTATACACTCAGAGACGGGGGAACAGCTGCTGTTTTGCATATTGTGCCTCGCGCCTCTGTGATGTATATATGTGTATGTGTATATATGTACAGAACACATCCAGGGGAAACAAATGAAGGACAAAAGTAACTAAATTGCTACTAAAAGCAAAAGAACGACCGGCGTGGGCTGCACCGAGCTTTCTGCGTGGTACACAGTCATATACAATGTATCAATATGTAAAATATACAAGTAACTGGTCCTGTTAATCAGTGCAGAAGGTCAGCACCCCCGATATAGAAGTCATTGTATCCAATGTGCAGGGTCTGTGCACATAGGACGGAAACCCAGCAGCCTACAAAAACCTAGCAGCCTACAGAAACCCAGCAGCTTACGGCAACCCAGCAGCTTACAGAAACCCAGCAGCCTACAGAAACCCAGCAGCCTACAGAAACCCAGCAGCCTACAAAAACCTAGCAGCCTACAGAAACCCAGCAGCCTACAAAAACCTAGCAGCCTACAGAAACCCAGCAGCTTACGGCAACCCAGCAGCTTACAGAAACCCAGCAGCCTACAGAAACCCAGCAGCCTACAGAAACCCAGCAGCCTACAGAAACCCAGCAGCTTACAGAAACCCAGCAGCTTAGAGAAACCCAGCAGCTTACAGAAACCCAGCAGCTTACAGAAACCCAGCAGCCTACGGAAACCCAGCAGCTTACAGAAACCCAGCAGCCTACAGAAACCCAGCAGCCTACAGAAACCCAGCAGCTTACAGAAACCCAGCAGCTTACAGAAACCCAGCAGCTTACAGAAACCCAGCAGCTTAGAGAAACCCAGCAGCTTACAGAAACCCAGCAGCTTACAGAAACCCAGCAGCCTACGGAAACCCAGCAGCTTACAGAAACCCAGCAGCCTACAAAAACCTAGCAGCCTACAGAAACCCAGCAGCTTACGGCAACCCAGCAGCTTACAGAAACCCAGCAGCTTACGGCAACCCAGCAGCCTACAGAAACCCAGCAGCCTACAGAAAACCAGCAGCTTACAGAAACCCAGCAGCCTACAAAAACCCAGCAGCCTACAGAAACCCAGCAGCCTACAGAAACCCAGCAGCCTACAGAAACCCAGCAGCCTACAGAAACCCAGCAGCTTACAGAAACCCAGCAGCTTAGAGAAACCCAGCAGCTTACAGAAACCCAGCAGCTTACAGAAACCCAGCAGCCTACAGAAACCCAGCAGCCTACAGAAACCCAGCAGCTTACGGCAACCCAGCAGCCTACGGAAACCCAGCAGCCTACGGAAACCCAGCAGCTTACAGAAACCCAGCAGCTTACAGAAACCCAGCAGCTTACAGAAACCCAGCAGCTTACAGAAACCCAGCAGCTTACAGAAACCCAGCAGCCTACAGAAACCCAGCAGCCTACAGAAACCCAGCAGCTTACAGAAACCCAGCAGCTTAGAGAAACCCAGCAGCTTACAGAAACCCAGCAGCTTAGAGAAACCCAGCAGCTTACAGAAACCCAGCAGCTTACAGAAACCCAGCAGCTTAGAGAAACCCAGCAGCTTACAGAAACCCAGCAGCTTAGAGAAACCCAGCAGCTTACAGAAACCCAGCAGCTTACGGCAACCCAGCAGCCTACAAAAACCCAGCAGCCTACAGAAACCCAGCAGCCTACAGAAACCCAGCAGCCTACAGAAACCCAGCAGCCTACAGAAACCCAGCAGCCTACAGAAACCCAGCAGCTTACGGCAACCCAGCAGCCTACGGAAACCCAGCAGCCTACGGAAACCCAGCAGCTTACAGAAACCCAGCAGCCTACAGAAACCCAGCAGCCTACAAAAACCCAGCAGCTTATAGAAACCCAGCAGCTTACGGCAACCCAGCAGCCTACAGAAACCCAGCAGCCTACGGAAACCCAGCAGCCTACAAAAACCTAGCAGCCTACAGAAACCCAGCAGCTTACGGCAACCCAGCAGCTTACAGAAACCCAGCAGCTTACGGCAACCCAGCAGCCTACAGAAACCCAGCAGCCTACAGAAACCCAGCAGCCTACAGAAACCCAGCAGCCTACAGAAACCCAGCAGCCTACAAAAACCCAGCAGCTTACAGAAACCCAGCAGCCTACGGAAACCCAGCAGCTTACAGAAACCCAGCAGCCTACAAAAACCTAGCAGCCTACAGAAACCCAGCAGCTTACGGCAACCCAGCAGCTTACAGAAACCCAGCAGCTTACAGAAACCCAGCAGCCTACAGAAACCCAGCAGCCTACAGAAACCCAGCAGCCTACAGAAAACCAGCAGCTTACAGAAACCCAGCAGCCTACAAAAACCCAGCAGCCTACAGAAACCCAGCAGCCTACAAAAACCCAGCAGCCTACAAAAACCCAGCAGCCTACAGAAACCCAGCAGCCTACAAATACCCAGCAGCCTACAGAAACCCAGCAGCCTACAGAAATCCAGCAGCCTACAAAAACCCAGCAGCTTACAGAAACCCAGCAGCTTACGGCAACCCAGCAGCCTACAGAAACCCAGCAGCCTACGGAAACCCAGCAGCCTACAAAAACCTAGCAGCCTACAGAAACCCAGCAGCTTACGGCAACCCAGCAGCTTACAGAAACCCAGCAGCTTACGGCAACCCAGCAGCCTACAGAAACCCAGCAGCCTACAGAAACCCAGCAGCCTACAGAAACCCAGCAGCCTACAAAAACCCAGCAGCTTACAGAAACCCAGCAGCTTACGGCAACCCAGCAGCCTACGGAAACCCAGCAGCCTACAAAAACCCAGCAGCCTACAAAAACCCAGCAGCCTACAGAAACCCAGCAGCCTACAGAAACCCAGCAGCCTACAGAAACCCAGCAGCTTATGGCAACCCAGCAGCCTACGGAAAATCAGCAGCCTACAAAAACCCAGCAGCTTACAGAAACCCAGCAGCTTACAGAAACCCAGCAGCCTACGGAAAATCAGCAGCCTACAAAAACCCAGCAGCCTACAAAAACCCAGCAGCCTACATAAACCTAGCAGCCTACAGAAACCCAGCAGCCTACAAAAACCCAGCAGCCTACAGAAACCCAGCAGCCTACGGAAAATCAGCAACCTATGGAAAATCAGCAGCCTACGGAAAATCAGCAGCCTATGGAAAATCAGCAACCTACGGAAAATCAGCAGCCTACGGAAAATCAGCAACCTACGGAAAATCAGCAGCCTATGGAAAATCAGCAACCTGCGGAAAATCAGCAGCCTACGGAAAATCAGCAACCAACAGAAAATCAGCAACCTACGGAAATCAACAACCTATGGAAATCCAGCAACCAACGGAACCCCAGCAGCCTACAGAAACCCAGCAACCAACGGAGATCCAGCAGCCTGCGGAAATCCAACAACCCATGGAAACCCAGCAGCCTATGGAAATCCAACAACCCACAAAAACCCAGCAGCCTACGGAAACCCAGCAACAAACGGAAAATCAGCAGCCTGCAGAAAATCAGCAACCTACAGAAACCCAGCAACCTACGGAAAATCCAGCAACCTACGGAAAATCCAGCAACCAATAGAAAATCAGCAACCTACGGAAATCCAGCAACCAACTGAAAATCAGCAACCAACGGAGACCCAGCAGCCTACAGAAACCCAGCAACCAACGGAGACCCAGCAGCCTACAGAAACCCAGCAACCAATGGAAACCCAGGAGCCTACAGAAACCCAGCAGCCTACGGAAACCCAGCAGTCTACGGAAACCCAGCTGCCTACGGAAACCTAACAACCTATGGAAACCCAGCAGTCTACGGAAACCCAGCAGTCTACGGCAACCCAACAGTCTACGGAAACCCAGCTGCCTACGGAAACCTAACAACCTATGGAAACCCAGCAGTCTACGGAAACCCAGCAGTCTAGGGAAAACCAGCTGCCTACGGAAACCCAACAACCTACGGAAACCCAACAACCTACGGAAAACGAGCAACCTACGGAAACCCAGCAGCCTACAAAAACCCATCAACCTATGGAAACCCAGCAACCTACGGAAACCCAACAACCTACAGAAACCCAGCAACCTACGGAAACCCAGCAGCCTAGGAAACCCAGCAGCCTACAAAAACCCAGCAACCTACAGAAACCCAGCAACCTACGGAAACCCAACAACCTACGGAAACCCAACAACCTACGGAAACCCAACAACCTACGGAAACCCAGCAGCCTACGGAAACCCAGCAGCCTACGGAATCCCAGCAGCCTATGGAAACCCAACAACCTACGGAAACCCAGCAACCTACGGAAACCTAACAACCTACGGAAACCCAGCAGCCTATGGAAACCCAACAACCTACGGAAACCCAGCAACCTACGGAAACCTAACAACCTACGGACACCCAGCAACCTACAGAAACCGAACAACCTACGGAAACCCAGCAGCCTACGGAAACCCAGCAGCTTACAGCAAGCCAGCAGCCTACGGAAAATCAGCAGCCTATGGAAAATCAGCAACCTATGGAAAATCAGCAGCCTACAGAAACCCAGCAGCGTACAGAAACCCAGCTGCCTACGGAAAATCAGCAACCAACAGAAAATTAGCAACCTATGAAAATCCAGCAACAAATGGAAAATCAGCTGCCTACGGAAAATCAGCAACCTACGGAAATCCAGCAACCAACGTTAAACAGCAACTTACGGAGAGCCAGCAGCCTACAGAAACCCAACAGTCTATGAAGACCCAGCAACCTATGGTACCAGTCTTGTGGATGACATGTCACAGTATTTTATCCACATGGTAAAGTAAACAGGATATGGGTGGACACACTGTATATAGGTGCTGTGTATACAGGATATGGGTGGACACACTGTATATAGGTGCTGTGTATACAGGATATGGGTGGACACACTGTATATAGGTGCGGTGTATACAGGATATGGTGGACACACTGTATATAGGTGCGGTGTATACAGGATATGGGTGGACACACTGTATATAGGTGCGGTGTATACAGGATATGGGTGGACACACTGTATATAGGTGCGGTGTATACAGGATATGGGTGGATACACTGTATATAGGTGCGGTGTATACAGGATATGGGTGGACACACTGTATATAGGTGCGGTGTATACAGGATATGGGTGGACACACACTATATAGGTGCGGTGTATACAGGATATGGGTGGACGCACTGTATATAGGTGCGGTGTATACAGGATATGGGTGGACACACTGTATATAGGTGCGGTATATACAGGATATGGGTGGACACACTGTATATAGGTGCTGTGTATACAGGATATGGGTGGACACACTGTATATAGGTGCGGTGTATACAGGATATGGGTGGACACACTGTATATAGGTGCGGTGTATACAGGATATGGGTGGATACACTGTATATAGGTGCAGTGTATACAGGATATGGGTGGACGCACTGTATATAGGTGCGGTGTATACAGGATATGGGTGGACACTGTATATAGGTGTGGTGTATACAGGATATGGGTGGACACGCTGTATATAGGTGCAGTGTATACAGGATATGGGTGGACACACTGTATATAGGTGCGGTGTATACAGGATATGGGTGGACACACTGTATATAGGTGCAGTGTATACAGGATATGGGTGGACGCACTGTATATAGGTGCGGTGTATACAGGATATGGGTGGACACACCATATATAGGAGCGGTGTATACAGGATATGAGTGGACACACTGTATATAGGTGCAGCGTATACAGGATACAGGTGGACACACTGTATATACAGTTAGGTCCAGAAATATTTGGACAGTGACACAAGTTTTGTTATTTTAGCTGTTTACAAAAACATGTTCAGAAATACAATTCTATATACAATATGGGCTGAAAGTGCACACTCCCAGCTGCAATATGAGAGTTTTCACATCCAAATCGGAGAAAGGGTTTAGGAATCATAGCTCTGTAATGCATAGCCTCCTCTTTTTAAAAGGACCAAATGTAATTGGACAAGGGACTCTAAGGGCTGCAATTAACTCTGAAGGCGTCTCCCTCGTTAACCTGTAATCAATGAAGTAGTTAAAAGGTCTGGGGTTGATTACAGGTGTGTGGTTTTGCATTTGGAAGCTGTTGCTGTGACCAGACAACATGCGGTCTAAGGAACTCTCAATTGAGGTGAAGCAGAACATCCTGAGGCTGAAAAAAAAGAAAAAATCCATCAGAGAGATAGCAGACATGCTTGGAGTAGCAAAATCAACAGTCGGGTACATTCTGAGAAAAAAGGAATTGACTGGTGAGCTTGGGAACTCAAAAAGGCCTGGGCGTCCACGGATGACAACAGTGGTGGATGATCGCCGCATACTTTCTGTGGTGAAGAAGAACCCGTTCACAACATCAACTGAAGTCCAGAACACTCTCAGTGAAGTAGGTGTATCTGTCTCTAAGTCACCAGTAAAGAGAAGACTCCATGAAAGTAAATACAAAGGGTTCACATCTAGATGCAAACCATTCATCAATTCCAAAAATAGACAGGCCAGAGTTACATTTGATGAAAAACACCTCATGAAGCCAGCTCAGTTCTGGAAAAGTATTCTATGGACAGATGAGACCAAGATCAACCTGTACCAGAATGATGGGAAGAAAAAAGACTGGAGAAGAAAGGGAACGGCACATGATCCAAGGCACACCACATCCTCTGTAAAACATGGTGGAGGCAACGTGATGGCATGGGCATGCATGGCTTTCAATGGCACTGGGTCACTTGTGTTTATTGATGACATAACAGCAGACAAGAGTAGCCGGATGAATTCTGAAGTGTACCGGGATATACTTTCAGCCCAGATTCAGCCAAATGCCGCAAAGTTGATCGGGCGGCGCTTCATAGTACAGATGGACAATGACCCCAAGCATACAGCCAAAGCTACCCAGGAGTTCATGAGTGCAAAAAAGTGGAACATTCTGCAATGGCCAAGTCAATCACCAGATCTTAACCCAATTGAGCATGCATTTCACTTGCTCAAATCCAGACTTAAGACGGAAAGACCCACAAACAAGCAAGACCTGAAGGCTGCGGCTGTAAAGGCCTGGCAAAGCATTAAGAAGGAGGAAACCCAGCGTTTGGTGATGTCCATGGGTTCCAGACTTAAGGCAGTGATTGCCTCCAAAGGATTCGCAACAAAATATTGAAAATAAAAATATTTTGTTTGGGTTTGGTTTATTTGTCCAATTACTTTTGACCTCCTAAAATGTGGAGTGTTTGTAAAGAAATGTGACAATTCCTACAATTTCTATCAGATATTTTTGTTTAAACCTTCAAATTAAACGTTACAATCTGCACTTGAATTCTGTTGTAGAGGTTTCATTTCAAATCCAATGTGGTGGCATGCAGAGCCCAACTCGCCAAAATTGTGTCACTGGCCAAAGATTTCTGGACCTAACTGTAGGTGCGGTGTATACAGGATATGGGTGGACACACTGTATATAGGTGCGGTGTATACAGGATATGGGTGGACACACTGTATATAGGTGCGGTGTATACAGGATATGGGTGGACGCACTGTATATAGGTGCGGTGTATACAGGATATGGGTGAACACACTGTATATAGGTGCGGTGTATACAGGATATGGGTGGACACACTGTATATAGGTGCGGTGTATACAGGATATGGGTGGACGCACTGTATATAGGTGCGGTGTATACAGGATATGGGTGGACGCACTGTATATAGGTGCGGTGTATACAGGATATGGGTGGACACACTGTATATAGGTGCGGTGTATACAGGATATGGGTGAACACACTGTATACGAGGGAAAATGGGGAATGTTTAATGTGAGAAGTAATAGATGGGGTGAGGGGGCACAGAGAGGGCAGAGCCCCTGAAGGTGAGGGCAAGTTTAGGAGTGAGTTGGGAGTAATGCGGTTGTTGGGTGCAGACAGCGTATCCCCCCTAACTCGCTGAGCGCTGGGTGTCTGATGGGACCTGCACCGATCGGCTCAGTGGGGCGGCAGGTCCGACGCCTCATTAATGGTCTATGGTTCTGCTGGAAACATGGCAGCACTTGAGAGCCCCTAAGGGAATGAATGGAGCGGAGGTGGGGCGTATCAGCGGCGTATTCTGTGCCCCATTCTCTGCAGTCGGACCCCCCTGATCGGGAAGCCGTCACCTGTCCCACAGTTGGGTGATCAGGATGCGTCTGAGGAATATTCGGGGCACACGTTGTACATTGTATCTGCATTTGGAGCGGTGACATGGTGTAGAGGCTGTAAATCTGCGGCGGAGGACAGGAGTACGAGGTGCAGTGCGCCTCATCCTGCAGCTAATTATCCCGGATAATGTAACAATGATTCAGCAGCGAATAGATCAGCGTTTAACACCGTGTTACGAGCGCTCGCCCCATTCCGTCTATAGCTCCTCCATATAAAACACGCCGGCGACGGCAGCTCATTAGGAATTCATCATCTGGGGAAGCTTCTGGAGATCCCGCAGACGCCTCCTTCCCGTATTTCGGGAATAATGCTTTATGGCCAGTGTTAGGGGGAGATAGTGACGGTAATGGCGACGCCGGAATCACGGGCGAATGATGAATTCTGCCCGTGCACTCAGGTGGGTGCGTTCCGCTGACGACTGATTAGTCTCCGGGCGCTCGCTCAGACGCACAATGCACTTCAGCGCAGACAGCCACGCTTTATACGCAGATATAAGCGGATGCCACCAAATGCACAAATGTCACAACTAAAATCCCATAAGCCCAATACTTAACCACTTAACAAATCCTATTTAGTGGTAAAATCAACAGCGTTATCGGGACCGGCGCTGGCAGCGAGGGCGTGTTTATTTATAGGAATCCGGGAACAGGCCGCACAACTTTAATCTGTTTGCCCAATTTATTATCAGGCGTCCAGGAAAGAATAAATCCTCGGTAATTACCCATCTGGAATAAGTGTTTTACCCAATGACATCTCTAGCTCGCTGACCCCCACTGAGACAAAGTCACGGCTCGTCAGCGCAGGCGAGAGACCCCCACACCAGCGCAAACAATCCCACCCTCACAAGGAGACAATCCATTACCTCCCGCCTGGAATATACCAGTCTGCGTGCAGCCTGCAGTGTAAAGCATGGTGGGTTTCATTCCGGTTATTACCAGCATGGTCCGGTGCACAGGATTTCCACTGATCACTTTGCAGGTTTGTTACAATGAATCAATGGGGTTTTGGAAGAGAGAAACCTTTGTGCTTCTGCAGTTAATATTTGCAGCTGATACATTGTAACAAGACGTCAGCTGTGAACAGGCCGGGGATGAGACAAGGGTTTTCTTCTCTTTGTTTCCATTCACTCTCAGACATCTTGGAAATGTAGTTGGGGTCTCTGTCCTAGGCCTGGGGGGATATTGTGGAGGGGGTATGAGGCATGTCCAGTTTCGGGGTGTCCCCCCTGTTCCTCTGCAGCAGGCGCAGGATCGCACCCCGGTACATGGCTGCGGCCCCCGCAGACACCGCTTTGTACTTCCATCCCTTCTTCATGTAGGAATTGTTTCAGAGACTAATTAAGAAAACCGTGAGATGGAAGCGCAGCGCCGTCGCCCTGGGAGGCAGATGACATATTGGCGGCCGCGCCGTCGCCCTGGGGGGCAGATGACATATTGGCGGCCGCGCCGTCGCCATGGGCGGCCGCTCTCATTTTTGGGGCTCTCCATATGACAAACGCTGCAGTTTATAACCAGTTCTGTGAAATGTTCAGATTATGCAGACGGCGCAGATTTACTGAGCAACTGGCAAAATGGGCAAAGCATTCGGCCGGGGGTTGGCTTCAATAAGTCGCTGAAATCTTCTGTAGAACATTCATCACAGACGCCCAAAGCCATGATAATGAGGATGTGCCGCAACCGAGGAACGTGCAGAAAGACAATGAGGAGGACTGCTGACTGGTGCGAGAACAGGACAGGTGCGGCCGAGAACTGGGGCAGCGAGGGCGGGGAAGCAGCGGGTGAAGTGACTCCTCAGCCGTCAGGAAGCAGCGGCTGAAGTGACTCCTCAGCCATCAGGAAGCATCGGGTGAAGTGACTCCTCAGCCGTCAGGAAGCAGCGGGTGAAGTGACTCCTCAGCCATCAGGAAGCAGCGGGTGAAGTGACTCCTCAGCCGTCAGGAAGCAGCGGCTGATGTGACTCCTCAGCCATCAGGAAGCAGCTGGTGAAGTGACTCCTCAGCCGTCAGGAAGCAGCAGGTGAAGTGACTCTTCAGCCGTCAGGAAGCAGCGGCTGAAGTGACTCCTCAGCCGTCAGGAAGCAGCGGGTGAAGTGACTCCTCAGCCATCAGGAAGCAGCGGGTGAAGTGACTCCTCAGCCGTCAGGAAGCCGCAGGTGAAGTGACTCCTCAGCCATCAGGAAGCAGCGGGTGAAGTGACTCCTGAGCCGTCAGGAAGCAGTGGGGGAAGTGACTCCTCAGCCATCAGGAAGCAGCGGGTGAAGTGACTCCTGAGCAGTCAGGAAGCACCGGGTGAAATTACTCCTGAGCCGTCAGGAAGCAGCGGGTGAAGTGACTCCTCAGCCGTCAGGAAGCAGCGGGTGAAGTGACTCCTCAGCCGTCAGGAAGCAGCGGGTGAAGTGACTCCTCAGACGTCAAGAAGCACTGGGTGAAGTGACTCCTTAGCCTTCAGGAAGCAGCAGGTGAAGTGACTCCTTAGCCTTTAGGAAGCAGCGGGTGAAGTGACTCCTCAGCCGTCAGGAAGCAGCGGGTGAAGTGACTCCTCAGCCGTCAGGAAGCAGTGGGTGAAGTGACTCCTCAGCCGTCAGGAAGCAGTGGGTGAAGTGACTCCTCAGCCGTCAAGAAGCACTGGGTGAAGTGACTCCTTAGCCTTCAGGAAGCAGCGGGTGAAGTGACTCCTGTGAGGAAAGAGTTAACCTTTTTCACTGACTTAGAAAATAATAGAAATTCATTCTCCCTGGCAAGACCGAACCAGACTTATTTGCGTAATAAACTGTGAGACCAACCTCAAGGACGCAGAATGTTTTGACTTAGAGACGACTGAAAAACATCTTGTTATGGGAGTATAAGTCATTATATTAATTTCTCTTGCTGGGAATATGTAATTCACGCCTTTAATGAATATATATGTTGCATAGTTACGCCCTAATCAACTTTGTAGAACTTTGTAATGTAAACAATATCAATACACTTTCTATTCGGAGCCGCACATCTCCAGTCTTATGTGTATAACGGCGTCCGCTTGTTTTCATTGAGACGGAGTAGCAGAGGGGGGTCACCGGTACCCTCTCTGCATTCGGACATCACTGGCAACAGCTGTGACCGTTAGGTCAACCTAACACTCCTTAGCCTTTAGGAAGCAGCGGATGAAGTGACTCCTCAGCCGTCAGGAAGCAGCGGGTGAAGTGACTCCTCAGCCATCAGGAAGCATCGGGTGAAGTGACTCCTCAGCCATCAGGAAGCACCGGGTGAAGTGACTCCTCAGCCGTCAGGAAGCAGCGGGTGAAGTGACTCCTCAGCCGTCAGGAAGCAGCGGGTAAAGTGACTCCTCAGCCGTCAGGAAGCAGCGGGTGAAGTGACTCCTCAGCCATCAGAAAGCAGCGGGTGAAGTGACTCCTCAGCCGTCAGGAAGCACCGGGTGAAGTGACTCCTCAGCCGTCAGGAAACAGCGGGTGAAGTGACTCCTCAGCCGTCAGGAAGCAGCGGGTGAAGTGACTCCTAAGCCATCAGAAAGCAGCGGGTGAAGTGACTCCTGAGCCTTCAGGAAGCAGCGGGTGAATGATTTATGGGCCAACAGAAAGGATCAGGTGAAGTGACCCTTGAACCATCTGGAACCACTGGGTGAAGTGACTCCTCAGCCGTCAGGAAGCAGCGGGTGAAGTGACTCCTCAGCCGTCAGGAAGCAGCGGGTGAAGTGACTCCTCAGCCATTGGGAAACCTTTGGGTGAAGTGACTCCTCAGCCATCAGGATACATTTGATGAGGTGATTCCCTGATCATTACGATTTATTTGATGCAGTGATCCTGGCCTTCCAGGCTTATTAGCAGTAGTGATTTCTAGGCCAGCAGGAAGTTTGGTGATTCACTGGCCATCAGGACTATTAGAGCCGTCATCCCCCCGCCCGTCAGGGCACGTAGTGGCGCGGTGATAATCCATTGTGTGGAGATTTCCTCGTCGATGTATTGGGTGAAGCGGCTCCTCGGAGAGTGGGATCTGAGTGGATATTCCTTGGCCAGATGAATGCTTGGTGACCTCCCGGTCAGAGGATGTAGACTCTAGACTCTGTGTTTGGAGGTTTTGCTTCTTTTATGTTTGCCATTACATTATGTGGATTTAGAGTTTCCAGATGTTTTTGGATGATTCATCAAATGCAGTTTTTAAAAAGTGACAACATTTTTGCGCAAAATGGCCCCAACCCCGCAGGGTTTTTATGTTCAGCCTAAAAGTTTGTGCAATTTTGACACTATTTTAGGAGACCAGGCAAAGTTTTTTCGAAATTGAAGCAAAAAAAGGAAAAAAATATAAAAATAAAGAACATTTCTGATTGTGCTAAAGTCATGAAACACACGGATCGCTGGGAAGAATCGGGCGCAAAGATCGCGAAGGAATGCAACAGACCAAGAAGGAAGAAAAGTGACTGGAACGTACGGATAAATCAGGGCCAAATGCCCTCCTCCTATAAAGCTCAGTCATCGTCTTCAGGAAGGTATGTAAAGCTTCCCGGGACTCCTGAGTGACGATTCCACAGTGATGCGTCCCACGCTCCAGGTCGCCTATTCCACAGTGATGCGTCCCACGCTCCAGGTCGCTGATTCCACAGTGATGCGTCCCACGCTCCAAGTCGCCTATTCCACAGTGATGTGTCCCACGCTCCAGGTCGCTGATTCCACAGTGATGCATCCCACGCTCCAGGTCGCCTATTCCACAGTGATGCGTCCCACGCTCCAGGTCACCTATTCCACAGTGATGCGTCCCACGCTCCAGGTCACCTATTCCACAGTGATGCGTCCCACGCTCCAAGTCGCCTATTCCACAGTGATGCATCCCACGCTCCAGGTCGCCTATTCCACAGTGATGCGTCCCACGCTCCAGGTCGCCTATTCCACAGTGATGCGTCCCACACTCCAGGTTGCTTATTCCACAGTGATGCGTCCCACGCTCCAGGTCGCTGATTCCACAGTGATGCGTCCCACGCTCCAGGACACCTATTCCACAGTGATGCGTCCCACGCTCCAGGTCGCCTATTCCACAGTGATGCATCCCACGCTCCAGGTCGCCTATTCCACAGTGATGCGTCCCACGCTCCAGGTCGCTGATTCCACAGTGATGCGTCCCACGCTCCAAGTCGCCTATTCCACAGTGATGGGTCCCACGCTCCAGGTCGCTGATTCCACAGTGATGCGTCCCACGCTCCAAGTCGCCTATTCCACAGTGATGCGTCCCACGCTCCAGGTCGCCTATTCCACAGTGATGCGTCCCACACTCCAGGACACCTATTCCACAGTGATGGGTCCCACGCTCCAGGACACCTATTCCACAGTGATGGGTCCCACGCTCCAGGTCGCCTATTCCACAGTGATGGGTCCCACGCTCCGGGACACCTATTCCACAGTGATGCGTCCCACGCTCCAAGTCGCCTATTCCACAGTGATGGGTCCCACGCTCCAGGACACCTATTCCACAGTGATGTGTCCCACGCTCCAGGACACCTATTCCACAGTGATGGGTCCCACGCTCCAGGTCGCCTATTCCACAGTGATGCGTCCCACGCTCCAGGTCGCCTATTCCACAGTGATGCGTCCCACGCTCCAAGTCGCCTATTCCACAGTGATGCGTCCCACGCTCCAAGTCGCTGATTCCACAGTGATGCATCCCACGCTCCAGGTCACCTATTCCACAGTGATGCGTCCCACACTCCAGGTCGCCTATTCCACAGTGATGTGTCCCACGCTCCAGGTCACCTATTCCACAGTGATGCGTCCCACACTCCAGGTCGCCTATTCCACAGTGATGCGTCCCACGCTCCAGGTCGCCTATTCCACAGTGATGCGTCCCACGCTCCAGGTCGCTGATTCCACAGTGATGCGTCCCACGCTCCAGGTCGCCTATTCCACAGTGAAGCGTCCCACACTCCAGGTCGCCTATTCCACAGTGATGCGTCCCACACTCCAAGTCGCCTATTCCACAGTGATGCGTCCCACGCTCCAAGTCGCTGATTCCACAGTGATGCGTCCCACACTCCAGGTTGCAGATTCGACAGTGATGCGTCCCACGCTCCAGGTCGCCGATTCCACAGTGATGCGTCCCACGCTCCAGGTCGCCTATTCCACAGTGATGCGTCCCACGCTCCAGGTCGCTGATTCCACAGTGATGCGTCCCACACTCCAGGTCGCCGATTCCACAGTGATGCGTCCCACGCTCCAGGTCGCCTATTCCACAGTGATGGGTCCCACGCTCCAGGTCGCCGATTCCACAGTGATGCGTCCCACGCTCCAGGTCACTGATTCCACAGTGATGCGTCCCACGCTCCAGGTCGCCTATTCCACAGTGATGCGTCCCACGCTCCAGGTCGCCGATTCCACAGTGATGCGTCCCACGCTCTAGGTTGCAGATTCCACAGTGATGCGTCCCACGCTCCAGGTCACTGATTCCACAGTGATGCGTCCCACGCTCCAGGTCGCCTATTCCACAGTGATGTATGCCACGCTCCAGGTCGCCGATTCCACAGTGATGCATCCCACGCTCCAGGTCGCCGATTCCACAGTGATGCGTCCCACGCTCTAGGTTGCAGATTCCACAGTGATGCGTCCCACGCTCCAGGTCGCTGATTCCACAGTGATGCGTCCCACGCTCCAGGTCGCCGATTCCACAGTGATGCGTCCCACGCTCCAGGTCACTGATTCCACAGTGATGCGTCCCACGCTCCAGGTCACCGATTCCACAGTGATGCGTCCCACGCTCCAGGTCACTGATTCCACAGTGATGCGTCCCACGCTCCAGGTCGCTGATTCCACAGTGATGCGTCCCACGCTCCAGGTTGAAAAATTCCACAGTGATGCGTCCCACGCTCCAGGTCGCCTATTCCACAGTGATGTATGCCACGCTCCAGGTCGCCGATTCCACAGTGATGCGTCCCACGCTCCAGGTTGCCGATTCCACAGTGATGCGTCCCATGCTCTAGGTCGCTTATTCCACAGTGATGCGTCCCACACTCCAGGTCGCCGATTCCACAGTGATGCGTCCCACGCTCCAGGTCGCCGATTCCACAGTGATGCGTCCCACGCTCCAGGTCGCTGATTCCACAGTGATGTGTCCCAAGCTCCAGGTTGCCAATTCCATAGTGATGTGTCCCACGCTCCAGGTCGCCGATTCCACAGTGATGCGTCCCACGCTCCAGGTCGCTGATTCCACAGTGATGCGTCCCACGCTCCAGGTCGCTGATTCCACAGTGATGTGTCCCAAGCTCCAGGTTGCCAATTCCATAGTGATGTATCCCACGCTCCAGGTCGCCTATTCCACAGTGATGCGTCCCACGCTCCAGGTCGCCGATTCAACAGTGATGCGTCCCACGCTCCAGGTCGCCGATTCCACAGTGATGTATCCCATGCTCCAGGTCGCCGATTCCACAGTGATGCGTCCCACGCTCCAGGTTGCCAATTCTACAGTGATGTGTCCCATGCTCCAGGTTGCCAATTCCACAGTGATGTGTCCCACGCTCCAGGTTGCCAATTCCACAGTGATGTGTCCCACGCTCCAGGTTGCCAATTCCACAGTGATGCATCCCACGCTCCAGGTTGCCAATTCCACAGTGATGCATCCCACGCTCCAGGTTGCCAATTCTACAGTAATGTGTCCCACGCTCCAGGTCACTGATTCCACAGTGATGCGTCCCACGCTCCAGGTTGCCAATTCTACAGTGATGTGTCCCATGCTCCAGGTTGCCAATTCCACAGTGATGCGTCCCACGCTCCAGGTTGCCAATTCTACAGTGATGTGTCCCATGCTCCAGGTTGGCAATTCCACAGTGATGTGTCCCACGCTCCAGGTTGTCAATTCCACAGTGATGTGTCCCACGCTCCAGGTTGCCAATTCCACAGTGATGCGTCCCACGCTCCAGGTTGCCAATTCCACAGTGATGCGTCCCACGCTCCAGGTTGCCAATTCCACAGTGATGCGTCCCACGCTCTATGTCGCTGCTTCCACAGTGATGCGTCCCACGCTCCAGGTCGCCGATTCCATAGTGATGCGTCCCACGCTCCAGGTCGCCTATTCCACAGTGATGTGTCCCACGCTCCAGGTCGCCGATTCCACAGTGATGTATCCCATGCTCCAGGTCGCCGATTCCACAGTGATGCATCCCACGCTCCAGGTTGCCTATTCCACAGTAATGTGTCCCACGCTCCAGGTCACTGATTCCACAGTGATGTATCCCATGCTCCAGGTCGCCTATTCCACAGTGATGCGTCCCACGCTCCAGGTTGCCTATTCCACAGTAATGTGTCCCACGCTCCAGGTCACTGATTCTACAGTGATGTATCCAACGCTCCAGGTCGCCTATTCCACAGTGATGCGTCCCACGCTCCAGGTCGCCGATTCTACAGTGATGTGTCCCACGCTCCAGGTTGCCAATTCCACAGTAATGTGTCCCACGCTCCAGGTTGCCAATTCCACAGTGATGTGTCCCACGCTCCAGGTTGCCAATTCCACAGTGATGCGTCCCACGCTCCAGGTTGCCAATTCCACAGTGATGTGTCCCACGCTCCAGATTGCCAATTCCACAGTGATGCGTCCCACGCTCCAGGTCGCTGATTCCACAGTGATGTATGCCACGCTCCAGGTCGCCGATTCCACAGTGATGCGTCCCACACTCCAGGTCGCCTATTCCACAGTGATGCGTCCCACGCTCCAGGTCGCCTATTTCACAGTGATGTATGCCACGCTCCAGGTCACTGATTCCACAGTGATGCGTCCCACACTCCAGGTTGCTTATTCCACAGTGATGCGTCCCACGCTCCAGGTCGCTTATTCCACAGTGATGTGTCCCACGCTCCAGGTCGTTTATTCCACAATGATGCGTCCCACACTCCAGGTCGCCGATTCCACAGTGATGCATCCCATGCTCCAGGTTGCCGATTCCACAGTGATGCATCCCATGCTCCAGGTCGCTTATTCCACAGTGATGCGTCCCACGCTCCAGGTCGCCTATTCCACAGTGATGCGTCCCATGCTCCAGGTCGCCGATTCCACAGTGATGCGTCTCACGCTCCAGGTCGCTGATTCCACAGTGATGTGTCCCACGCTCCAGGTCACCGATTCCACAGTGATGTGTCCCACGCTCCAGGTCGCCGATTCCACAGTGATGTGTCCCACGCTCCAGGTCGCCTATTCCACAGTGATGTGTCCCACGCTCCAGGTCGCCGATTCCACAGTGATGTGTCCCACGCTCCAGGTCGCCGATTCCACAGTGATGTGTCCCACGCTCCAGGTCGCCTATTCCACAGTGATGCGTCCCACGCTCCAGGTCGACGATTCCTCAGTGATGTGTCCCACGCTCCAGGTTGCCAATTCCACAGTGATGCGTCCCATGCTCCAGGTTGCCAATTCCACAGTGATGTGTCCCACGCTCCAGGTCGCTGATTCCACAGTGATGTGTCCCACGCTCCAGGTCGCTGATTCCACAGTGATGTGTCCCACGCTCCAGGTCGCCGATTCCACAATGGCCTTGTATGCCAGGACTGACTGGTAACCGCGATACCGGAGGACTGGATGGAACTCCGCTAGGACAGATCAGGGACAACACACGACTTATCCGGAGCTCAGACTCCAACATTCATATTTTCTAAAAATGTGAAAAGTAAGAAAAATCCGGACAGAGACGAATCCAAGACTTCAGGAAAAGTGAATGTAATGTCCAGAGCCACGCGGTGCATGATGGAAAGGTGCTCATTACTCAGGCACAGAGCCACGCGGTGCATGATGGAAAGGTGCTCATTACTCAGGCACAGAGCCACGCGGTGCATGATGGAAAGGTGCTCATTACTCAGGCACAGAGCCACGCGGTGCATGATGGAAAGGTGCTCATTACTCAGGCACAGAGCCACGCGGTGCATGATGGAAAGGTGCTCATTACTCAGGCACAGAGCCACGGAAGTGCTAACATGTGTCCTGACACCTGCACTAATGAATAGTGGGGGGCAGAATGTGACACCAAACCTCGCGACCCCCCATCTGTGTCCAAACATCCATCCACTTACCATAATTACCGATTCACACACACAGACTGTAATAAAGAGGATCACGTTACCGGTCAATCACCAGCACCGTGTCACCCGAACAAAGGCCCTAACATGTAGTGTCTGCCGGGACGTCACATGTGGGAGCCATTATCCCCCGCTATTAACTTCAAATGAAACCCGAGCCCACCGGCGATTTATCTTACTAATATATAAATATAAACTTATCATTCTATGCAGCTTATTATCATTACAGCCAGCAAAACAGCACATTACCCCGCATCAGCACCTCACCGCTGACAGCCGACTATCCGGAAACTTCTAGAAACACGTACATTCCACATCATGAAAGACTCCTATTCATATTCTCCAGAAGAGCCCAAAACCACTACTAAAAGACTGCCCCCTAGTGACAAATGCCGATATATTCCTGTACAGTGCCTTGCAAATGTATTCAGCCCCCTTGAATTTTTCAACCTTTTCCCACATTTCAGGCTTCAGACATAAAGATAAAATGTGAATGTTCTGGTGAAGAATCAACAACAAGTGACACAATTGTGAAGATGAAGGAAATTTATTGCTTATTTTAAACTTTTATAAAAACAATAAACTGAAAATTGTGGCGTGCAATATTATTCATCCCCTGTAAGTGAATACTTTGTAGCGCCCCCTTTTGCTGCGATTACAGCTGCAGTCTCTTGGGGGATGGGTCTATCAGTTTTGCACATGGAGAGGTGAAATTCTCACCCATTCTTTGTAAACAGCTGGAGCTGAGTGAGGTTGGATGGAGGCGTTTGTGAACAGCAGTTTTCAGCTCTTTCCACAGATTCTCGATTGGGTTCAGGTCTGGACTGTGACTTGGCCATTCTAACACCTGGATACGGTTATTTGTGAACCATTCCATTGTAGATTTGGCTTTATGTTTGGGATCATTGTGTTGTTGGAAGACAAATCTCCGTCCCAGTTTCAGGTCTTTTGCAGACTCCAACAGGTTTTCTTCAAGAATGGTCCTGTATTTGGCTCCATCCATCTTCCCATCAATTTTAACCATCTTCCCTGTCCCTGCTGAAGAAAAGCAGGCCCAAACCATGATGCTGCCACCACCGTGTTTGACAGTGGGGATGGTGTGTTCAGGGTGATGAGCTGTGTTGGGCACATATCGTTTGGCATTGTGCCCAAATAGTGTGATTTTGGTTTCCTCTGAGCAGAGCCCCTTCTTCCACATGTTTGGTGTCTCCGGTGGTTTGTGGCAAACTTTAAACTACACTTTTTATGGATATCTTTGAGAAATGGCTTCTTCTTGCCACTCTTCCATAAAGGCCAGATTTGTGCAGTGTAGACTGATTGTTGTCCTATGGACAGACTCTCCCACCTCAGCTGTAGATCTCTGCAGATCATCCAGAGGGATCATGGGCCTCTTGGCTGCGCCTCTGATCAGTCTTCTCCTTGTGTGAGGTGACAGTTTGGATGGACGGCCGGGTCTTGGTAGATTTGCAGTGGTATGATTCTCCTTCCATTTCAGTATGATCGCTTGCACAGGGCTCCTTGGGATGTTTAAAGTTGTGGAAATCTTTTTGTAACCAAATCCGGCTTTAAACTTCTCCACAACAGTATCACGGACCTGCCTGTTGTGTTCCTTGTCTTCATGATGCTCTCTGTGCTTTAGGCTAGCGCCACACATCCGTGCCTCCGGTACGTGTTTGGCATTTTTTTCATGTACCGGCGGCACGGAGACACGTTAAGCAATGCTACCCTATGGTAGCAGGCACACACACGTAAAACCACACGGAACGTGTGTCCGTGTGCGTTTGTACGTGTGTGCGATTTTGAAAGCGCTGACATGTCAGTGTTTTCTCCGGCAGCACGGGTGTCACACGGCCCGCACCCGTACCACACGGGTGTAGTGTGGATGCGGTCCCGTGTGACACGCGCCGGAGAAAACAAACATGTCAGTGAAAAAAAAACAAAACATTAACTCACCTTCTCCTGCCCTCCTGTCTCTGCCGCTGCTGCCTCTTGCTGCCGACCGCCGCTCATTAATCTCATAGAATATTCACTTCACTGCCTGGCAGCAGCAGCAGCGGGGAGACGGGAGGGCTGGAGACCGAGGATCAGCACCATGGACAGCAGCGCGGACATCAGGAAGGACCAGGTGAGTATAATAATTACCGGTTCTACGTGTGCTATCGCGGATAGCACACGTAGAACACACGTGTCACGCACGTACCAGAGACACGTACTTACCTGCACGCAACACGCAGGGAAAATACGTGTCTCTCGGCACGTGCGTGAATTTCACGTGAGTGTGGCAGAAGCCTTACACAGACACTGAGACTATCACAGAGCAGGGGCATTTATACGGAGACTTGATTACACACAGGGGCTTATATTCATCATCATCAGTCATTTAGGACAACATTGCATCCTTCAGAGATCCTCAATCACCTTCTGGAGGGAGTTTCTGCACTAAAGCTGGGTTTACACACTGCAACATCGCAAAGGACATCGCTGTAACGTCACCGGTTTTGTGACGTAACAGCGACCTCCCTAAGTCTCTGCTAAGTCTCTGGTGAGCGTTCAAACAGGCAAACCTGGCCAACAACGCAACAGCGATCCGGACCTGCAGAGCGACCTAGCTGGTTGTTGGGGACGTTGATAAGCAGCCTTTTGAAAGGGAAGTTGCTAACAAAGTCGCTGCAAAGTCTTCACACACTGAAACTTCTTGCTGCACAGCGGGAAACAAAGGACCTAGGAATGGTCCTGAACGATTTGTAGCGATTACAACTTCACAGCAGGGGCCGGGTCGCTGATAGGTTTCACACACTGCAACATCGCAAACAACATCGCTATTGCGTCACAAAACCGGTGACGTTACAGCGATGTCGTTTGAGATGTTGCAGTGTGTAAAGCCACCTTTACAGTAAAGGGGATGAATAATATTGCACACCCCAAATCTCAGTTAAGTATTTTTTATAAAAGTTTAAAATAAGCAATAAATTTCGTTCCACTTCACAATTGTGTCACTTGTTGTTGATTCTTCACCAGAACATTAACATTTTTATCTTTATATTAGAAGCATGAAATGTGGGAAAAGGTTGAAAAATTCAAGGGGGCTGAATACCTTCGCAAGGCACTGTACATAGCAGCATTATAACTGCTATAATACAGAAAAAATACTAATAAATACTGCCCCCGTATAGAAGAATATAACTACTATAATACTGCTCCTATGTACAAGAATATAACTACTATAATACTGCTCCTATATACAAGAATATAACTACTATAATACTGCCCCTATATACAAGAATATAACTACTATAATACTGCCTCTACATACAAGAATATAACTACTATAATACTGCCCCCTATATACAAGAATATAACTACTATAATACTGCCCCTATGTACAAGAATATAACTACTATAATACTGCCCTCTATGTACAAGAATATAACTACTATAATACTGCCCCTATGTACAAGAATATAACTACTATAATACTGCCCCTATGTACAAGAATATAACTACTATAATACTGCCCCCTATGTACAAGAATATAACTACTATAATACTGCCGCTATGTACAGGAATATAACTACTATAATACTGCTCCTATATACAAGAATAGAACTACTATAATACTGCCTCTATGTACAAGAATATAACTACTATAATACTGCCGCTATGTACAGGAATATAACTACTATAATACTGCTCCTATATACAAGAATAGAACTACTATAATACTGCCTCTACATACAAGAATATAACTACTATAATACTGCCCCCTATGTACAGGAATATAACTACTATAATACTGCCCCTATGTACAAGAATATAACTACTATAATACTGCCCCTATGTACAAGAATATAACTACTATAATACTGCCCCTATGTACAAGAATATAACTACTATAATACTGACCCTATGTACAAGAATATAACTACTATAATAATGCTCCTATGTACAAGAATATAACTACTATAAGAATATAACTACTATAATACTGCCCCTATGTACAAGAATATAACTACTATAATACTGCTCCGATATACAAGAATATAACTACTATAATACTGCCCCTATGTTCAAGATTATAATTACTATAATACTGCCCCTATGTACAAGAATATAACTACTATAATACTGCCCCTATGTACAAGAATATAACTACTATAATACTGCCCCTATGTACAAGAATATAACTACTATAATACTGCCCCTATGTACAAGAATATAACTACTATAATACTGCCCCTATGTACAAGAATATAACTACTATAATACTGCCCCTATGTACAAGAATATAACTACTATAATACTGCTCCTATGTACAAGAATATAACTACTATAATACTGCCCCTATGTACAAGAATATAACTACTATAATACTGCCCCCTATGTACAAGAATATAACTACTATAATACTGCCCCTATGTACAAGAATATAACTACTATAATACTGCCCCCTATGTACAAGAATATAACTACTATAATACTGCCTCTATATACAAGAATATAACTACTATAATACTGCTCCTATGTACAAGAATATAACTACTATAATACTGCCCCTATGTTCAAGATTATAATTACTATAATACTGCCCCTATGTACAAGAATATAACTACTATAATACTGCCCCTATGTACAAGAATATAACTACTATAATACTGCCCCTATGTACAAGAATATAACTACTATAATACTGCCCCTATGTACAAGAATATACCGTATTTTCGCTTTATAAGACGCACCAGATTATAAGATGCACCCCTAAATTTGGTGAAGGAATAGAGAATTTTTTAATAAATGGGGTCTGCCTTATAATGCCAGTGTCCGTCTAACAAATCATAAAGGGTATATGTCCCTCATAGCCCCCCCATCCTAAAATTAGCCCCCTTAATCTGGATATGGCCCCCTTGTGCTGGCACACGTCCCTATGGCTGGCACACGGCCCCCTGTGGCTGGCACACGGCCCCCAGTGATGCCACATGTCCCCTATTGCTGGCACACTTCCCCTATGGCTGGAACACGTCCCCTATGGCTGGCACACGGCCCCTATTGCTGGCACACGTCCTCTATGGCTGGCACATGGCCTCTATGGCTGGCACACAGCCCCTATAGCTGGCACACGGCCCCCTGTGGCTGGCACACAGCCCCCAGTGATGCCACATTTCCCAAATTGCTGGCACACGTCCCCTACGGCTGGCACACGTCCTCTATGGCTGGCACATGGCCCCCAGTGGCTGGCACACAGCCCCCAGTGATGCCACATGTCCCCTATGGCTGGTACACGGCCCCTATGGCTGTCACACAGCCCCCTGTGGCTGGCATACAGCCCCCAGTGATGCCACATGTCCCCTATGGCTGACACACGGCCCCTATGGCTGGCACATGGCCCACTGTGGCTGGCACACGGCCCACTGTGGCTGGCACACGGCCCCCTATTGGTGCACATGGCCCCCTGTGGATGGCACACATCACCCTGTGTTAGATATCGCCCCCATGCTGCTGCTTTTAGTAAAATAAACTCTTTCCTTACCTTCTCCAGCACTGTCTTCCCTCGTGTCTCCCTCCTTGGGGTTGAGCTCCGGCTTCCTGCACTTCCTGGTTCTCGGAGCCGGTCATGTGATCGGCACAGCAGAGTGATATTATCTCTGCGTGCCTGATCACAGCAGCAGCAGGGAGAACGGGGAGACACGCTGGAGGGGGTAAGTAAAGAGTTTTTTATTTTACTATGGGCAGCAGCATGGGGGCCATAGCTAACACAGGGGTGCATGTGCGATCAAAGGGGGGCACAGGCAGATATAATATGCGCCGCTCACCCAGCCTATCGCCGCGGTGCGGTTTCAGCACCACGGTGATGGACAGCGGCTGTGCATATTATATGAGCAGGAGATCTCCCGTTGTACACATCCCCAGCTCACCAGCCTCTACCAGCCTCCCTCAGCCTCCAGCACCGCTCCAGACCGGCCCCCACCTCCCATGGACCCTGCAGTATATAATCCGTATATTCGGATTAGAAGACGCCCCCCTTTCTTTCCCCCAAAATTTGGAGGAACAAAAGTGCGTTTTATAAAGCGAAAAATACGGTAACTTCTATAATACTGCTCCTATGTACAGGAATATAACTACTATAATACTGCTCCTATGTCCAAAACCGAACAGTGACGTGAGAAAGTGAGCATTCTCGGCAGGTCTGTGTTTGGTGGTCATCGCTCTCGCTTATTACGCGGTGTCATGTCCCGCACATCCGCTTCTATATTGCATGCTCGGTGGTGTTAGTGGGAGGATTCGTGGACTCAGCGCAGGTCTCTCGCCGGTGAAATCCTCGACATAAATCGCAGCGTCAGGTGAACCTCGCTGAACATTCAATTCCTGCAGGATTTTTCTTCAATTATGTTTGGTGTTTTTCTTACCATAGGATTTTACTGAATAACTTGCTGGCAGCGTGTAACTTCACATATCACACGTATGTAAACACGAGACGGGACCCGCCAGTTTAAAGCAGAAAAAACCCGCAATAGTGAGAGAGTAAACGGAGCCGGGAAACATGTGGAAGTGATCGTGACCTGGAGCGCCGAGGTTCTCCCTGTTCCTTGTAATTAGCGGTGGAGAATCTGACGGTCGCCTCCTCGCGTTCTACGACAGCCACAATCTGGCGGTTCTGTTTATCCTGAAGATCGGCGATCGCTGCTGCCATCAAGATTCACATCACACAAAAAGGCCGACCCGGGGGGTAGCGCTTTATTTATTCTGATCAGCACTGAATGGCGCCATATATTACCCATCTACATACACGTTATTGCTGTGTGACGCCTCACTTTCCCGACTTGGCTCCATGGCGTCATCTTCATTATCTACATTGGATTACAAGTTTCCTCCCAGAATCTTCAGACGCTATTGAGTTCAGACACAATCGTGTGAAAAAGTGGTCGTCTGTGGTCCAGAGAAAGCTGATGATTGTTATAAATCCGTCTATGCTGAAATCTTCACCCACAGAATCCAACACGCGCAAAAAAATGTGGCGCCTTCACCCACAAAATCCAACACATGCAGAGAAATCTGGCGCCTTCACCCACAGAATCCAACACGAGAAGAGAAATGTGGCGCCTTCACCCACAGAATCCAACACGAGAAGAGAAATGTGGCGCCTTCACCCACAGAATCCAACACGAGAAGAGAAATGTGGCGCCTTCACCCACAGAATCCAACACGTGTAAAGAAATGTGGCGCCTTCACCCACAGAATCCAACACGAGAAGAGAAATGTGGCGCCTTCACCCACAGAATCCAACACGAGAAGAGAAATGTGGCACCTTCACCCACAGAATCCAACACGAGAAGAGAAATGTGGCGCCTTCACCCACAAAATCCAACTCGTGTAAAGAAATGTGGCGCCTTCACCCACAGAATACAACACGAGAAGAGAAATGTGGCGCCTTCACCCACAGAATCCAACATGTGTAAAGAAATGTGGCGCCTTCACCCACAGAATCCAACACGTGTAAAGAAATGTGGCGCCTTCACCCACAGAATCCAACACGTGTAAAGAAATGTGGCGCCTTCACCCACAGAATCCAACACGAGAAGAGAAATGTGGCGCCTTCACCCACAGAATAAAACACGAGAAGAGAAATGTGGCGCCTTCACCCACAGAATCCAACACGTGCAGAGAAATGTGGCACCTTCACCCACGGAATCCAAGAGGTGCAGAGAAATGTGGCGCCTTCACCCACAGAGTCCAGGAGGTGCAGAGAAATGTGGTGCCTTCACCCACAGAATCCAGGAGGTGCAGAGAAATGTGGCGCCTTCACCCACAGAATCCAGGAGGTGCAGAGAAATGTGGCGCTTTCACCCACAGAAACCAGGAGGTGCAGAGAAATGTGGTGCCTTCACCCACAGAGTCCAGGAGGTGCAGAGAAATGTGGTGCCTTCACTCACAGAATCCAGGAGGTGCAGAGAAATGTGGTGCCTTCACCCACAGAATCCAGGAGGTGCAGAGAAATGTGGTGCCTTCACCCACAGAAACCAGGAGGTGCAGAGAAATGTGGTGCCTTCACCCACAGAATCCAGGAGGTGCAGAGAAATGTGGTGCCTTCACTCACAGAATCCAGGAGGTGCAGAGAAATGTGGTGCCTTCACCCACAGAATCCAGGAGGTGCAGAGAAATGTGGTGCCTTCACCCACAGAAACCAGGAGGTGCAGAGAAATGTGGTGCCTTCACCCACAGAAACCAGGAGGTGCAGAGAAATGTGGTGCCTTCACCCACAGAGTCCAGGAGGTGCAGAGAAATGTGGCGCCTTCACCCACAGAGTCCAGGAGGTGCAGAGAAATGTGGTGCCTTCACCCACAGAATCCAGGAGGTGCAGAGAAATGTGGTGCCTTCACTCACAGAATCCAGGAGGTGCAGAGAAATGTGGTGCCTTCACCCACAGAATCCAGGAGGTGCAGAGAAATGTGGTGCCTTCACCCACAGAAACCAGGAGGTGCAGAGAAATGTGGTGCCTTCACCCACAGAAACCAGGAGGTGCAGAGAAATGTGGTGCCTTCACCCACAGAGTCCAGGAGGTGCAGAGAAATGTGGTGCCTTCACTCACAGAATCCAGGAGGTGCAGAGAAATGTGGTGCCTTCACCCACAGAATCCAGGAGGTGCAGAGAAATGTGGTGCCTTCACCCACAGAAACCAGGAGGTGCAGAGAAATGTGGTGCCTTCACCCACAGAATCCAGGAGGTGCAGAGAAATGTGGTGCCTTCACTCACAGAATCCAGGAGGTGCAGAGAAATGTGGTGCCTTCACCCACAGAATCCAGGAGGTGCAGAGAAATGTGGTGCCTTCACCCACAGAAACCAGGAGGTGCAGAGAAATGTGGTGCCTTCACCCACAGAAACCAGGAGGTGCAGAGAAATGTGGTGCCTTCACCCACAGAGTCCAGGAGGTGCAGAGAAATGTGGCGCCTTCACCCACAGAGTCCAGGAGGTGCAGAGAAATGTGGTGCCTTCACCCACAGAATCCAGGAGGTGCAGAGAAATGTGGTGCCTTCACTCACAGAATCCAGGAGGTGCAGAGAAATGTGGTGCCTTCACCCACAGAATCCAGGAGGTGCAGAGAAATGTGGTGCCTTCACCCACAGAGTCCAGGAGGTGCAGAGAAATGTGGTGCCTTCACCCACAGAGTCCAGGAGGTGCAGAGAAATGTGGCGCTTTCACCCACAGAGTCCAGGAGGTGCAGAGAAATGTGGTGCCTTCACCCACAGAATCCAGGAGGTGCAGAGAAATGTGGTGCCTTCACCCACAGAGTCCAGGAGGTGCAGAGAAATGTGGCGCCTTCACCCACAGAGTCCAGGAGGTGCAGAGAAATGTGGCGCTTTCACCCACAGAAACCAGGAGGTGCAGAGAAATGTGGTGCCTTCACCCACAGAATCCAGGAGGTGCAGAGAAATGTGGTGCCTTCACCCACAGAAACCAGGAGGTGCAGAGAAATGTGGTGCCTTCACCCACAGAGTCCAGGAGGTGCAGAGAAATGTGGCGCTTTCACCCACAGAAACCAGGAGGTGCAGAGAAATGTGGTGCCTTCACCCACAGAATCCAGGAGGTGCAGAGAAATGTGGTGCCTTCACCCACAGAGTCCAGGAGGTGCAGAGAAATGTGGTGCCTTCACCCACAGAATCCAGGAGGTGCAGAGAAATGTGGCGCCTTCACCCACAGAATCCAGGAGGTGCAGAGAAATGTGGCGCCTTCACCCACAGAGTCCAGGAGGTGCAGAGAAATGTGGTGCCTTCACCCACAGAGTCCAGGAGGTGCAGAGAAATGTGGTGCCTTCACCCACAGAGTCCAGGAGGTGCAGAGAAATGTGGTGCCTTCACCCACAGAATCCAGGAGGTGCAGAGAAATGTGGTGCCTTCACCCACAGAATCCAGGAGGTGCAGAGAAATGTGGTGCCTTCACCCACAGAAACCAGGAGGTGCAGAGAAATGTGGTGCCTTCACCCACAGAAACCAGGAGGTGCAGAGAAATGTGGTGCCTTCACCCACAGAGTCCAGGAGGTGCAGAGAAATGTGGCGCCTTCACCCACAGAATCCAGGAGGTGCAGAGAAATGTGGCGCCTTCACCCACAGAATCCAGGAGGTGCAGAGAAATGTGGCGCTTTCACCCACAGAAACCAGGAGGTGCAGAGAAATGTGGTGCCTTCACCCACAGAAATCAGGAGGTGCAGAGAAATGTGGCGCCTTCACCCACAGAGTCCAGGAGGTGCAGAGAAATGTGGCGCCTTCACCCACAGAGACCAGGAGGTGCAGAGAAATGTGGCGCCTTCACCCACAGAGTCCAGGAGGTGCAGACGTGGTGAAGTTTCCCATAGAAACCACGCTTCTTGCCGCTCTGGAGTAAATTGCCGTTATACTGGTTGATTTGGAGATGTCGGATGTTTCTTGGCACCGGATATGATGAGATTTCTTTTTGGGTTCTCCGCGTCCATATACCGTGCGCTCTGCATAGCTCTGCGGGTCGTCCTCCCCCAGGACTGTCTGGGGTGTTTCTGGGGGGCTGCGGGTATCCCCTATGAGTTCATTTACCTGCTCTTTACCCATAACCCCATGCGGTTACGCTCAGTGTTTTGCTGCAGCATCTGGGACGAGCTGAAAAGCCTCGGCGAGGCTGCGCAATTTTATGATTGGATTGTAAAACGCCCAATGATGTGTGATTGACGGGATCCAGATGGCGGCGAGAATGCGGAGGTTAAGCGCTTGTCATTATCACGTACCCAGCCTACAATCTGGTTCTGATTCCAGGCTGGAGATGATCGCACCGAGCACGCCGCTCCCCTCCTGCAACACTACCAATGCCCTGGGAAAGCGGCTGCCATCACTGGGCGCGAGCTGTCTATGTGGACGCATCTGTGGAACGAGGGGCACGCGGACCCTCTGTAGGATTTCATGGAGGAGACACAGGGGTCATGGGATCACGGCTGAGGAAGTGGCTGCATCCAGGCCACAAAGGGCAAAAACGCATCAGAAAACCCAACTGTTAAAGGGCCGGCGCTCAGTCTACTCATATTTACACCAATGTAGAATTAAAAGTTCTGCAACTTTTCTAACATTGCATTACAAGTGAACCGTTAATGGAGGAACAGGCGTATTACCATACGGAATGCTGGCGGAAAGCTTCTTACAGCTGAGGGTTTGTTACAGTGTTACTTCTGAGGCACAGTCTGGACTCGGGGGAATTATTAGGTAAACATTGTGGAGAAATCGTGCTCTCCCCACCTCCACTTTCCTAAGGACAGATATGTCAGCTGGACGCTCGCCTCCGATCAGTAGCACTGACGGCTTTTCTTGGACTTCACCTTCACGGGGACATTGACTTTCTTATTGTGGGAAAAAAACATAGTAATGACAGATTTGTTTGTTTCGTGATACTGGGTGGCAGTGAGGGGTTAATAAGAACTAAATGCTCAGTAATTAGTGATGAGCGAATGTACTAGATCGAGCATCAGCGTGCTTGGCACTCGATTGACCACTCGGGGCGGTACTCAATCAACCATCGGCATGGTCAGCACTGCTCGTTACTTGATCAACCATCGGCGTGGTCGGCACTGCTTGTTACTTGATCAACCATCGGCATGGTCGGCACTGCTCGTTACTTGATCAACCATCGGCGTGGTCGGCACTGCTCGTTACTTGATCAACCATCGGCGTGGTCGGCACTGCTTGTTACTTGATCAACCATCGGCATGGTCGGCACTGCTCGTTACTTGATCAACCATCGGCATGGTCGGCACTGCTCGTTACTTGATCAACCATCGGCGTGGTCGGCACTGCTTGTTACTTGATCAACCATCGGCATGGTCGGCACTGCTCGTTACTTGATCGACCATCGGCATGGTCAGCACTGCTCGTTACTTGATCAACCATCGGCGTGCTCAGCACTGCTTGTTACTTGATCAACCATCGGCATGCTCGGCACTGCTTGTTACTTGATCAACCATCGGCGTGCTCGGCACTGCTCGTTACTTGATCAACCATCGGCATGCTCGGCACTGCTTGTTACTTGATCAACCATCGGCATGGTCGGCACTGCTCGTTACTTGATCAACCATCGGCATGGTCGGCACTGCTCGTTACTTGATCGACCATCGGCATGGTCGGCATTGCGCGTTACTTGATCGACCATCGGCATGGTCAGCACTGCTCGTTACTTGATTGACCATCTGCATGGTCGACACTGCTCGTTACTTGATCAACCATCGGCATGGTCAGCACTGCTCGTTACTTGATCAACCATCGGCATGGTCGGCACTGCTCGTTACTTGATCAACCATCGGCGTGGTCGGCACTGCTCGTTACTTGATCAACCATCGGCATGGTCGGCACTGCTCGTTACTTGATTGACCATCGGCATGGTCGGCACTGCTCGTTACTTGATTGACCATCGGCATGGTCGGCACTGCTCGTTACTTGATCGACCATCGGCATGGTCGGCATTGCGCGTTACTTGATCAACCATCGGCATGGTCAGCACTGCTCGTTACTTGATTGACCATCTGCATGGTCGGCACTGCTCGTTACTTGATCAACCATCGGCATGGTCGGCACTGCTCGTTACTTGATCAACCATCGGCATGGTCGGCACTGCTCGTTACTTGATCAACCATCGGCGTGGTCGGCACTGCTCGTTACTTGATCAACCATCGGCATGGTCAGCACTGCTCGTTACTTGATTGACCATCGGCATGGTCGGCACTGCTCGTTACTTGATCGACCATCGGCATGGTCGGCATTGCTCGTTACTTGATCGATCATCGGCATGGTCAGCACTGCTCGTTACTTGATCGACCATCGGCATGGTCAGCACTGCTCGTTACTTGATCAACCATCGGCATGGTTAGCACTGCTCGTTACTTGATCAACCATCGGCATGGTCAGCACTGCTCGTTACTTGATCAAGCATCGGCGTGCTCGGCACTGCTCGTTACTTGATCAACCATCAGCATGATCAGCACTGCTCGTTACTTGATTGACCATCGGCATGGTCGGCACTGCTCGTTACTTGATCAACCATCAGCATGATCGGCACTGCTCGTTACTTGATTGACCATCGGCGTGCTCGGCACTGCTCGTTACTTGATCAACCATCAGCATGATCGGCACTGCTCGTTACTTGATCGACCATCGGCATGGTCAGCACTGCTCGTTACTTGATCAACCATCGGCATGGTCGGCACTGCTCGTTACTTGATCAACCATCGGCATGCTCGGCACTGCTCGTTACTTGATCAACCATCGGCATGGTCGGCACTGCTCGTTACTTGATCAACCATCGGCGTGCTCGGCACTGCTCGTTACTTAATCAACCATCGGCATGCTCGGCACTGCTCGTTACTTGATCAACCATCGGCATGGTTGGCACTGCTCGTTATTTGATCGATCATCGGCGTGCTCGGCACTGCTCGTTACTTAATCGACCATCGGCATGCTCGGCACTGCTCGTTACTTGATCAACCATCGGCGTGGTCGGCACTGCTCGTTACTTGATCAACCATCGGCGTGGTCGGCACTGCTCGTTACTTGATCAACCATCGGCGTGCTCAGCACTGCTCGTTACTTGATCGACCATCGGCATGGTCGGCACTGCTCGTTACTTGATCAACCATCGGCATGGTCGGCACTGCTCGTTACTTGATTGACCATCAGCATGGTCGGCACTGCTCGTTACTTGATCAACCATCGGCATGGTCGGCACTGCTCGTTACTTGATCAACCATCAGCATGGTCGGCACTGCTCGTTACTTGATCAACCATCGGCATGGTCGGCACTGCTCGTCACTTGATCAACCATCGGCATGGTCGGCACTGCTCGTCACTTGATCAACCATCGGCATGGTCGGCACTGCTCGTTACTTGATCGATCATCGGCATGGTCGGCACTGCTCGTTACTTGATCGACCATCGGCATGGTCGGCACTGCTCGTTACTTGATCAACCATCGGCATGCTCGGCACTGCTCGTTATTTGATCGATCATCGGCATGGTCGGCACTGCTCGTTACTTGATCAATCATCGGCATGGTCGGCACTGCTCGTTACTTGATCGACCATCGGCATGGTCGGCACTGCTCGTTTCTTGATCGACCACTGGCATGCTCGGCACTGTTTGTTAGTCAATCGGGCGTTAGCGTGCTTGGGTACAACGCACCGGGTGGCTTCATGATATGAGCAGGCACCCCAGAGAGAGCCAGTCACAGTCTCTAAGTAGCTCTCTTGGGGGATCAAACAACGTTCTCGGATGTAGTGTGACCCAAACATAAATCCCTGCCCTCCCTCCTCCCGGAAATGCTCTGGTTACGGCTGGCCAATAACAGGCCAATCATTGACTTTCCATAATGCTTCGTGTCGAGCTTGTCTGTGCATTTGAGCAGCTCGAATCGCTCGCCCATTGCTATACGTAATCCTTTCAGCCCGGACTATCAGTCGCTGTGAGCCGATGCAGCAGAGCAAGGCTGAGGCAATGCTGTCTGCCACATAAGGCCACGTACACCGGGGTTGCCCCCGATCCCAGCTGTTTGTGGCCTCTTTTCTGCGGCCGTGTTTAGACCACGGATGAAATGATCCCTTTATTGGATTTTGCAGGAAGTGTTACCTATCAGAAGAAGTTTCCTCGTAAACTGAAATATGCACAGGACATGGTAAATAACCATTCGGATAATGTGCTAACCCTGGTCTGCAGCCGCTCCATCCACAGACACCTCACTCCACCCATAATGAGCCCGGGTGGAGTTCCCCTTCAAGTGTTTGCAATGTGCAGGGTCTGAGCCAAGATGTGAGCAGGAGCTGGAGCTGAAAGTGAGACACTTCCCTCGGACTATATTGTCATCTCCTGCGGGAACACGAGGAGAACGTGCTAAGTCCGTCTTACAACACAAGCCCTACTTCCCGAGGCCAAGAAGCACTTTGATTCCTAATGTGACAACATCCTTGTACTCGGTGAAGAAGAGACGTAACATGCGAGCTCTCAGCTCATTAAGACGCAACGTAACACGAGCTCGGAGGCAACAATTGGTTTCAGCTGCGGCTGTGGACGCCGCACGGCGCTGCCGTATGGTGATAATGGTAATCAGCTTTCTTTGGCGCAGATCAATGTCTGGAGCTGGCTCCCGGGGGTGGAGGCGACTGATGAAAGGCCCTGTTGTAGGAGCCCTTATCAGTCACTACTAGTCAGTGTTACATATGTATCTGTACATCGAGAGCAAACGTCTTACTTTACCCGACCGAGCACAATCTGATGCCATTAATCAAGGAGCTGAGAAGATGTCCGTCGGGAGCGCCGCTCATTCCTGACTAAATACTGAGTTACAGGAGATCTGAGGACACAGCAGAGCCGCAGAGCAATGCAACATCGTAGCCAGGAGATCTGAGGACACAGCAGAGCCGCAGAGCAATGCTACATCGTATCCAGGAGATCTGAGGACACAGCAGAGCCGCAGAGCAATGCTACATCGTATCCAGGAGATCTGAGGACACAGCAGAGCCGCAGAGCAATGCTACATCGTAGCCAGGAGATCTGAGGACACAGCAGAGCAGCAGAGCAATGCTACATCGTATCCAGGAGATCTGAGGACACAGCAGAGCCGCAGAGCAATGCAACATCGTAGCCAGGAGATCTGAGGACACAGCAGAGCCGCAGAGCAATGCTACATCGTATCCAGGAGATCTGAGGACACAGCAGAGCCGCAGAGCAATGCTACATCGTATCCAGGAGATCTGAGGACACAGCAGAGCCGCAGAGCAATGCTACATCGTAGCCAGGAGATCTGAGGACACAGCAGAGCAGCAGAGCAATGCTACATCGTATCCAGGAGATCTGAGGACACAGCAGAGCCGCAGAGCAATGCTACATCGTATCCAGGAGATCTGAGGACACAGCAGAGCAATGCTACATCGTATCCAGGAGATCTGAGGACACAGCAGAGCAATGCTACATCGTAGCCAGGAGATCTGAGGACACAGCAGAGCCGCAGAGCAATGCTACATCGTATCCAGGAGATCTGAGGACACAGCAGAGCCGCAGAGCAATGCTACATCGTATCCAGGAGATCTGAGGACACAGCAGAGCAGCAGAGCAATGCTACATCGTAGCCAGGAGATCTGAGGACACAGCAGAGCCGCAGAGCAATGCAACATCGTAGCCAGGAGATCTGAGGACACAGCAGAGCCGCAGAGCAATGCTACATCGTAGCCAGGAGATCTGAGGACACAGCAGAGCAATGCTACATCGTAGCCAGGAGATCTGAGGACACAGCAGAGCTGCAGAGCAATGCTACATCGTATCCAGGAGATCTGAGGATACAGCAGAGCCGCAGAGCAATGCTACATCGTAGCCAGGAGATCTGAGGACACAGCAGAGCCGCAGAGCAATGCTACATCGTATCCAGGAGATCTGAGGATACAGCAGAGCCGCAGAGCAATGCTACATCGTATCCAGGAGATCTGAGGACACAGCAGAGCTGCAGAGCAATGCTACATCGTATCCAGGAGATCTGAGGACACAGCAGAGCCACAGAGCAATGCTACATCGTAGCCAGGAGATCTGAGGACACAGCAGAGCCGCAGAGCAATGCTACATCGTATCCAGGAGATCTGAGGACACAGCAGAGCCGCAGAGCAATGCTACATCGTAGCCAGGAGATCTGAGGACACAGCAGAGCAATGCTACATCGTAGCCAGGAGATCTGAGGACACAGCAGAGCCGCAGAGCAATGCTACATCGTATCCAGGAGATCTGAGGACACAGCAGAGCCGCAGAGCAATGCTACATCGTAGACAGGAGATCTAAGGACACAGCAGAGCTGCAGCGCAATGCTACATCGTAGCCAGGAGATCTGAGGACACAGCAGAGCCGCAGAGCAATGCTACATCGTAGCCAGGAGATCTGAGGACACAGCAGAGCAGCAGAGCAATGCTACATCGTAGCCAGGAGATCTGAGGACACAGCAGAGCCGCAGAGCAATGCTACATCGTAGCCAGGAGATCTGAGGACACAGCAGAGCCGCAGAGCAATGCTACATCATATCCAGGAGATCTGAGGACACAGCAGAGCCGCAATGCAATGCTACATCATATCCAGGAGATCTGAGGACACAGCAGAGCCGCAGAGCTATGCTACATCGTATCCAGGAGATCTGAGGACACAGCAGAGCAATGCTACATCGTATCCAGGAGATCTGAGGACACAGCAGAGCCGCAGAGCAATGCTACATCGTAGCCAGGAGATCTGAGGACACAGCAGAGCCGCAGAGCAATGCTACATCGTATCCAGGAGATCTGAGGACACAGCAGAGCCGCAGAGCAATGCAACATCGTAGCCAGGAGATCTGAGGACACAGCAGAGCCGCAGAGCAATGCAACATCGTAGCCAGGAGATCTGAGGACACAGCAGAGCCGCAGAGCAATACTACATCGTAGCCAGGAGATCTGAGGACACAGCAGAGCCGCAGAGCAATGCTACATCGTAGCCAGGAGATCTGAGGACACAGCAGAGCAATGCTACATCGTAGCCAGGAGATCTGAGGACACAGCAGAGCTGCAGAGCAATGCAACATCGTAGCCAGGAGATCTGAGGACACAGCAGAGCCGCAGAGCAATGCAACATCGTAGCCAGGAGATCTGAGGACACAGCAGAGCCGCAGAGCAATGCTACATCGTATCCAGGAGATCTGAGGACACAGCAGAGACGCAGAGCAATGCAACATCGTAGCCAGGAGATCTGAGGACACAGCAGAGCAATGCTACATCGTATCCAGGAGATCTGAGCACACAGCAGAGCCGCAGAGCAATGCTACATCGTAGCCAGGAGATCTGAGGACACAGCAGAGCCGCAGAGCAATGCTACATCGTAGCCAGGAGATCTGAGGACACAGCAGAGCTGCAGAGCAATGCTACATCGTAGCCAGGAGATCTGAGGACACAGCAGAGCCGCAGAGCAATGCTACATCGTATCCAGGAGATCTGAGGACACAGCAGAGCCGCAGAGCAATGCTACATCGTAGCCAGGAGACCTGAGGACACAGCAGAGCCGCAGAGCAATGCTACATCGTATCCAGGAGATCTGAGGACACAGCAGAGCAGCAGAGCAATGCAACATCGTAGCCAGGAGATCTGAGGACACAGCAGAGCAGCAGAGCAATGCTACATCGTATCCAGGAGATCTGAGGACACAGCAGAGCCGCAGAGCAATGCTACATCGTAGCCAGGAGATCTGAGGACACAGCAGAGCCACAGAGCAATGCTACATCGTAGCCAGGAGATCTGAGGACACAGCAGAGCCGCAGAGCAATGCTACATCGTATCCAGGAGATCTGAGGACACAGCAGAGCCGCAGAGCAATGCTACATCGTAGCCAGGAGATCTGAGGACACAGCAGAGCAATGCTACATCGTATCCAGGAGATCTGAGGACACAGCAGAGCCGCAGAGCAATGCTACATCGTAGCCAGGAGATCTGAGGACACAGCAGAGCCGCAGAGCAATGCTACATCGTAGCCAGGAGATCTGAGGACACAGCAGAGCAATGCTACATCGTATCCAGGAGATCTGAGGACACAGCAGAGCCGCAGAGCAATGCTACATCGTAGCCAGGAGATCTGAGGACACAGCAGAGCCGCAGAGCAATGCTACATCGTATCCAGGAGATCTGAGGACACAGCAGAGCCGCAGAGCAATGCTACATCATATCCAGGAGATCTGAGGACACAGCAGAGCCGCAGAGCAATGCTACATCATATCCAGGAGATCTGAGGACACAGCAGAGCAATGCTACATCGTATCCAGGAGATCTGAGGACACAGCAGAGCCGAAGAGCAATGCTACATCGTAGCCAGGAGATCTGAGGACACAGCAGAGCCGCAGAGCAATGCTACATCGTATCCAGGAGATCTGAGGACACAGCAGAGCCGCAGAGCAATGCTACATCGTATCCAGGAGATCTGAGAACACAGCAGAGCCGCAGAGCAATGCTACATCGTAGCCAGGAGATCTGAGGACACAGCAGAGCCGCAGAGCAATGCTACATCGTAGCCAGGAGATCTGAGGACACAGCAGAGCAATGCTACATCGTATCCAGGAGATCTGAGGACACAGCAGAGCCGCAGAGCAATGCTACATCGTAGCCAGGAGATCTGAGGACACAGCAGAGCCGCAGAGCAATGCTACATCGTATCCAGGAGATCTGAGGACACAGCAGAGCCGCAGAGCAATGCTACATCATATCCAGGAGATCTGAGGACACAGCAGAGCCGCAGAGCAATGCTACATCATATCCAGGAGATCTGAGGACACAGCAGAGCAATGCTACATCGTATCCAGGAGATCTGAGGACACAGCAGAGCCGCAGAGCAATGCTACATCGTAGCCAGGAGATCTGAGGACACAGCAGAGCCGCAGAGCAATGCTACATCATATCCAGGAGATCTGAGGACACAGCAGAGCCGCAGAGCAATGCTACATCATATCCAGGAGATCTGAGGACACAGCAGAGCAATGCTACATCGTATCCAGGAGATCTGAGGACACAGCAGAGCCGCAGAGTAATGCTACATCGTAGCCAGGAGATCTGAGGACACAGCAGAGCCGCAGAGCAATGCTACATCGTATCCAGGAGATCTGAGGACACAGCAGAGCCGCAGAGCAATGCTACATCGTAGCCAGGAGATCTGAGGACACAGCAGAGCCGCAGAGCAATGCTACATCGTAGCCAGGAGATCTGAGGACACAGCAGAGCCGCAGAGCAATGCTACATCGTAGCCAGGAGATCTGAGGACACAGCAGAGCCGCAGAGCAATGCTACATCGTAGCCAGGAGATCTGAGGACACAGCAGAGCCGCAGAGCAATGCTACATCATATCCAGGAGATCTGAGGACACAGCAGAGCCGCAGAGCAATGCTACATCATATCCAGGAGATCTGAGGACACAGCAGAGCAATGCTACATCGTATCCAGGAGATCTGAGGACACAGCAGAGCCGCAGAGCAATGCTACATCGTAGCCAGGAGATCTGAGGACACAGCAGAGCCGCAGAGCAATGCTACATCGTAGCCAGGAGATCTGAGGACACAGCAGAGCCGCAGAGCAATGCTACATCGTAGCCAGGAGATCTGAGGACACAGCAGAGCCGCAGAGCAATGCTACATCGTAGCCAGGAGATCTGAGGACACAGCAGAGCCGCAGAGCAATGCTACATCGTATCCAGGAGATCTGAGGACACAGCAGAGCCGCAGAGCAATGCTACATCGTAGCCAGGAGATCTGAGAATACAGCAGAGCCGCAGAGCAATGCTACATCATATCCAGGAGATCTGAGGACACAGCAGAGCCACAGAGCAATGCTATATCATATCCAGGAGATCTGAGGACACAGCAGAGACGCAGAGCAATGCTACATCGTAGCCAGGAGATCTGAGGACACAGCAGAGCTGCAGAGCAATGCTACATCGTAGCCAGGAGATCTGAGGACACAGCAGAGCTGCAGAGCAATGCTACATCATATCCAGGCGATCTGAGGACACAGCAGAGCCAAAGAGCAATGCTACATCATATCCAGGAGATCTGAGGACACAGCAGAGCAATGCTACATCGTAGCCAGGAGATCTGAGGACACAGCAGAGCTGCAGAGCAATGCTACATCGTAGCCAGGAGATCTGAGGACACAGCAGAGCCGCAGAGCAATGCTACATCGTAGCCAGGAGATCTGAGGACACAGCAGAGCTGCAGAGCAATGCTACATCGTAGCCAGGAGATCTGAGGACACAGCAGAGCAATGCTACATCGTATCCAGGAGATCTGAGGACACAGCAGAGCCGCAGAGCAATGCTACATCGTAGCCAGGGGATCTGAGGACACAGCAGAGCCGCAGAGCAATGCTACATCGTAGCCAGGAGATCTGAGGACACAGCAGAGCTGCAGAGCAAAGCTACATCGTAGCCAGGAGATCTGAGGACACAGCAGAGCCGCAGAGCAATGCTACATCGTAGCCAGGAGATCTGAGGACACAGCAGAGCCGCAGAGCAATGCTACATCATATCCAGGAGATCTGAGGACACAGCAGAGCCGCAGAGCAATGCAACATCGTATCCAGGAGATCTGAGGACACAGCAGAGCCGCAGAGCAATGCAACATCGTATCCAGGAGATCTGAGGACATAGCAGAGCCGCAGAGCAATGCAACATCGTAGCCAGGAGATCTGAGGACACAGCAGAGCCGCAGAGCAATGCTACATCGTATCCAGGAGATCTGAGGACACAGCAGAGCCGCAGAGCAATGCTACATCGTATCCAGGAGATCTGAGGACACAGCAGAGCCGCAGAGCAATGCAACATCGTAGCCAGGAGATCTGAGGACACAGCAGAGCCGCAGAGCAATGCAACATCGTAGCCAGGAGATCTGAGGACACAGCAGAGCCGCAGAGCAATACTACATCGTAGCCAGGAGATCTGAGGACACAGCAGAGCCGCAGAGCAATGCTACATCGTAGCCAGGAGATCTGAGGACACAGCAGAGCAATGCTACATCGTAGCCAGGAGATCTGAGGACACAGCAGAGCTGCAGAGCAATGCAACATCGTAGCCAGGAGATCTGAGGACACAGCAGAGCCGCAGAGCAATGCAACATCGTAGCCAGGAGATCTGAGGACACAGCAGAGCCGCAGAGCAATGCTACATCGTATCCAGGAGATCTGAGGACACAGCAGAGACGCAGAGCAATGCAACATCGTAGCCAGGAGATCTGAGGACACAGCAGAGCAATGCTACATCGTATCCAGGAGATCTGAGCACACAGCAGAGCCGCAGAGCAATGCTACATCGTAGCCAGGAGATCTGAGGACACAGCAGAGCCGCAGAGCAATGCTACATCGTAGCCAGGAGATCTGAGGACACAGCAGAGCTGCAGAGCAATGCTACATCGTAGCCAGGAGATCTGAGGACACAGCAGAGCCGCAGAGCAATGCTACATCGTATCCAGGAGATCTGAGGACACAGCAGAGCCGCAGAGCAATGCTACATCGTAGCCAGGAGACCTGAGGACACAGCAGAGCCGCAGAGCAATGCTACATCGTATCCAGGAGATCTGAGGACACAGCAGAGCAGCAGAGCAATGCAACATCGTAGCCAGGAGATCTGAGGACACAGCAGAGCAGCAGAGCAATGCTACATCGTATCCAGGAGATCTGAGGACACAGCAGAGCCGCAGAGCAATGCTACATCGTAGCCAGGAGATCTGAGGACACAGCAGAGCCACAGAGCAATGCTACATCGTAGCCAGGAGATCTGAGGACACAGCAGAGCCGCAGAGCAATGCTACATCGTATCCAGGAGATCTGAGGACACAGCAGAGCCGCAGAGCAATGCTACATCGTAGCCAGGAGATCTGAGGACACAGCAGAGCAATGCTACATCGTATCCAGGAGATCTGAGGACACAGCAGAGCCGCAGAGCAATGCTACATCGTAGCCAGGAGATCTGAGGACACAGCAGAGCCGCAGAGCAATGCTACATCGTAGCCAGGAGATCTGAGGACACAGCAGAGCAATGCTACATCGTATCCAGGAGATCTGAGGACACAGCAGAGCCGCAGAGCAATGCTACATCGTAGCCAGGAGATCTGAGGACACAGCAGAGCCGCAGAGCAATGCTACATCGTATCCAGGAGATCTGAGGACACAGCAGAGCCGCAGAGCAATGCTACATCATATCCAGGAGATCTGAGGACACAGCAGAGCCGCAGAGCAATGCTACATCATATCCAGGAGATCTGAGGACACAGCAGAGCAATGCTACATCGTATCCAGGAGATCTGAGGACACAGCAGAGCCGAAGAGCAATGCTACATCGTAGCCAGGAGATCTGAGGACACAGCAGAGCCGCAGAGCAATGCTACATCGTATCCAGGAGATCTGAGGACACAGCAGAGCCGCAGAGCAATGCTACATCGTATCCAGGAGATCTGAGAACACAGCAGAGCCGCAGAGCAATGCTACATCGTAGCCAGGAGATCTGAGGACACAGCAGAGCCGCAGAGCAATGCTACATCGTAGCCAGGAGATCTGAGGACACAGCAGAGCAATGCTACATCGTATCCAGGAGATCTGAGGACACAGCAGAGCCGCAGAGCAATGCTACATCGTAGCCAGGAGATCTGAGGACACAGCAGAGCCGCAGAGCAATGCTACATCGTATCCAGGAGATCTGAGGACACAGCAGAGCCGCAGAGCAATGCTACATCATATCCAGGAGATCTGAGGACACAGCAGAGCCGCAGAGCAATGCTACATCATATCCAGGAGATCTGAGGACACAGCAGAGCAATGCTACATCGTATCCAGGAGATCTGAGGACACAGCAGAGCCGCAGAGCAATGCTACATCGTAGCCAGGAGATCTGAGGACACAGCAGAGCCGCAGAGCAATGCTACATCATATCCAGGAGATCTGAGGACACAGCAGAGCCGCAGAGCAATGCTACATCATATCCAGGAGATCTGAGGACACAGCAGAGCAATGCTACATCGTATCCAGGAGATCTGAGGACACAGCAGAGCCGCAGAGTAATGCTACATCGTAGCCAGGAGATCTGAGGACACAGCAGAGCCGCAGAGCAATGCTACATCGTATCCAGGAGATCTGAGGACACAGCAGAGCCGCAGAGCAATGCTACATCGTAGCCAGGAGATCTGAGGACACAGCAGAGCCGCAGAGCAATGCTACATCGTAGCCAGGAGATCTGAGGACACAGCAGAGCCGCAGAGCAATGCTACATCGTAGCCAGGAGATCTGAGGACACAGCAGAGCCGCAGAGCAATGCTACATCGTAGCCAGGAGATCTGAGGACACAGCAGAGCCGCAGAGCAATGCTACATCATATCCAGGAGATCTGAGGACACAGCAGAGCCGCAGAGCAATGCTACATCATATCCAGGAGATCTGAGGACACAGCAGAGCAATGCTACATCGTATCCAGGAGATCTGAGGACACAGCAGAGCCGCAGAGCAATGCTACATCGTAGCCAGGAGATCTGAGGACACAGCAGAGCCGCAGAGCAATGCTACATCGTAGCCAGGAGATCTGAGGACACAGCAGAGCCGCAGAGCAATGCTACATCGTAGCCAGGAGATCTGAGGACACAGCAGAGCCGCAGAGCAATGCTACATCGTAGCCAGGAGATCTGAGGACACAGCAGAGCCGCAGAGCAATGCTACATCGTATCCAGGAGATCTGAGGACACAGCAGAGCCGCAGAGCAATGCTACATCGTAGCCAGGAGATCTGAGAATACAGCAGAGCCGCAGAGCAATGCTACATCATATCCAGGAGATCTGAGGACACAGCAGAGCCACAGAGCAATGCTATATCATATCCAGGAGATCTGAGGACACAGCAGAGACGCAGAGCAATGCTACATCGTAGCCAGGAGATCTGAGGACACAGCAGAGCTGCAGAGCAATGCTACATCGTAGCCAGGAGATCTGAGGACACAGCAGAGCTGCAGAGCAATGCTACATCATATCCAGGCGATCTGAGGACACAGCAGAGCCAAAGAGCAATGCTACATCATATCCAGGAGATCTGAGGACACAGCAGAGCAATGCTACATCGTAGCCAGGAGATCTGAGGACACAGCAGAGCTGCAGAGCAATGCTACATCGTAGCCAGGAGATCTGAGGACACAGCAGAGCCGCAGAGCAATGCTACATCGTAGCCAGGAGATCTGAGGACACAGCAGAGCTGCAGAGCAATGCTACATCGTAGCCAGGAGATCTGAGGACACAGCAGAGCAATGCTACATCGTATCCAGGAGATCTGAGGACACAGCAGAGCCGCAGAGCAATGCTACATCGTAGCCAGGGGATCTGAGGACACAGCAGAGCCGCAGAGCAATGCTACATCGTAGCCAGGAGATCTGAGGACACAGCAGAGCTGCAGAGCAAAGCTACATCGTAGCCAGGAGATCTGAGGACACAGCAGAGCCGCAGAGCAATGCTACATCGTAGCCAGGAGATCTGAGGACACAGCAGAGCCGCAGAGCAATGCTACATCATATCCAGGAGATCTGAGGACACAGCAGAGCCGCAGAGCAATGCTACATCGTAGCCAGGAGATCTGAGGACACAGCAGAGCTGCAGAGCAATGCTACATCATAGCCAGGAGATCTGAGGACACAGCAGAGCCGCAGAGCAATGCTACATCGTAGCCAGGAGATCTGAGGACACAGCAGAGCCGCAGAGCAATGCTACATCGTAGCCAGGAGATCTGAGGACACAGCAGAGCGCAGAGCAATGCTACATCATATCCAGGAGATCTGAGGACACAGCAAAGCCGCAGAGCAATGCTACATCGTAGCCAGGAGATCTGAGGACACAGCAGAGCAATGCTACATCGTAGCCAGGAGATCTGAGGACACAGCAGAGCAATGCTACATCGTAGCCAGGAGATCTGAGGACACAGCAGAGCAATGCTACATCGTATCGAGGAGATCTGAGGACACAGCAGAGCCGCAGAGCAATGCTACATCGTAGCCAGGAGATCTGAGGAACAGCAGAGCCGCAATGCAATGCTATATCATATCCAGGAGATCTGAGGACACAGCAGAGCCGAAGAGCAATGCTACATCGTATCCAGGAGATCTGAGGACACAGCAGAGCAATGCTACATCGTAGCCAGGAGATCTGAGGACACAGCAGAGCAATGCTACATCGTAGCCAGGAGATCTGAGGACACAGCAGAGCCGCAGAGCAATGCTACATCGTAGCCAGGAGATCTGAGGACACAGCAGAGCCGCAGAGCAATGCTACATCGTATCCAGGAGATCTGAGGACACAGCAGAGCCGCAGAGCAATGCTACATCGTAGCCAGGAGATCTGAGGACACAGCAGAGCCGCAGAGCAATGCTACATCATATCCAGGAGATCTGAGGACACAGCAGAGCCGCAGAGCAATGCTACATCGCATCGTAGCCAGGAGATCTGAGGACACAGCAGAGCTGCAGAGCAATGCTACATCGTAGACAGGAGATCTAAGGACACAGCAGAGCTGCAGCGCAATGCTACATCGTAGCCAGGAGATCTGAGGACACAGCAGAGCCGCAGAGCAATGCTACATCGTAGCCAGGAGATCTGAGGACACAGCAGAGCAGCAGAGCAATGCTACATCGTAGCCAGGAGATCTGAGGACACAGCAGAGCCGCAGAGCAATGCTACATCGTAGCCAGGAGATCTGAGGACACAGCAGAGCCGCAGAGCAATGCTACATCATATCCAGGAGATCTGAGGACACAGCAGAGCCGCAATGCAATGCTACATCATATCCAGGAGATCTGAGGACACAGCAGAGCCGCAGAGCTATGCTACATCGTATCCAGGAGATCTGAGGACACAGCAGAGCCGCAGTGCAATACTACATCGTAGCCAGGAGATCTGAGGACAAAGCAGAGCCGCAGAGCAATACTACATCGTAGCCAGGAGATCTGACAACACAGCAGAGCCGCAGAGCAATGCTACATCGTAGCCAGGAGATCTGAGGACACAGCAGAGCCGCAGAGCAATACTGCATCGTAGCCAGGAGATCTGAGGACACAGCAGAGCCGCAGAGCAATGCTACATCGTAGCCAGGAGATCTGAGGACACAGCAGAGCCGCAGAGCAATGCTACATCGTAGCCAGGAGATCTGAGGACACAGCAGAGCCGCAGAGCAATGCTACATCGTAGCCAGGAGATCTGAGGACACAGCAGAGCAATGCTACATCGTAGCCAGGAGATCTGAGGACACAGCAGAGCCGCAGAGCAATGCTACATCGTAGCCAGGAGATCTGAGGACACAGCAGAGCCGCAGAGCAATGCTACATCGTAGCCAGGAGATCTGAGGACACAGCAGAGCTGCAGAGCAATGCTACATCGTAGCCAGGAGATCTGAGGACACAGCAGAGCTGCAGAGCAATGCTACATCGTAGCCAGGAGATCTGAGGACACAGCAGAGCCGCAGAGCAATGCTACATCATATCCAGGAGATCTGAGGACACAGCAGAGCCGCAGAGCAATGCTACATCGTAGCCAGGAGATCTGAGGACACAGCAGAGCAATGCTACATCGTAGCCAGGAGATCTGAGGACACAACAGAGCCGCAGAGCAATGCTACATCGTATCCAGGAGATCTGAGGACACAGCAGAGCAATGCTACATCGTATCCAGGAGATCTGAGGACACAGCAGAGCAATGCTACATCGTAGCCAGGAGATCTGAGGACACAGCAGAGCCGCAGAGCAATGCTACATCGTAGCCAGGAGATCTGAGGACACAGCAGAGCCGCAGAGCAATGCTACATCGTATCCAGGAGATCTGAGGACACAGCAGAGCTGCAGAGCAATGCTACATCGTAGCCAGGAGATCTGAGGACACAGCAGAGCCGCAGAGCAATGCTACATCGTAGCCAGGAGATCTGAGGACACAGCAGAGCTGCAGAGCAATGCTACATCGTAGCCAGGAGATCTGAGGACACAGCAGAGCCGCAGAGCAATGCTACATCATATCCAGGAGATCTGAGGACACAGCAGAGCCGCAGAGCAATGCTACATCGCAGCCAGGAGATCTGAGGACACAGCAGAGCAATGCTACATCGTAGCCAGGAGATCTGAGGAACAACAGAGCCGCAGAGCAATGCTACATCGTATCCAGGAGATCTGAGGACACAGCAGAGCAATGCTACATCGTAGCCAGGAGATCTGAGGACACAGCAGAGCCGCAGAGCAATGCTACATCGTATCCAGGAGATCTGAGGACACAGCAGAGCCGCAGAGCAATGCTACATCGTATCCAGGAGATCTGAGGACACAGCAGAGCCGCAGAGCAATGCTACATCGTAGCCAAAGGGCTACACTAAGAACACGAGAAAGCAGACCCTGTGCATGGCTTACAGGGGAACCACAAACATCAGCTCCTAATGTCCGCCAGCCCACGTCTATCCGGGGTCCACAACAACCTTGGGCTCAATGGACTGTAGGGGGAACTCTACATTACAGCAGATTGCACATCACTGTTTTATGTTATGGGGTCCCCCAGTGAGGTGGTCAGGGTGCTCAGAAGAGACCGGAGACATTAATGCAGGATAACCAGACAGCACGTGAAACAGCGACGACCGGCAGAGCCGCATATGCAGGACAGAGAGTGGCTCAGCAGAGCTGGAGGTACCGGGAGCAGCAGAGCCGAGCGTGCGGAGGAACACAGAAGCTGCAGAGATCAGTAGGCAATCTGGAACCTAGTTACAAGACCGTGAATAAGGGGACGGTTCCACTTGTGTATGACTTGTGCGAGTCTCGCATCAATATCACCCAGCACTGTGCGGTCAGACACGGCCATTACACAACACACAGCGGGGACACACTGTGTGGTCAGACACAGCCATTACACAGCACACAGCAGGGAGCACACTGTGTGGTCAGACACGGCCATTACACAGCACACAGTGGGGCACACTGTGTGGTCAGACACAGCCATTACACAGCACACAGTGGGGGCACACTGTGTGGTCAGACACAGCCATTACACAGCACACAGTGGGGGCACACTGTGTGGTCAGACACAGCCATTACACAGCACACAGCAGGGAGCACACTGTGTGGTCAGACACGGCCATTACACAGCACACAGTGGGGCACACTGTGTGGTCAGACACAGCCATTACACAGCACACAGTGGGGGCACACTGTGTGGTCAGACACAGCCATTACACAGCACACAGCGGGGCACACTGTGTGGTCAGACACAGCCATTACACAGCACACAGTGGGGGCACACTGTGTGGTCAGACACAACCAGTACTCAGCACACAGTGGGGGCACACTGTGTGGTCAGGCACAGCCATTACACAGCACACAGTGGGGCACACTGTGTGGTCAGACACAACCAGTACTCAGCACACAGCAGGGAGCATACTGTGTGGTCAGACACGGCCATTACACAGCACACAGTGGGGCACACTGTGCGGTCAGACACGGCCATTACACAGCACACAGCGAGGCACACTGTGTGGTCAGACACAGCCATTACACAGCACACAGTGGGGGCACACTGTGTGGTCAGACACGGCCATTACACAGCACACAGTGGGGGCACACTGTGTGGTCAGACACAACCAGTACTCAGCACACAGTGGGGGCACACTGTGTGGTCAGGCACAGCCATTACACAGCACACAGTGGGGCACACTGTGTGGTCAGACACAACCAGTACTCAGCACACAGCAGGGAGCATACTGTGTGGTCAGACACGGCCATTACACAGCACACAGTGGGGCACACTGTGCGGTCAGACACGGCCATTACACAGCACACAGCGAGGCACACTGTGTGGTCAGACACAGCCATTACACAGCACACAGTGGGGGCACACTGTGTGGTCAGACACGGCCATTACACAGCACACAGCGGGGCACACTGTGTGGTCAGACACAACCATTACTCAGCACACAGTGGGGGCACACTGTGTGGTCAGACATGGCCATTACACAGCACACAGCGGGGCACACTGTGTGGTCAGACACAACCATTACTCAGCACACAGTGGGGGTACACTGTGTGGTCAGACACAGCCATTACACAGCACATAGCGGGGCACACTGTGTGGTCAGACACAACCATTACTCAGCACACAGTGGGGGCACACTGTGTGGTCAGACACAGCCAGTACTCAGCACACAGCAGGGAGCACACTGTGTGGTCAGACACGGCCATTACACAGCACACAGTGGGGCACACTGTGTGGTCAGACACGGCCATTACACAGCACACAGCGAGGCACACTGTGTGGTCAGACACAGCCATTACACAGCACACAGTGGGGCACACTGTGTGGTCAGACACGGCCATTACACAGCACACAGCGGGGCACACTGTGTGGTCAGACACAACCATTACTCAGCACACAGTGGGGGCACACTGTGTGGTCAGACACAGCCATTACCCTGACACAGCAGGGCACACTGTGTGGTCAGACACAACCATTACTCAGCACACAGTGGGGGCACACTGTGTGGTCAGGCACAGCCATTACACAGCACACAGCAGGGCCACATATATAAGAATATCTCAGCACAGGAACATTGTCTATACATCGTCCAATTGTGGAAATTATTGTTATTCCAATATCTATGGATTAAAATCAACTTTAACATTTTTTTTGTGAGAAAACCCCTTTAAACAGCTGGGTAGGAGGGTTAAAACTGGGTGAAAAACAAACTCTGCTACAAAAGGTGAACAACAGATTCATGTCGCAGGTCACATACTCTGGCAGGATTGAGCACAGAATCCAGACACAAGGCAGTTATAGTGCATCAGCGAGGAGTCTCCCGGGAGAAGATTTCACAGCACACCGAGGTTACCAAGAAACACACAGTGATTGGCCAGGAAAGGTGGAGCAACAATTTAAAGACGCCTCATGCTTATTTCTCTTAGAATTGGAAGATGTCCAGCAGTGCCATCAACTCAGAACTGTCATCAACCACTGGGACCCACCTACAGCAATACGGAGAAGTCTGACCACAAGTCAACATCATAGAAGTATTGTAACCGAAAGCCAGACCTCCATGGAAATAAGGCAAAGCCACTCAACTATACACAAAAACATAGGAAGTCATGTCACCGAACACTGAGGATGGAGGAGACACGCAGTCACTGAATACTGAGGACGGAGGAGACGGGCGGTCACCGAACACTGAGGATGGAGGAGACACGCAGTCACTGAATACTGAGGACGGATGAGACGGGCGGTCACCGAACACTGAGGATGGAGGAGACGGGCGGTCACTGAATACTGAGGACGGAGGAGACGGGCGGTCACCGAACACTGAGGATGGAGGAGACACGCAGTCACTGAATACTGAGGACGGAGGAGACGGGCGGTCACTGAATACTGAGGATGGAGGAGACTGGCTGTCACTGAATACTGAGGACGGAGGAGACGGGTGGTCACTGAATACTGAGGACGGAGGAGACGTGTGGTCACTGAATACTGAGGACGGAGGAGACGGGCGGTCACTGAATACTGAGGACAGAGGAGACAGGCGGTTACTGAATACTGAGGACGGAGGAGACGGGCGATCACTGAATACTGAGGATGGAGGAGACGGGCGGTCACTGAATACTGAGGACGGAGGACACGGGCGGTCACTGAATACTGAGGATGGAGGAGACGGGCGGTTACTGAATACTGAGGACGGAGGAGACGGGCGGTCACTGAATACTGAGGACGGAGGAGACGGGCGGTCACTGAATACTGAGGATGGAGGAGACGAGCGGTCACTCAATACTGAGGACGGAGGAGACGAGCGGTCACTGAATACTGAGGACAGAGGATACGGGTGGTCACTGAATACTGAGGATGGAGGAGACGGGCGATCACTGAATACTGAGGACGGAGGAGACGGGCGGTCATTGAATACTGAGGATGGAGGAGACGGGCAATCACCGCATACTGAGGACGGAGGAGACGTGTGGTCACTGAATACTGAGGACGAAGGAGACGTGTGGTCACTGAATACTGAGGACGGAGGAGACGGGCGGTCACTGAATACTGAGGACGGAGGAGACGGGCGGTCACTGAATACTGAGGATGGAGGAGACGAGCGGTCACTCAATACTGAGGACGGAGGAGACGAGCGGTCACTGAATACTGAGGACAGAGGATACGGGTGGTCACTGAATACTGAGGATGGAGGAGACGGGCGATCACTGAATACTGAGGACGGAGGAGACGGGCGGTCATTGAATACTGAGGATGGAGGAGACGGGCAATCACCGCATACTGAGGACGGAGGAGACGTGTGGTCACTGAATACTGAGGACGGAGGAGACGTGTGGTCACTGAATACTGAGGACGGAGGAGACGGGCGGTCACTGAATACTGAGGACGGAGGAGAGGGGCGATCACTGAATACTGAGGATGGAGGAGACGGGCGGTCACTGAATACTGAGGATGGAGGAGACGGGCGGTCACTGAATAATGAGGACGGAGGAGACGGGAGGTCACTGAATACTGAGGACGGAGGAGACGGGCGGTCACTGAATACTGAAGGGATTTACATTTCTCTTTTCTTCGGTCACTTTATTTTTATAAATTAGCAAAACTCTAACTATTTACAAAGTATTATTGCTGTTTGAAATCTTTCGTACTTTCCAGCATCTTCCCACTCCGCGCAGTATTGCAGAACAAGCCATTTATGATTTTTCTGCCCTTGGCTTGTGCACTGATCATTGGTCTGCAGCCGCTCCCCTGTACACCCCGTATGTAGTATTGGTCGGGTTTCCTCGGCTTGTGCACTGATCATTGGTCTGCAGCTGCTCCCCTGTACACCCCGTATGTAGTATTGGTTGGGTTTCCTCGGCTTGTGCACTGATCATCCCCTGTGCACCCCGTATGTAGTATTGGTCGGGTTTCCTCGGCTTGTGCACTGATCATCCCCTGTACACCCCGTATGTAGTATTGGTCGGGCTTCCTCGGCTTGTGCACTGATCATCCCCTGTGCACCCCGTATGTAGTATTGGTTGGGTTTCCTCGGCTTGTGCACTGATCTTCCCCTGTACACCCCGTATGTAGTATTGGTCGTGATTCCTCGGCTTGTGCACTGATCTTCCCCTGTACACCCCGTATGTAGTATTGGTCGGGTTTCCTCGGCTTGTGCACTGATCATCCCCTGTACACCCCGTATGTAGTATTGGTTGGGTTTCCTCGGCTTGTGCACTGATCATCCCCTGTACACCCCGTATGTAGTATTGGTCGGGTTTCCTCGGCTTGTGCACTGATCATCCCCTGTACACCCCGTATGTAGTATTGGTCGGGTTTCCTCGGCTTGTGCACTGATCATCCCCTGTACACCCCGTATGTAGTATTGATCGGGTTTCCTCGGCTTGTGCACTGATCATCCCCTGTACACCCCGTATGTAGTATTGGTCGGGCTTCCTCGGCTTGTGCACTGATCATCCCCTGTGCACCCCGTATGTAGTATTGGTTGGGTTTCCTCGGCTTGTGCACTGATCTTCCCCTGTACACCCCGTATGTAGTATTGGTCGTGATTCCTCGGCTTGTGCACTGATCTTCCCCTGTACACCCCGTATGTAGTATTGGTCGGGTTTCCTCGGCTTGTGCACTGATCATCCCCTGTACACCCCGTATGTAGTATTGGTCGGGTTTCCTCGGCTTGTGCACTGATCATCCCCTGTACACCCCGTATGTAGTATTGGTTGGGTTTCCTCGGCTTGTGCACTGATCATCCCCTGTACACCCCGTATGTAGTATTGGTCGGGTTTCCTCGGCTTGTGCACTGATCATCCCCTGTGCACCCTGTATGTAGTATTGGTCGGGATTCCTCGGCTTGTGCACTGATCTTCCCCTGTACACCCCGTATGTAGTATTGGTCGTGATTCCTCGGCTTGTGCACTGATCTTCCCCTGTACACCCCGTATGTAGTATTGGTCGGGTTTCCTCGGCTTGTGCACTGATCATCCCCTGTACACCCCGTATGTAGTATTGGTCGGGTTTCCTCGGCTTGTGCACTGATCATCCCCTGTACACCCCGTATGTAGTATTGGTCGGGTTTCCTCGGCTTGTGCACTGATCATCCCCTGTACACCCCGTATGTAGTATTGGTCGGGTTTCCTCGGCTTGTGCACTGATCATCCCCTGTACACCCCGTATGTAGTATTGGTCGGGTTTCCTCGGCTTGTGCACTGATCATCCCCTGTACACCCCGTATGTAGTATTGGTCGGGCTTCCTCGGCTTGTGCACTGATCATCCCCTGTACACCCCGTATGTAGTATTGGTTGGGTTTCCTCGGCTTGTGCACTGATCATCCCCTGTACACCCCGTATGTAGTATTGGTCGGGTTTCCTCGGCTTGTGCACTGATCATCCCCTGTACACCCCGTATGTAGTATTGGTCGGGCTTCCTCGGCTTGTGCACTGATCATCCCCTGTGCACCCCGTATGTAGTATTGGTTGGGTTTCCTCGGCTTGTGCACTGATCTTCCCCTGTACACCCCGTATGTAGTATTGGTCGTGATTCCTCGGCTTGTGCACTGATCATCCCCTGTACACCCCGTATGTAGTATTGGTCGGGTTTCCTCGGCTTGTGCACTGATCTTCCCCTGTACACCCCGTATGTAGTATTGGTCGGGTTTCCTCGGCTTGTGCACTGATCATCCCCTGTACACCCCGTATGTAGTATTGGTTGGGTTTCCTCGGCTTGTGCACTGATCATCCCCTGTACACCCCGTATGTAGTATTGGTCGGGTTTCCTCGGCTTGTGCACTGATCATCCCCTGTACACCCCGTATGTAGTATTGGTCGGGTTTCCTCGGCTTGTGCACTGATCATCCCCTGTACACCCCGTATGTAGTATTGGTCGGGTTTCCTCGGCTTGTGCACTGATCATCCCCTGTACACCCCGTATGTAGTATTGGTCGGGCTTCCTCGGCTTGTGCACTGATCATCCCCTGTGCACCCCGTATGTAGTATTGGTTGGGTTTCCTCGGCTTGTGCACTGATCTTCCCCTGTACACCCCGTATGTAGTATTGGTCGTGATTCCTCGGCTTGTGCACTGATCTTCCCCTGTACACCCCGTATGTAGTATTGGTCGGGTTTCCTCGGCTTGTGCACTGATCATCCCCTGTACACCCCGTATGTAGTATTGGTCGGGTTTCCTCGGCTTGTGCACTGATCATCCCCTGTACACCCCGTATGTAGTATTGGTTGGGTTTCCTCGGCTTGTGCACTGATCATCCCCTGTACACCCCGTATGTAGTATTGGTCGGGTTTCCTCGGCTTGTGCACTGATCATCCCCTGTACACCCCGTATGTAGTATTGGTCGGGCTTCCTCGGCTTGTGCACTGATCATCCCCTGTGCACCCCGTATGTAGTATTGGTTGGGTTTCCTCGGCTTGTGCACTGATCTTCCCCTGTACACCCCGTATGTAGTATTGGTCGTGATTCCTCGGCTTGTGCACTGATCATCCCCTGTACACCCCGTATGTAGTATTGGTCGGGTTTCCTCGGCTTGTGCACTGATCTTCCCCTGTACACCCCGTATGTAGTATTGGTCGGGTTTCCTCGGCTTGTGCACTGATCATCCCCTGTACACCCCGTATGTAGTATTGGTTGGGTTTCCTCGGCTTGTGCACTGATCATCCCCTGTACACCCCGTATGTAGTATTGGTCGGGTTTCCTCGGCTTGTGCACTGATCATCCCCTGTACACCCCGTATGTAGTATTGGTCGGGTTTCCTCGGCTTGTGCACTGATCATCCCCTGTACACCCCGTATGTAGTATTGGTCGGGTTTCCTCGGCTTGTGCACTGATCATCCCCTGTACACCCCGTATGTAGTATTGGTCGGGCTTCCTCGGCTTGTGCACTGATCATCCCCTGTGCACCCCGTATGTAGTATTGGTTGGGTTTCCTCGGCTTGTGCACTGATCTTCCCCTGTACACCCCGTATGTAGTATTGGTCGTGATTCCTCGGCTTGTGCACTGATCTTCCCCTGTACACCCCGTATGTAGTATTGGTCGGGTTTCCTCGGCTTGTGCACTGATCATCCCCTGTACACCCCGTATGTAGTATTGGTCGGGTTTCCTCGGCTTGTGCACTGATCATCCCCTGTACACCCCGTATGTAGTATTGGTTGGGTTTCCTCGGCTTGTGCACTGATCATCCCCTGTGCACCCTGTATGTAGTATTGGTCGGGATTCCTCGGCTTGTGCACTGATCTTCCCCTGTACACCCCGTATGTAGTATTGGTCGTGATTCCTCGGCTTGTGCACTGATCTTCCCCTGTACACCCCGTATGTAGTATTGGTCGGGTTTCCTCGGCTTGTGCACTGATCATCCCCTGTACACCCCGTATGTAGTATTGGTCGGGTTTCCTCGGCTTGTGCACTGATCATCCCCTGTACACCCCGTATGTAGTATTGGTCGGGTTTCCTCGGCTTGTGCACTGATCATCCCCTGTACACCCCGTATGTAGTATTGGTCGGGTTTCCTCGGCTTGTGCACTGATCATCCCCTGTACACCCCGTATGTAGTATTGGTCGGGTTTCCTCGGCTTATGCACTGATCATCCCCTGTACACCCCGTATGTAGTATTGGTCGGGTTTCCTCGGCTTGTGCACTGATCATCCCCTGTACACCCCGTATGTAGTATTGGTCGGGCTTCCTCGGCTTGTGCACTGATCATCCCCTGTGCACCCCGTATGTAGTATTGGTTGGGTTTCCTCGGCTTGTGCACTGATCTTCCCCTGTACACCCCGTATGTAGTATTGGTCGTGATTCCTCGGCTTGTGCACTGATCTTCCCCTGTACACCCCGTATGTAGTATTGGTCGGGTTTCCTCGGCTTGTGCACTGATCATCCCCTGTACACCCCGTATGTAGTATTGGTCGGGTTTCCTCGGCTTGTGCACTGATCTTCCCCTGTACACCCCGTATGTAGTATTGGTTGGGTTTCCTCGGCTTGTGCACTGATCTTCCCCTGTACACCCCGTATGTAGTATTGGTCGTGATTCCTCGGCTTGTGCACTGATCTTCCCCTGTACACCCCGTATGTAGTATTGGTCGGGCTTCCTCGGCTTGTGCACTGATCATCCCCTGTGCACCCCGTATGTAGTATTGGTTGGGTTTCCTCGGCTTGTGCACTGATCTTCCCCTGTACACCCCGTATGTAGTATTGGTCGTGATTCCTCGGCTTGTGCACTGATCATCCCCTGTACACCCCGTATGTAGTATTGGTCGGGCTTCCTCGGCTTGTGCACTGATCTTCCCCTGTACACCCCGTATGTAGTATTGGTCGGGTTTCCTCGGCTTATGCACTGATCATCCCCTGTACACCCCGTATGTAGTATTGGTCGGGTTTCCTCGGCTTGTGCACTGATCATCCCCTGTGCACCCCGTATGTAGTATTGGTCGGGTTTCCTCGGCTTGTGCACTGATCATCCCCTGTGCACCCCGTATGTAGTATTGGTCGGGTTTCCTCGGCTTGTGCACTGATCATCCCCTGTGCACCCCGTATGTAGTATTGGTCGGGTTTCCTCGGCTTGTGCACTGATCATCCCCTGTACACCCCGTATGTAGTATTGGTTGGGCTTCCTCGGCTTGTGCACTGATCATCCCCTGTACACCCCGTATGTAGTATTGGTCGGGTTTCCTCGGCTTGTGCACTGATCTTCCCCTGTACACCCCGTATGTAGTATTGGTCGGGTTTCCTTGGCTTGTGCACTGATCATCCCCTGTGCACCCCGTATGTAGTATTGGTTGGGCTTCCTCGGCTTATGCACTGATCTTCCCCTGTACACCCCGTATGTAGTATTGGTCGGGTTTCCTTGGCTTGTGCACTGATCTTCCCCTGTACACCCCGTATGTAGTATTGGTCGGGCTTCCTCGGCTTCTGCACTGATCTTCCCCTGTGCACCCCGTATGTAGTATTGGTCGGGTTTCCTCGGCTTGTGCACTGATCATCCCCTGTACACCCCGTATGTAGTATTGGTCGGGTTTCCTCGGCTTGTGCACTGATCATCCCCTGTAGACCCCGTATGTAGTATTGGTCGGGTTTCCTCGGCTTGTGCACTGATCATCCCCTGTGCACCCCGTATGTAGTATTGGTCGGGTTTCCTCGGCTTGTGCACTGATCATCCCCTGTGCACCCCGTATGTAGTATTGGTCGGGTTTCCTCGGCTAGTGCACTGATCATCCCCTGTGCACCCCGTATGTAGTATTGGTCGGGTTTCCTCGGCTTGTGCACTGATCATCCCCTGTACACCCCGTATGTAGTATTGGTCGGGTTTCCTCGGCTTGTGCACTGATCATCCCCTGTACACCCCGTATGTAGTATTGGTCGGGTTTCCTCGGCTCCTGCACTGATCATCCCCTGTACACCCCGTATGTAGTATTGGTCGGGTTTCCTCGGCTTGTGCACTGATCATCCCCTGTACACCCCGTATGTAGTATTGGTCGGGTTTCCTCGGCTTGTGCACTGATCATCCCCTGTACACCCCGTATGTAGTATTGGTCGGGTTTCCTCGGCTTGTGCACTGATCATCCCCTGTACACCCCGTATGTAGTATTGGTTGGGTTTCCTCGGCTTGTGCACTGATCATCCCCTGTGCACCCCGTATGTAGTATTGGTCGGGTTTCCTCGGCTTGTGCACTGATCATCCCCTGTACACCCCGTATGTAGTATTGGTCGGGTTTCCTCGGCTTCTGCACTGATCATCCCCTGTACACCCCGTATGTAGTATTGGTCGGGTTTCCTCGGCTTGTGCACTGATCATCCCCTGTGCACCCCGTATGTAGTATTGGTCGGGTTTCCTCGGCTTGTGCACTGATCATCCCCTGTACACCCCGTATGTAGTATTGGTTGGGTTTCCTCGGCTTGTGCACTGATCATCCCCTGTACACCTCGTATGTAGTATTGGTCGGGTTTCCTCGGCTTGTGCACTGATCATCCCCTGTACACCCCGTATGTAGTATTGGTCGGGTTTCCTCGGCTTGTGCACTGATCTTCCCCTGTACACCCCGTATGTAGTATTGGTTGGGTTTCCTCGGCTTGTGCACTGATCTTCCCCTGTACACCCCGTATGTAGTATTGGTCGGGTTTCCTCGGCTTGTGCACTGATCATCCCCTGTACACCCCGTATGTAGTATTGGTCGGGTTTCCTCGGCTTCTGCACTGATCTTCCCCTGTACACCCCGTATGTAGTATTGGTCGGGTTTCCTCGGCTTGTGCACTGATCATCCCCTGTACACCCCGTATGTAGTATTGGTCGGGTTTTCTCGGCTTGTGCACTGATCATCCCCTGTACACCCCGTATGTAGTATTGGTCGGGTTTCCTCGGCTTGTGCACTGATCTTCCCCTGTACACCCCGTATGTAGTATTGGTCGGGTTTCCTCGGCTTGTGCACTGATCATCCCCTGTACACCCCGTATGTAGTATTGGTCGGGTTTCCTCGGCTTGTGCACTGATCATCCCCTGTACACCCCGTATGTAGTATTGGTCGGGTTTCCTCGGCTTGTGCACTGATCATCCCCTGTACACCCCGTATGTAGTATTGGTCGGGTTTCCTCGGCTTGTGCACTGATCATCCCCTGTGCACCCCGTATGTAGTATTGGTCGGGTTTCCTCGGCTTGTGCACTGATCATCCCCTGTACACCCCGTATGTAGTATTGGTCGGGTTTCCTCGGCTTGTGCACTGATCATCCCCTGTACACCCCGTATGTAGTATTGGTCGGGTTTCCTCGGTTTGTGCACTGATCATCCCCTGTACACCCCGTATGTAGTATTGGTCGGGTTTCCTCGGCTTGTGCACTGATCATCCTCTGTACACCCCGTATGTAGTATTGGTCGGGTTTCCTCGGCTTGTGCACTGATCATCCCCTGTACACCCCGTATGTAGTATTGGTTGGGTTTCCTCGGCTTGTGCACTGATCATCCCCTGTACACCCCGTCTGTAGTATTGGTCGGGTTTCCTCGGCTTGTGCACTGATCATCCCCTGTGCACCCCGTATGTAGTATTGGTCGTAATTCCTCGGCTTGTGCACTGATCATCCCCTGTACACCCCGTATGTAGTATTGGTCGTGATTCCTCGGCTTGTGCACTGATCATCCCCTGTACACCCCGTATGTAGTATTGGTCGGGTTTCCTTGGCTTGTGCACTGATCATCCCCTGTACACCCCGTATGTAGTATTGGTCGGGTTTCCTCGGCTTGTGCACTGATCATCCCCTGTACACCCCGTATGTAGTATTGGTCGGGTTTCCTCGGCTTGTGCACTGATCTTCCCCTGTACACCCCGTATGTAGTATTGGTCGGGTTTCCTTGGCTTGTGCACTGATCATCCCCTGTACACCCCGTATGTAGTATTGGTCGGGTTTCCTCGGCTTCTGCACTGATCATCCCCTGTACACCCCGTATGTAGTATTGCTCGGGTTTCCTCGGCTTGTGCACTGATCATCCCCTGTACACCCCGTATGTAGTATTGGTCGGGTTTCCTCGGCTTCTGCACTGATCATCCCCTGTACACCCCGTATGTAGTATTGCTCGGGTTTCCTCGGCTTGTGCACTGATCATCCCCTGTACACCCCGTATGTAGTATTGGTCGGGTTTCCTCGGCTTGTGCACTGATCATCCCCTGTGCACCCCGTATGTAGTATTGGTCGTGATTCCTCGGCTTGTGCACTGATCATCCCCTGTACACCCCGTATGTAGTATTGGTCGGGTTTCCTCGGCTTGTGCACTGATCATCCCCTGTACACCCCGTATGTAGTATTGGTCGGGTTTCCTCGGCTTGTGCACTGATCTTCCCCTGTACACCCCGTATGTAGTATTGGTCGGGTTTCCTCGGCTTGTGCACTGATCATCCCCTGTACACCCCGTATGTAGTATTGGTCGGGTTTCCTCGGCTTGTGCACTGATCATCCCCTGTACACCCCGTATGTAGTATTGGTCGGGTTTCCTCGGCTTGTGCACTGATCATCCCCTGTACACCCCGTATGTAGTATTGGTCGTGATTCCTCGGCTTGTGCACTGATCATCCCCTGTACACCCCGTATGTAGTATTGGTCGGGTTTCCTCGGCTTGTGCACTGATCATCCCCTGTACACCCCGTATGTAGTATTGGTCGGGTTTCCTCGGCTTGTGCACTGATCATCCCCTGTGCACCCCGTATGTAGTATTGGTCGGGTTTCTTCGGCTTGTGCACTGATCATCCCCTGTGCACCCCGTATGTAGTATTGGTCGGGTTTCCTCGGCTTGTGCACTGATCATCCCCTGTAGACCCCGTATGTAGTATTGGTCGGGCTTCCTCGGCTTGTGCACTGATCATCCCCTGTACACCCCGTATGTAGTATTGGTTGGGTTTCCTCGGCTTGTGCACTGATCATCCCCTGTGCACCCCGTATGTAGTATTGGTCGGGTTTCCTCGGCTTGTGCACTGATCATCCCCTGTACACCCCGTATGTAGTATTGGTCGGGCTTCCTCGGCTTGTGCACTGATCATCCCCTGTACACCCTGTATGTAGTATTGGTCGTGATTCCTCGGCTTGTGCACTGATCATCCCCTGTACACCCCGTATGTAGTATTGGTCGGGATTCCTCGGCTTCTGCACTGATCTTCCCCTGTACACCCCGTATGTAGTATTGGTCGGGTTTCCTCGGCTTGTGCACTGATCATCCCCTGTACACCCCGTATGTAGTATTGGTCGGGTTTCCTCGGCTTGTGCACTGATCATCCCCTGTACACCCCGTATGTAGTATTGGTCGGGTTTCCTCGGCTTGTGCACTGATCTTCCCCTGTACACCCCGTATGTAGTATTGGTCGGGTTTCCTCGGCTTGTGCACTGATCATCCCCTGTGCACCCCGTATGTAGTATTGGTCGGGTTTCCTCGGCTTGTGCACTGATCATCCCCTGTACACCCCGTATGTAGTATTGGTTGGGTTTCCTCGGCTTGTGCACTGATCTTCCCCTGTACACCCCGTATGTAGTATTGGTCGTGATTCCTCGGCTTGTGCACTGATCATCCCCTGTGCACCCCGTATGTAGTATTGGTCGGGTTTCCTCGGCTTGTGCACTGATCATCCCCTGTGCACCCCGTATGTAGTATTGGTCGGGTTTCCTCGGCTTGTGCACTGATCATCCCCTGTACACCCCGTATGTAGTATTGGTCGTGATTCCTCGGCTTGTGCACTGATCATCCCCTGTGCACCCCGTATGTAGTATTGGTCGGGTTTCCTCGGCTTGTGCACTGATCATCCCCTGTACACCCCGTATGTAGTATTGGTCGGGCTTCCTCGGCTTGTGCACTGATCATCCCCTGTACACCCTGTATGTAGTATTGGTCGGGTTTCCTCGGCTTGTGCACTGATCATCCCCTGTACACCCCGTATGTAGTATTGGTCGGGTTTCCTCGGCTTGTGCACTGATCTTCCCCTGTACACCCCGTATGTAGTATTGGTCGGGTTTCCTCGGCTTGTGCACTGATCATCCCCTGTACACCCCGTATGTAGTATTGGTCGGGTTTCCTTGGCTTGTGCACTGATCATCCCCTGTACACCCCGTATGTAGTATTGGTCGGGTTTCCTCGGCTTGTGCACTGATCATCCCCTGTGCACCCCGTATGTAGTATTGGTCGGGCTTCCTCGGCTTGTGCACTGATCTTCCCCTGTACACCCCGTATGTAGTATTGGTCGGGCTTCCTCGGCTTGTGCACTGATCATCCCCTGTACACCCCGTATGTAGTATTGGTCGTGATTCCTCGGCTTGTGCACTGATCATCCCCTGTACACCCCGTATGTAGTATTGGTCGGGTTTCCTCGGCTTGTGCACTGATCATCCCCTGTACACCCCGTATGTAGTATTGCTCGGGTTTCCTCGGCTTGTGCACTGATCATCCTCTGTACACCCCGTATGTAGTATTGGTCGGGTTTCCTCGGCTTGTGCACTGATCATCCCCTGTGCACCCCGTATGTAGTATTGGTCGTGATTCCTCGGCTTGTGCACTGATCATCCCCTGTACACCCCGTATGTAGTATTGGTCGGGTTTCCTCGGCTTGTGCACTGATCATCCCCTGTACACCCCGTATGTAGTATTGGTCGGGTTTCCTCGGCTTGTGCACTGATCATCCCCTGTACACCCCGTATGTAGTATTGGTCGGGCTTCCTCGGCTTGTGCACTGATCATCCCCTGTGCACCCCGTATGTAGTATTGGTTGGGTTTCCTCGGCTTGTGCACTGATCTTCCCCTGTACACCCCGTATGTAGTATTGGTCGGGCTTCCTCGGCTTGTGCACTGATCTTCCCCTGTACACCCCGTATGTAGTATTGGTCGGGTTTCCTCGGCTTGTGCACTGATCATCCCCTGTACACCCCGTATGTAGTATTGGTTGGGTTTCCTCGGCTTGTGCACTGATCATCCCCTGTACACCCCGTATGTAGTATTGGTCGGGTTTCCTCGGCTTGTGCACTGATCATCCCCTGTACACCCCGTATGTAGTATTGGTCGGGTTTCCTCGGCTTGTGCACTGATCATCCCCTGTACACCCCGTATGTAGTATTGGTCGGGTTTCCTCGGCTTGTGCACTGATCATCCCCTGTACACCCCGTATGTAGTATTGGTCGGGCTTCCTCGGCTTGTGCACTGATCATCCCCTGTGCACCCCGTATGTAGTATTGGTCGGGTTTCCTCGGCTTGTGCACTGATCTTCCCCTGTACACCCCGTATGTAGTATTGGTCGTGATTCCTCGGCTTGTGCACTGATCTTCCCCTGTACACCCCGTATGTAGTATTGGTCGGGTTTCCTCGGCTTGTGCACTGATCATCCCCTGTACACCCCGTATGTAGTATTGGTCGGGTTTCCTCGGCTTGTGCACTGATCATCCCCTGTACACCCCGTATGTAGTATTGGTTGGGTTTCCTCGGCTTGTGCACTGATCATCCCCTGTGCACCCTGTATGTAGTATTGGTCGGGATTCCTCGGCTTGTGCACTGATCTTCCCCTGTACACCCCGTATGTAGTATTGGTCGTGATTCCTCGGCTTGTGTACTGATCTTCCCCTGTACACCCCGTATGTAGTATTGGTCGGGTTTCCTCGGCTTGTGCACTGATCATCCCCTGTACACCCCGTATGTAGTATTGGTCGGGTTTCCTCGGCTTGTGCACTGATCATCCCCTGTACACCCCGTATGTAGTATTGGTCGGGTTTCCTCGGCTTATGCACTGATCATCCCCTGTGCACCCCGTATGTAGTATTGGTCGGGTTTCCTCGGCTTGTGCACTGATCATCCCCTGTACACCCCGTATGTAGTATTGGTTGGGTTTCCTCGGCTTGTGCACTGATCATCCCCTGTACACCTCGTATGTAGTATTGGTCGGGTTTCCTCGGCTTGTGCACTGATCATCCCCTGTACACCCCGTATGTAGTATTGGTCGGGTTTCCTCGGCTTGTGCACTGATCTTCCCCTGTACACCCCGTATGTAGTATTGGTTGGGTTTCCTCGGCTTGTGCACTGATCTTCCCCTGTACACCCCGTATGTAGTATTGGTCGGGTTTCCTCGGCTTGTGCACTGATCATCCCCTGTACACCCCGTATGTAGTATTGGTCGGGTTTCCTCGGCTTCTGCACTGATCTTCCCCTGTACACCCCGTATGTAGTATTGGTCGGGTTTCCTCGGCTTGTGCACTGATCATCCCCTGTACACCCCGTATGTAGTATTGGTCGGGTTTTCTCGGCTTGTGCACTGATCATCCCCTGTACACCCCGTATGTAGTATTGGTCGGGTTTCCTCGGCTTGTGCACTGATCTTCCCCTGTACACCCCGTATGTAGTATTGGTCGGGTTTCCTCGGCTTGTGCACTGATCATCCCCTGTACACCCCGTATGTAGTATTGGTCGGGTTTCCTCGGCTTGTGCACTGATCATCCCCTGTACACCCCGTATGTAGTATTGGTCGGGTTTCCTCGGCTTGTGCACTGATCATCCCCTGTACACCCCGTATGTAGTATTGGTCGGGTTTCCTCGGCTTGTGCACTGATCATCCCCTGTGCACCCCGTATGTAGTATTGGTCGGGTTTCCTCGGCTTGTGCACTGATCATCCCCTGTACACCCCGTATGTAGTATTGGTCGGGTTTCCTCGGCTTGTGCACTGATCATCCCCTGTACACCCCGTATGTAGTATTGGTCGGGTTTCCTCGGTTTGTGCACTGATCATCCCCTGTACACCCCGTATGTAGTATTGGTCGGGTTTCCTCGGCTTGTGCACTGATCATCCTCTGTACACCCCGTATGTAGTATTGGTCGGGTTTCCTCGGCTTGTGCACTGATCATCCCCTGTACACCCCGTATGTAGTATTGGTTGGGTTTCCTCGGCTTGTGCACTGATCATCCCCTGTACACCCCGTCTGTAGTATTGGTCGGGTTTCCTCGGCTTGTGCACTGATCATCCCCTGTACACCCCGTATGTAGTATTGGTCGGGTTTCCTCGGCTTGTGCACTGATCATCCCCTGTGCACCCCGTATGTAGTATTGGTCGTGATTCCTCGGCTTGTGCACTGATCATCCCCTGTGCACCCCGTATGTAGTATTGGTCGTAATTCCTCGGCTTGTGCACTGATCATCCCCTGTACACCCCGTATGTAGTATTGGTCGTGATTCCTCGGCTTGTGCACTGATCATCCCCTGTACACCCCGTATGTAGTATTGGTCGGGTTTCCTTGGCTTGTGCACTGATCATCCCCTGTACACCCCGTATGTAGTATTGGTCGGGTTTCCTCGGCTTGTGCACTGATCATCCCCTGTACACCCCGTATGTAGTATTGGTCGGGTTTCCTCGGCTTGTGCACTGATCTTCCCCTGTACACCCCGTATGTAGTATTGGTCGGGTTTCCTTGGCTTGTGCACTGATCATTATTATTATTATTATTATTATTATTTATTATTATAGCGCCATTTATTCCATGGCGCTTTACAAGTGAAAGAGGGTATACGTACAACAATCATTAACAGTACAAGACAGACTGGTATAGGAGGAGAGAGGACCCTGCCCGCGAGGGCTCACAGTCTACAGGGAATGGGTGATGGTACAATAGGTGAGGATAGAGCTGGTTGCGCAGTGGTCTACTGGGCTGAAGGCTATTGTAGGTTGTAGGCTTGTTGGAAGAGGTGGGTCTTGAGGTTCCTCTTGAAGCTTTCCACGGTCGTGGAGAGTCTGATGTGCTGAGGTAGAGCGTTCCAGAGTATGGGGGATGCACGGGAGAAATCTTGTACACGATTGTGGGAAGAGGAGATAAGAGAGGAGCAGAGAAGGAGATCTTGTGAGGATCTAAGGTTGCGTGCAGGTAGGTACCGGGAGACTAGGTCACAGATGTAGGGAGGAGACAGGTTGTGCATGGCTTTGTATGTCATGGTTAATGTTTTGAACTGGAGTCGTTGGGCGATGGGAAGCCAGTGAAGGGATTGGCAGAGTGGCGAGGCTGGGGAGTAGCGAGGGGAGAGGTGGATTAAGCGGGCTGCAGAGTTTAGGATAGATTGGAGGGGTGCAAGAGTGTTGGAAGGGAGGCCAGAGAGCAGGAGGTTGCAGTAGTCGAGGCGGGAGATGATGAGGGCATGCACTAATGTTTTTGCAGATTCTTGGTTAAGAAAAGCACGGATCCGGGAGATATTTTTGAGTTGTAATCGGCATGAGGTGAAGAGGGCTTGGATGTGTGGCTTGAAGGATAGAGCAGAGTCGAGGGTCACTCCAAGGCAACGAGCTTGTGAGACTGGGGAGAGTGAGCAACCATCAAGTGTGATGGAAAGGCTTGTTGGAGGAGATGAGTGAGGAGGAGGAAAGACAATAAACTCTGTTTTGTCCATGTTAAGTTTTAGGAATCGCGCCGAGAAGAAGGATGAAATAGCAGACAGACATTGTGGAATTTTGGTTAGTAGGGAGGTAATGTCAGGTCCAGAGAGGTAGATCTGTGTGTCATCGGCATAGAGATGATACTGGAAGCCGTGGGACTCTATGAGCTGTCCCAAGCCGAAGGTATAGATGGAGAACAGCAGGGGTCCAAGAACTGAGCCTTGGGGGACACCGACAGATAGGGGGCGAGATGAGGAAGTGGTGTGAGAATGGGAGACGCTGAAAGTTCGGTCGGTTAGGTATGAGGAGATCCAGGATAGGGCCAAGTCTGTGATGCCCAGAGATGAGAGAATCTGTAGTAGGAGGGAATGGTCTACTGTGTCGAAGGCAGAGGACAGGTCCAGGAGGAGGAGGACAGAGTAGTGTCGCTTGGCTTTGGCGGTTAGTAGATCATTGGTGACTTTGGTTAGGGCAGTTTCGGTAGAATGATGTGGTCGGAAGCCAGATTGAAGCCGGTCAAAGAGGGAGCAGGAGGAGAGGTATGAGGACAATTCAAGATGGACATGCTGTTCCAGTAGTTTTGAGGCGTAGGGGAGAAGGGATATGGGGCGATAGTTTGACACAGAGGATGGGTCAAGGGAGGGCTTTTTGAGGATGGGTGTAATAGAGGCATGTTTAAAGCATGAAGGGACTACACCACTTGCTAGTGATAGGTTGAAGAGATGGGTTAGGGCTGGGATGAGGACTGCGGTGATGTTGGGGATGAGGTGCGATGGGAGCGGGTCCAGTGCACAGGTGGTTAGATGTGATCTTGAGAGTAGAGTGGAGAGATTGTTTTCTGTCATGGTGGAGAAGCTGGATTTGGAGGAAGATGGCTGAGTAGCTATGATGAGGGGCTGTGGTGATTGTGGGCCAAAGCTTGCTCTGATGTTGTCAATCTTCCGCTTGAAGAAAGAGGCAAAGTCTTCAGCTGAGATGAGAGGAGAGGGAGGTGGTGCCGGAGGACGAAGGAGAGAATTGAAAGTGTTGAATAGCTGTTTAGGGTTGTGAGAGAAAGAAGATATGAGGGATGAGAAGTAGGTTTGTTTTGCAGCAGTGAGTGTGGACTTGAAAGTGGTGAGGGACTCTTTATATGCAATGAAGTGCTCAGTGGAATGAGACCTCTTCCATCTGCGCTCAGCAATTCTGGAAGCCCGTCTAAGTTCTTTAGTCTGCCTTGTGTGCCAGGGTTGCCTGTTGATTGTGCGGGTTTTGGTGTGTGTGAGGGGGGCAGCTGATTCGAGAGCTGCAGAGATTGTAGTGTTGTATAAAGTTGCAGCGGCATCTGCATCGTGTAGAAATGCAATGTCTGTGAGGGGGAGAAGGGACTGAGAAAGGGCGTGTAAATCAATGTGTTTGATATTTCTGCGAGGGTGTGAAAATTTGTGGAGGGGGGGTTGCATACTTGGAGAAGAGAGGGAAGAGAATGTGAGTAGGTTGTGGTCAGACAGGGGGAGAGGCGAGTTAGAGAGGTTAGATAGGGAACAGAGGCGAGTGAAGATGAGGTCCAGCGTGTGGCCATCTTTGTGAGTAGCTGCAGAAGACCATTGGGTGAGGCCGAAGGAGGAAGCGAGTGTTAGAAGTTTGGAGACAGATGAGTGGGAAGTGTCAATGGGGATATTGAAATCACCCATGATGATGGTGGGGATGTCGGTGGAAAGGAAATGTAGTAGCCAGGTGGTGAAATGGTCAAAAAAGGCAGTGGCTGGCCCTGGAGGGCGGTAAATGACAGCCAGCTGAAGGTTGGAGGGGGCGTAGATGCGTACGGAGTGCACCTCAAAAGAGGGGAGCGTGACAGAGGGTGGTAGTGGAATTGGGGTAAAGGAGCATTGGTCGGACAGGAGCAAACCAACTCCTCCACCATGCTTGTTACTGGGGCGGGGGGTGTGAGAGAGTTGGAGACCGCCATAAGAAAGTGCAGCAGGAGAGGCTGTGTCAGAGGGGGTGAGCCAGGTTTCTGTGATGGCGAGGAAGGAGAGTTTATTAGTGATGAAAAGATCATGAATGTAGGATAGTTTGTTGCAGACAGAGCGAGCGTTCCATAGAGCTCCTGTTAGTGGGACTGGGGGAGCGGGGGCTGGGTGAATGGGTATGAGGTTTGAGAGGGTGCGGAAATTTGTGTTAGGTTGTTGAAGAGGGTTTGAAGTGACAATAGGGATGTGGTGAGGAGGACCTGGATTTGAAGCAATATCCCCAGCACTGAGGAGAAGCAGTGAGAGTGTTAGTAGGTGGGAGCAGGAGAGGCCATGAGATGGACGTGTGTGTCTGGAGACACTAGGTGAAATGTGGAAGAAAATATGTGAGGGGAAGGTAAGATGGGTGGGGAGGATGGAGGGAGAGATGTAAAGTTCATTACTGGCTTGAGGGATCAGAGGGGGCAGTGAGAAGTGAAGTATTATAGGGGTGAGAGTGAATAGAAACACAAACATTGTTTACAGTGACTATGTATGCTGTTACCTTCCGGTCACTTCCGGCCCAATTCTGGCCTAATTCAATGCATCATACTTATATGGTGCATACTTGTATTGGTGCAGACGAAATGTCTTGTGCAGACATTTAGTTGCCCCACTATATACACATACAAGTGCACTCAGCTGTGAAGGGGTGGGTTGCAAGACTAACCCCTTGATCACTCAATCAAAAAAAAAAAAAAAAAAAGGTGCAGCTTAACATAGGCAAAATAAACAAAGGTCATAAAAGGGGGGTGCAAAGCAGGGGGGGGGGAGATCACACAGATGCTGGAGGATGTCAGGAAGATATTGAAGCAAAGAAAGAACAGGTCAGATATAGTGGGAAAGTAGAGTGCATGAATTGACATACCAGGTATTAGCACACACAGCAGAGCAAAGTGGAGTGAAGATCAGTTCATGGGAAAGTAGAGTGCATGAATTGACATACCTGTGGGAAGATAGACATGGTGATTAGATGATGGCAGATGATAGATGACCAAGTGCATCATAATATCTCTGGCCTAATTCAATGCATCATACTTATATGGTGCATACTTGTATTGGTGCAGACGAAATGATCATCCCCTGTACACCCCGTATGTAGTATTGGTCGGGTTTCCTCGGCTTCTGCACTGATCATCCCCTGTACACCCCGTATGTAGTATTGCTCGGGTTTCCTCGGCTTGTGCACTGATCATCCCCTGTACACCCCGTATGTAGTATTGGTCGTGATTCCTCGGCTTGTGCACTGATCATCCCCTGTACACCCCGTATGTAGTATTGGTCGGGTTTCCTCGGCTTGTGCACTGATCATCCCCTGTACACCCCGTATGTAGTATTGGTCGGGTTTCCTCGGCTTGTGCACTGATCATCCCCTGTGCACCCCGTATGTAGTATTGGTCGGGTTTCTTCGGCTTGTGCACTGATCATCCCCTGTGCACCCCGTATGTAGTATTGGTCGGGTTTCCTCGGCTTGTGCACTGATCATCCCCTGTAGACCCCGTATGTAGTATTGGTCGGGCTTCCTCGGCTTGTGCACTGATCATCCCCTGTACACCCCGTATGTAGTATTGGTTGGGTTTCCTCGGCTTGTGCACTGATCATCCCCTGTACACCCCGTATGTAGTATTGGTCGGGTTTCCTCGGCTTGTGCACTGATCATCCCCTGTACACCCCGTATGTAGTATTGGTCGGGTTTCCTCGGCTTGTGCACTGATCATCCCCTGTACACCCCGTATGTAGTATTGGTCGGGTTTCCTCGGCTTGTGCACTGATCATCCCCTGTACACCCCGTATGTAGTATTGGTCGGGCTTCCTCGGCTTGTGCACTGATCATCCCCTGTACACCCTGTATGTAGTATTGGTCGTGATTCCTCGGCTTGTGCACTGATCATCCCCTGTACACCCCGTATGTAGTATTGGTCGGGATTCCTCGGCTTCTGCACTGATCTTCCCCTGTACACCCCGTATGTAGTATTGGTCGGGTTTCCTCGGCTTGTGCACTGATCATCCCCTGTACACCCCGTATGTAGTATTGGTCGGGTTTCCTCGGCTTGTGCACTGATCATCCCCTGTACACCCCGTATGTAGTATTGGTCGGGTTTCCTCGGCTTGTGCACTGATCTTCCCCTGTACACCCCGTATGTAGTATTGGTCGGGTTTCCTCGGCTTGTGCACTGATCATCCCCTGTGCACCCCGTATGTAGTATTGGTCGGGTTTCCTCGGCTTGTGCACTGATCATCCCCTGTACACCCCGTATGTAGTATTGGTTGGGTTTCCTCGGCTTGTGCACTGATCTTCCCCTGTACACCCCGTATGTAGTATTGGTTGGGTTTCCTCGGCTTGTGCACTGATCTTCCCCTGTACACCCCGTATGTAGTATTGGTCGTGATTCCTCGGCTTGTGCACTGATCATCCCCTGTGCACCCCGTATGTAGTATTGGTCGGGTTTCCTCGGCTTGTGCACTGATCATCCCCTGTGCACCCCGTATGTAGTATTGGTCGGGTTTCCTCGGCTTGTGCACTGATCATCCCCTGTACACCCCGTATGTAGTATTGGTCGTGATTCCTCGGCTTGTGCACTGATCATCCCCTGTGCACCCCGTATGTAGTATTGGTCGGGTTTCCTCGGCTTGTGCACTGATCATCCCCTGTACACCCCGTATGTAGTATTGGTCGGGCTTCCTCGGCTTGTGCACTGATCATCCCCTGTACACCCTGTATGTAGTATTGGTCGGGTTTCCTCGGCTTGTGCACTGATCATCCCCTGTACACCCCGTATGTAGTATTGGTCGGGTTTCCTCGGCTTGTGCACTGATCTTCCCCTGTACACCCCGTATGTAGTATTGGTCGGGTTTCCTCGGCTTGTGCACTGATCATCCCCTGTACACCCCGTATGTAGTATTGGTCGGGTTTCCTTGGCTTGTGCACTGATCATCCCCTGTACACCCCGTATGTAGTATTGGTCGGGCTTCCTCGGCTTGTGCACTGATCTTCCCCTGTACACCCCGTATGTAGTATTGGTCGGGCTTCCTCGGCTTGTGCACTGATCATCCCCTGTACACCCCGTATGTAGTATTGGTCGTGATTCCTCGGCTTGTGCACTGATCATCCCCTGTACACCCCGTATGTAGTATTGGTCGGGTTTCCTCGGCTTCTGCACTGATCATCCCCTGTACACCCCGTATGTAGTATTGCTCGGGTTTCCTCGGCTTGTGCACTGATCATCCTCTGTACACCCCGTATGTAGTATTGGTCGGGTTTCCTCGGCTTGTGCACTGATCATCCCCTGTGCACCCCGTATGTAGTATTGGTCGTGATTCCTCGGCTTGTGCACTGATCATCCCCTGTACACCCCGTATGTAGTATTGGTCGGGTTTCCTCGGCTTGTGCACTGATCATCCCCTGTACACCCCGTATGTAGTATTGCTCGGGTTTCCTCGGCTTGTGCACTGATCATCCCCTGTGCACCCCGTATGTAGTATTGGTCGGGTTTCCTCGGCTTGTGCACTGATCTTCCCCTGTACACCCCGTATGTAGTATTGGTCGGGTTTCCTCGGCTTGTGCACTGATCATCCCCTGTGCACCCCGTATGTAGTATTGGTCGGGTTTCCTCGGCTTGTGCACTGATCATCCCCTGTAGACCCCGTATGTAGTATTGGTCGGGCTTCCTCGGCTTGTGCACTGATCATCCCCTGTACACCCCGTATGTAATATTGGTCGGGTTTCCTCGGCTTGTGCACTGATCATCCCCTGTACACCCCGTATGTAGTATTGGTCGGGTTTCCTCGGCTTGTGCACTGATCATCCCCTGTACACCCCGTATGTAGTATTGGTCGGGCTTCCTCGGCTTGTGCACTGATCATCCCCTGTACACCCCGTATGTAGTATTGGTCGGGTTTCCTCGGCTTGTGCACTGATCATCCCCTGTGCACCCCGTATGTAGTATTGGTCGGGTTTCCTCGGCTTGTGCACTAATCATCCCCTGTACACCCCGTATGTAGTATTGGTCGGGTTTCCTCGGCTTGTGCACTGATCATCCCCTGTACACCCCGTATGTAGTATTGGTTGGGTTTCCTCGGCTTGTGCACTGATCATCCCCTGTACACCCCGTATGTAGTATTGGTCGGGTTTCCTCGGCTTGTGCACTGATCATCCCCTGTACACCCTGTATGTAGTATTGGTCGTGATTCCTCGGCTTGTGCACTGATCATCCCCTGTACACCCCGTATGTAGTATTGGTCGGGATTCCTCGGCTTCTGCACTGATCTTCCCCTGTACACCCCGTATGTAGTATTGGTCAGGTTTCCTCGGCTTGTGCACTGATCATCCCCTGTACACCCCGTATGTAGTATTGGTTGGGTTTCCTCGGCTTGTGCACTGATCTTCCCCTGTACACCCCGTATGTAGTATTGGTTGGGTTTCCTCGGCTTGTGCACTGATCTTCCCCTGTACACCCCGTATGTAGTATTGCTCGGGTTTCCTCGGCTTGTGCACTGATCATCCCCTGTACACCCCGTATGTAGTATTGGTCGGGTTTCCTCGGCTTGTGCACTGATCTTCCCCTGTACACCCCGTATGTAGTATTGGTCGGGTTTCCTCGGCTTGTGCACTGATCATCCCCTGTACACCCCGTATGTAGTATTGGTCGGGTTTCCTTGGCTTGTGCACTGATCATCCCCTGTACACCCCGTATGTAGTATTGGTCGGGTTTCCTCGGCTTGTGCACTGATCATCCCCTGTGCACCCCGTATGTAGTATTGGTCGTGATTCCTCGGCTTGTGCACTGATCATCCCCTGTACACCCCGTATGTAGTATTGGTCGGTGTCACAAACCACCGGGGGGGTCACTCAGAAATCCCCCGCGCTGGCTACCAGTACGTCACAATCGGGGGGTAACAAGTGGGGGTCACCCCTCCTTTATACCTCCCGACCGACAGACAGAGCACGTGACGCGCTCTTTAGCGCCCCTCTTATAGTCAGGCCAATTATGGAATTGCCCGACAATAAGCAAGGAGGCCGCTATACTACTTATGCCGATTATTGAAGGGTCCCCGGTGAGAGTAAGGTATATATTCCCCCGACCTCCGCGGGCGGAATATATAAAATCTCCCCGAATCTCACTGGCCTCCCCACAATAATCCTTGGCACAATTCGCTGCCACCAACCGATTTACGGTAACTATTAGCCGAACACACAGACGTGGGATTCAAGATCGAGATAACAGAACAGCCCAAGATTAATTATATAATTTAATCAGCCTAAAGCACACTAGAAACTACAATATATACAATAGGGAATCTACAGAATATACATATGTCAGAGTACAGTTACAGATAAAGCATGGTTTACAAACAGGCATACACAGTTCCAGCAGTTACCTTGTTGCGTCTGGCCACAGGGGGGCGCTGTACCCAGGTTTCTAGGATCCTTCCCACAGATGTTTCCTACACGTGCCCCCAGCGAAAAGAACCCTGGAAAATGGCCGAAGTAGGGTTATCAACCTGGGCAGATCCAGGTCCCCTCCTACCTTAGTGACCTCAGAGGGAGCACTGCTCCACCCCTGGCTTGAGTTATGGACAATCCACAACATGGAATATGGGCCATAACTTTGCCTGGGAGCGTCGTAGGCGGACGCCAATGCTCTCATTGTGACAGTTATGAATTTAGCTACAGAACGAGGGGACTCATGACCTGTCTGCCAGTTCCCCATTGGCTGATATCACGCCTGGGGCATTTCCCAATGTCCTGCTCCCATAAAAAGGGTGTGCCGGCATCGTCCGCATGCGGAGACACCATTTTTATGGTTGCCATATTTATCGGAAATATGGCTTGCGAGATATGAACCATTTTTTACTGGAGTCGTTCTGTCTAGCTAGTTCCATAGCCTTGCTAATGAGATACAACTCTTGTTACAGGGTGACGGCAGGGAGTCATCCTGTGTCCATTGTTCCCACACCACCTCATCTCCATATCACAGGACATGGCCATGGAGGTGTAAGTGGAACACTGAGAACAAGAAGGGAGGGGGCACTGCCAGGGAGTGATGAGGGATTATGACTGGAGTCATAATTCATCTTCATATCCCGGGATTTGCCTCACACCTCCCCCCTTTTGAGGGCGCTAGGGGGCAGCACACTCCGGTGTTCCCCCGTGCGCCCGTCCGCGACCTCTCCTTGTCGGGACAGCCCGTCTGCGTTACCGTGGTCACGGCCCCTTTTGTGGCGAATGGTGAAGTTGTATTGCTGGAGCGCAAGGCTCCATCGCAACAATCGCCCATTCGTCCCAGAGACGGTGTGCAACCAGCTGAGGGGGTTGTGGTCCGTCTCCACGATGAAGTGGCGCCCGTATAGATAGGGTTGCAGACGCTGCAGGGCCCACACTATGGCCAGGCACTCCTTCTCCATCGTGGAATAGGCAACTTCCCTTGGTAACAGCTTCCTGCTCAGGTACAAGACTGGGTGCTCTTGGCTCGCAGAGTCCACCTGGCTGAGCACCGCACCGAGGCCGAAGTCACTGGCGTCGGTCTGTACTACAAACGGCCGCGTGAAGTCGGCTGCCTGTAGCACGGGCGGGCTGGACAGGGCGTCCTTTAGGGCCCGGAAGGCTGTCTCGCAGTCCATTGTCCAATCGACTGCAGAGGGCAGCTTCTTCTTGGTGAGGTCCGTCAGGGGCTTTGCCAGGCTACTATAGCATGGAACAAACCTCCTATAGTACCCAGCGGTCCCCAAGAAGGACATCACCTGCTTCTTGGTCCTGGGGGTGGGCCAGGATGCGATGGCTTCCACTTTCTCAGGCTCGGGCTTCAGTGTTCTCCCACCTACCCGGTGACCGAGGTACTGGACCTCGCTCATGGCCAGCTGACACTTTCCCGGCTTGATGGTCAAACCTGCCCGGTGGATCCGCCTGAGCACCTGTGCTAGATGCTCTAGGTGGTCCTCCCAGGTGGGACTGAAGACGGCAATGTCATCCAGGTACGCGGCCGCGTACCCTTCAAGTCCCTTGAGCAGGGTGTTGACCATCCGCTGGAAAGTGGCAGGGGCATTCCTCATCCCGAATGGCATCACCGTGGACTCGTACAGTCCAAATGGGGTAATAAAGGCAGAGCGTTCCCTGGCCTTGCGAGTCAGGGGGATCTGCCAATATCCCCGGCTCAGATCCATGATGGTCAGGTACTGAGCCCCGGCCAACTGATCGAGCAGGTCATCGATGCGTGGCATTGGGTACGCATCGGCGACCGTGACAGCATTGAGCCCCCTGTAGTCCACGCAGAACCGAGTGGTTCGGTCCTTCTTAGGGACGAGGACTACAGGCGAGGCCCAAGCGCTGTTGGATGCCTGGATCACCCCCAGCTTCAGCATCTCGTCAATCTCCTGGCGCATGTGTTGCTGCACCTCCAGGGAGACCCGATATGCTGAACGCCGGATCGGGGGATGATCCCCAGTGTCCACGTGATGGACAGCCAAGTCAGTCCTTCCGGGCTGGTTGGTAAACAACCCCCGGAAGGGGAGGAGGGTGGCCCACAGCTGGGACCGTTGGTCCTCCAAGAGCTGGTGGCCAACCTCCACATCCTCCATGGATCCGCCTGCCCTAACCTGGGCTAGCATATCCAAGAGGGTTTCCGCTTCTCCCTCCTCGGGCAGGTTGCACACGGGGAGCGCACATGCCTCCCGCTCATGATGTGCCTTCATCATGTTCACATGGAAGGGCTTCCGCCTTCCACGGGCAGGGTCCAGGGTGACCAGGTACGTCACAGGGTTGAGCTGCTGGTACACGAGGTATGGGCCTTCCCAGGCTGCCTGAAGCTTGTCCTGTGGTACGGGGACCAGTACCCACACCTTTTGACCCACTTGGTAGGTCCTCTCACAAGCGTTCTGGTCGTACCAACGCTTCTGATCGGCCTGGGCTTGAGCCATATTGTCGTGTACCAGTTGCGTCAAGGCCTGCATTTTGTCCCGGAAGCGCATGACATACTCGATAACCGACACTCCAGGGGTGGCCAAATCCCCTTCCCAAGCCTCTTTCACCAGAGCCAGGGGGCCCCGCACACGTCGCCCGTACAGGAGCTCAAACGGTGAGAATCCTGTTGAGGCCTGTGGAACCTCCCGGTAAGCAAATAACAGGTGTGGGAGATACCGCTCCCAGTCACGCCCATGGGAGTCGACCAACATCTTAAGCATCTGCTTTAAGGTGCCATTGAACCGCTCGCACAGGCCATTAGTCTGTGGATGGTACGGGCTGGCCACCAGATGTCGCACCTGGACTTGCTTACAGAGGGCCTCCATCAGCTGGGACATGAATTGGGTCCCCCGGTCAGTGAGCATTTCCTGGGGAAAACCCACTCGGGAGAAAATCTCCAGCAATGCGGTGGCCACCTTGTCAGCCCGAATGGACGACAAGGCCACTGCTTCTGGGTACCGGGTGGCATAGTCCACTACCGTCAGTAGGAAGCGTTTCCCGGAGCTGCTGGGGATGGCCAGCGGGCCGACCAGATCCACAGCCACCCTCCTGAAAGGCTCATCGATGATTGGCAGAGATACTAGTGGGGCTTTGGGGCGTGGCCCCGCCTTCCCCACTCTCTGACAGGTTTCACACGAACGGCAGTAGGCAGCCACATCGGCCCCCATTTTTGGCCAGTAGAAATGCTGGTTTAACCTGGCCTTGGTCTTAGCGATCCCTAGGTGTCCGGCCACCGGAATCTCATGTGCGATCCGCAACAACTCCGTCCGGAACGGATAGGGTACCACCAACTGTCGGTCCCTGGGCCACGCCTCCGGTGAACCCTGCTGGACCGTGGCCCGGTACAGCCGTCCTTGGTCCCAGACCACTCGCTCCGGGTCCGAGTCCGAGGGAGGCTGTGCCGCCTGCTCCTTAAGAGCTTTCAGGCTGTCGTCAGCTTCTAACGCTGCCTGAAACCCCTGACTAGATGTGGCCAGAATCGACGAGACTGTCACATCTTCAGTCAGTACCCCGGGACCTGTGTCCTGGCCTCCACCTGACTCAGCTGCCACTTGGTCAGAAGGGGAAGAGCTATCGGACCTCCGGGAGGCCCCTTGGCTTCCAGCACTCCCACTGCGGGTGACAGCGGCCACAGCCGCTGCGACCGTGGGTCGTGCCTGCTCCTCCTCCGTTCCTGACCAAGTCGCCGGTTCAGGCAGACCTACCTGGCTTCCTGACACCCCGGTTGTGGGGGAACCATGCACCGAGATCTTACCTGGGAGCACTTCCGCTCCTGGACCGGCCCCAATCTCACCTGCCTGTTCCCCTCCTGCAGCAACAGAACCCCGCTGTGAAATCTCTGGGGACCCCACATTTGCTGTGGTAGCCCCCACCCCACACACTGGTCCTCCCCCTGCAGCACCCTGCTCTCTGCTTATCCCTGCAGAGGGCAACAGATCCCAGCTCACAGGCTGGTTACTTGTAGAGGCATTGTCACACCTTTCTCTGACCCCCTCCCCTGTCACAGCTGCAGCTGAGTGTGTGTCTATGGTGTCTATGCAAGCAGAAATATCAGAGTTCACTCCCTCCTCCCTTACATCATTCATAGATAACACATTAACATTGTCCGGAGGCATGTCAGTACGGGCTGAAGGTTCAGCCCTTGGTTGGGGCCCAAACTGGGAGGTTATCTGCCCCAAATCTGTCCCAAGTAGCACGTTTGCAGGGATCCGATCAGTTACCCCCACCTCCCTCACCCCCCGCCCTGCGCCCCAGTCCACATAAATGTCAGCAACAGGCAGCGCCGGGTCAGTGCCTCCAATCCCGGAGACAGCGAGGGTTTTTCCAGGGATCAAGTCTTGGGGGGACACCATCTCAGGCCGCACCAGAGTCACCTCCGAGGCGCTGTCTCGCAGTCCTATGGTCACAGACCGGCCGACGGTGACAGGTTGGAAGCTGTCCAGGGACCTACCACCACCCCCACCCACACAATACACCTTGGGCGGCCCTTGGGACGGGGACGGAGCCGGGGCCTTGGGACGCTGAGGGCACATGGCCTTGAAGTGTCCAGGTAGGTTGCACTGGTGGCACCGTCTTGGCTCTGCCACGGGCCTGGAGAGGGGAGTTGAGGGGGACACCCCCTGCAGTCTAGGGGCAGGTGGGGCAGTCGCAGAATTCATCTTACCCCCTCTCCGGGTGCTGCTGGTGGCTGCTCTCCTGGCCTCAGGAGCACGATTGTTGGTGTAGTCATCGGCCAGGGCAGCTGTAGCCGTGGACCCCTTTGGCTTCTGGTCTCGGATGAACTGGCGGAGATCCTCAGGGCAGTTCCACAAGAGTTGCTCCGTGATGAACAAGTCCAGGATCTCCGGTCCGGTGGAAAGCTGCAGGCCTTGGGTCCAGTGGTCGGCAGCTCGGGCAAGTGCCCGCCTGTGGTCAGCCCAGGAGTCCTTTGGTCCCTTCTGTAGGCTCCGGAACTTCTTGCGGTAGGACTCCGGGGTGAGGTTGTACTGTTGGATCAGGGCCCGCTTGATGGTGTCGTAGCCCTGATCTGCCTCAGCAGGCAAGTCCCCAAGGATATCCAGGGCCTTACCCCTTAAACGGGGGGTCAGGTATTTGGCCCACTGGTCCTTGTTCAGATGGTGCTGCAAGCAAGTCCGTTCAAAAGCAGTCAAGAAAGAGTCCAAGTCTCCATCCTTCTCCAGCACTGGGAAGTCCTCAACACGGACCTTTGGAAGTTTGGTGTCTTGAAGGTCACGTGTGGCTGATGAGGGCCGGAGCTGAGCCAGCTGCAGCTGGTAGTCACGCTCTGCCTGGCGCTCTCGCTCTTCACGCGCTGCCTGCCGCTCTCGCTCCGCAGCCTCACGCTCTGCGTGCCGCTCTGCCCTGCGCTCTGCCAGGAGTTCCTTGTAGCCCTTCTGGTCTCCAGCCTGGAGAAGGGCCATAGCCATTTGAAGAAGGCTATCCGAGCCTCCCAGGCTCGGTGGAATGGCACGTGGTGATCTGCGGCACGCTGCGGAGCCTGGTGATTCACTGTCCCTTTCAGAGCGGAGGGCTGGCATCTGGCTCGTTGAGGAACCTTGGGTGAGCTCCTCCTCATCTTGTCCAGCAGTGCCAGGTTGCGCAATGTCCTCGGCAGAACGGTTTTCTGGCGTCGAGCTCCTGGAGGACTCGTGGGCAACCTCCTCATTGCTGTCCACAGCACCGTCCTCCCTCTCTTCGGCTCCTGCCTTAGCATTGGCCAGTTGCATAGCTCTGCTCCTGGTGCCATCAGCCATTCTTGCAGACTTTTGGTCACTGACACAGAACTGACACCTGATGCCTCCACACACCTTACAGTATCTGCACTCTGACACTCTAGTGTTGAGCTGGTCTGAAGACCCCAGCAGCCACAGCTGCTGCAGGCAGTCTTTAGTGTCTGGGAGTATGGGTCTCACACTCACACACACTATTATCTCGATCCCACCGCTATGCCACCAATATGTCACAAACCACCGGGGGGGTCACTCAGAAATCCCCCGCACTGGCTACCAGTACGTCACAATCGGGGGGTAACAAGTGGGGGTCACCCCTCCTTTATACCTCCCGACCGACAGACAGAGCACGTGACGCGCTCTTTAGCGCCCCTCTTATAGTCAGGCCAATTATGGAATTGCCCGACAATAAGCAAGGAGGCCGCTATACTACTTATGCCGATTATTGAAGGGTCCCCGGTGAGAGTAAGGTATATATTCCCCCGACCTCCGCGGGCGGAATATATAAAATCTCCCCGAATCTCACTGGCCTCCCCACAATAATCCTTGGCACAATTCGCTGCCACCAACCGATTTACGGTAACTATTAGCCGAACACACAGACGTGGGATTCAAGATCGAGATAACAGAACAGCCCAAGATTAATTATATAATTTAATCAGCCTAAAGCACACTAGAAACTACAATATATACAATAGGGAATCTACAGAATATACATATGTCAGAGTACAGTTACAATCAAAGCATGGTTTACAAACAGGCATACACAGTTCCAGCAGTTACCTTGTTGCGTCTGGCCACAGGGGGGCGCTGTACCCAGGTTTCTAGGATCCTTCCCACAGATGTTTCCTACACGTGACCCCCAGCGAAAAGAACCCTGGAAAATGGCCGAAGTAGGGTTATCAACCTGGGCAGATCCAGGTCCCCTCCTACCTTAGTGACCTCAGAGGGAGCACTGCTCCACCCCTGGCTGGAGTTATGGACAATCCACAACATGGAATATGGGCCATAACTTTGCCTGGGAGCGTCGTAGGCGGACGCCAATGCTCTCATTGTGACAGTTATGAATTTAGCTACAGAACGAGGGGACTCATGACCTGTCTGCCAGTTCCCCATTGGCTGATATCACGCCTGGGGCATTTCCCAATGTCCTGCTCCCATAAAAAGGGTGTGCCGGCATCGTCCGCATGCGGAGACACCATTTTTATGGTTGCCATATTTATCGGAAATATGGCTTGCGAGATATGAACCATTTTTTACTGGAGTCGTTCTGTCTAGCTAGTTCCATAGCCTTGCTAATGAGATACAACTCTTGTTACAGGGTGACGGCAGGGAGTCATCCTGTGTCCATTGTTCCCACACCACCTCATCTCCATATCACAGGACATGGCCATGGAGGTGTAAGTGGAACACTGAGAACAAGAAGGGAGGGGGCACTGCCAGGGAGTGATGAGGGATTATGACTGGAGTCATAATTCATCTTCATATCCCGGGATTTGCCTCACAGTCGGGATTCCTCGGCTTCTGCACTGATCTTCCCCTGTACACCCCGTATGTAGTATTGGTCGGGTTTCCTCGGCTTGTGCACTGATCATCCCCTGTACACCCCGTATGTAGTATTGGTTGGGTTTCCTCGGCTTGTGCACTGATCTTCCCCTGTACACCCCGTATGTAGTATTGGTCGGGTTTCCTCGGCTTGTGCACTGATCATCCCCTGTACACCCCGTATGTAGTATTGGTTGGGTTTCCTCGGCTTGTGCACTGATCATCCCCTGTACACCCAGTATGTAGTATTGGTCGGGTTTCCTCGGCTTGTGCACTGATCATCCCCTGTACACCCCGTATGTAGTATTGGTTGGGTTTCCTCGGCTTGTGCACTGATCATCCCCTGTACACCCCGTATGTAGTATTGGTCGGGTTTTCTCGTCTTGTGCACTGATCATCCCCTGTACACCCCGTATGTAGTATTGGTCGGGTTTCCTCGGCTTCTGCACTGATCATCCCCTGTACACCCCGTATGTAGTATTGCTCGGGTTTCCTCGGCTTGTGCACTGATCATCCTCTGTACACCCCGTATGTAGTATTGGTCGGGTTTCCTCGGCTTGTGCACTGATCATCCCCTGTGCACCCCGTATGTAGTATTGGTCGGGTTTCCTCGGCTTGTGTACTGATCATCCCCTGTACACCCCGTATGTAGTATTGGTCGGGTTTCCTCGGCTTGTGCACTGATCTTCCCCTGTACACCCCGTATGTAGTATTGGTCGGGTTTCCTCGGCTTGTGCACTGATCATCCCCTGTGCACCCCGTATGTAGTATTGGTCGGGTTTCCTCGGCTTGTGCACTGATCATCCCCTGTACACCCCGTATGTAGTATTGGTCGGGTTTCCTCGGCTTGTGCACTGATCATCCCCTGTAGACCCCGTATGTAGTATTGGTCGGGCTTCCTCGGCTTGTGCACTGATCATCCCCTGTACACCCCGTATGTAGTATTGGTCGGGTTTCCTCGGCTTGTGCACTGATCATCCCCTGTTCACCCCGTATGTAGTATTGGTCGGGTTTCCTCGGCTTGTGCACTGATCATCCCCTGTACACCCCGTATGTAGTATTGGTCGGGTTTCCTCGGCTTGTGCACTGATCATCCCCTGTACACCCCGTATGTAGTATTGGTCGGGCTTCCTCGGCTTGTGCACTGATCATCCCCTGTACACCCTGTATGTAGTATTGGTCGTGATTCCTCGGCTTGTGCACTGATCATCCCCTGTACACCCCGTATGTAGTATTGGTCGGGATTCCTCGGCTTCTGCACTGATCTTCCCCTGTACACCCCGTATGTAGTATTGGTCGGGTTTCCTCGGCTTGTGCACTGATCATCCCCTGTACACCCCGTATGTAGTATTGGTCGGGTTTCCTCGGCTTGTGCACTGATCTTCCCCTGTACACCCCGTATGTAGTATTGGTCGGGTTTCCTCGGCTTGTGCACTGATCTTCCCCTGTACACCCCGTATGTAGTATTGCTCGGGTTTCCTCGGCTTGTGCACTGATCATCCCCTGTACACCCCGTATGTAGTATTGGTCGGGTTTCCTCGGCTTGTGCACTGATCTTCCCCTGTACACCCCGTATGTAGTATTGGTCGGGTTTCCTCGGCTTGTGCACTGATCATCCCCTGTACACCCCGTATGTAGTATTGGTCGGGTTTCCTTGGCTTGTGCACTGATCATCCCCTGTACACCCCGTATGTAGTATTGGTCGGGTTTCCTCGGCTTGTGCACTGATCATCCCCTGTGCACCCCGTATGTAGTATTGGTCGTGATTCCTCGGCTTGTGCACTGATCATCCCCTGTACACCCCGTATGTAGTATTGGTCGGGATTCCTCGGCTTCTGCACTGATCTTCCCCTGTACACCCCGTATGTAGTATTGGTCGGGATTCCTCGGCTTGTGCACTGATCTTCCCCTGTACACCCCGTATGTAGTATTGGTCGGGTTTCCTCGGCTTGTGCACTGAACTTCCCCTGTACACCCCGTATGTAGTATTGGTCGGGTTTCCTCGGCTTGTGCACTGATCATCCCCTGTACACCCCGTATGTAGTATTGGTCGGGCTTCCTCGGCTTGTGCACTGATCATCCCCTGTACACCCCGTATGTAGTATTGGTCGGGATTCCTCGGCTTGTGCACTGATCTTCCCCTGTACACCCCGTATGTAGTATTGGTCGGGTTTCCTCGGCTTGTGCACTGATCATCCCCTGTACACCCCGTATGTAGTATTGGTTGGGTTTCCTCGGCTTGTGCACTGATCTTCCCCTGTACACCCCGTATGTAGTATTGGTCGGGTTTCCTCGGCTTGTGCACTGATCATCCCCTGTACACCCCGTATGTAGTATTGCTCGGGTTTCCTCGGCTTGTGCACTGATCATCCCCTGTGCACCCCGTATGTAGTATTGGTCGGGCTTCCTCGGCTTGTGCACTGATCATCCCCTGTACACCCCGTATGTAGTATTGGTTGGGTTTCCTCGGCTTGTGCACTGATCATCCCCTGTACACCCTGTATGTAGTATTGGTCGGGTTTCCTCGGCTTGTGCACTGATCATCCCCTGTACACCCCGTATGTAGTATTGGTCGGGTTTCCTCGGCTTGTGCACTGATCATCCCCTGTACACCCCGTATGTAGTATTGGTCGGGTTTCCTCGGCTTGTGCACTGATCATCCCCTGTGCACCCCGTATGTAGTATTGGTCGGGTTTCCTCGGCTTGTGCACTGATCATCCCCTGTACACCCCGTATGTAGTATTGGTCGGGTTTCCTCGGCTTGTGCACTGATCATCCCCTGTACACCCCGTATGTAGTATTGCTCGGGTTTCCTCGGCTTGTGCACTGATCATCCCCTGTACACCCCGTATGTAGTATTGCTCGGGTTTCCTCGGCTTGTGCACTGATCATCCCCTGTACACCCCGTATGTAGTATTGGTCGGGTTTCCTCGGCTTGTGCACTGATCATCCCCTGTACACCCCGTATGTAGTATTGGTTGGGTTTCCTCGGCTTGTGCACTGATCATCCCCTGTGCACCCCGTATGTAGTATTGGTCGGGCTTCCTCGGCTTGTGCACTGATCATCCCCTGTGCACCCCGTATGTAGTATTGGTCGGGTTTCCTCGGCTTGTGCACTGATCATCCCCTGTACACCCCGTATGTAGTATTGGTCGGGTTTCCTCGGCTTGTGCACTGATCATTGGTCTGCAGCCGCTCCCCTGTACACCCCGTCTGTAGTATTGGTCGGGTTTCCTCGGCTTGTGCACTGATCATCCCCTGTACACCCCGTATGTAGTATTGGTTGGGTTTCCTCGGCTTGTGCACTGATCATCCCCTGTACACCCCGTATGTAGTATTGGTCGGGTTTCCTCGGCTTGTGCACTGATCATCCCCTGTACACCCCGTATGTAGTATTGGTCGGGTTTCCTCGGCTTGTGCACTGATCATCCCCTGTGCACCCCGTATGTAGTATTGGTCGGGTTTCCTCGGCTTATGCACTGATCATCCCCTGTGCACCCCGTATGTAGTATTGGTCGGGTTTCCTCGGCTTGTGCACTGATCATCCCCTGTACACCCCGTATGTAGTATTGGTCGGGTTTCCTCGGCTTGTGCACTGATCATCCCCTGTGCACCCCGTATGTAGTATTGGTCGGGTTTCCTCGGCTTATGCACTGATCATCCCCTGTACACCCCGTATGTAGTATTGGTCGGGTTTCCTCGGCTTGTGCACTGATCATCCCCTGTACACCCCGTATGTAGTATTGGTCGGGCTTCCTCGGCTTGTGCACTGATCTTCCCCTGTACACCCCGTATGTAGTATTGGTCGGGCTTCCTCGGCTTGTGCACTGATCATCCCCTGTACACCCCGTATGTAGTATTGGTCGGGTTTCCTCGGCTTGTGCACTGATCATCCCCTGTACACCCCGTATGTAGTATTGGTCGGGCTTCCTCGGCTTGTGCACTGATCTTCCCCTGTACACCCCGTATGTAGTATTGGTCGGGCTTCCTCGGCTTGTGCACTGATCATCCCCTGTGCACCCCGTATGTAGTATTGGTCGTGATTCCTCGGCTTGTGCACTGATCATCCCCTGTACACCTCGTATGTAGTATTGGTCGGGTTTCCTCGGCTTGTGCACTGATCATCCCCTGTGCACCCCGTATGTAGTATTGGTCGGGTTTCCTCGGCTTGTGCACTGATCATCCCCTGTACACCCCGTATGTAGTATTGGTCGTGATTCCTCGGCTTGTGCACTGATCATTGGTCTGCAGCCGCTCCCCTGTACACCCCGTCTGTAGTATTGGTCGGGTTTCCTCGGCTTGTGCACTGATCATCCCCTGTACACCCCGTATGTAGTATTGGTTGGGTTTCCTCGGCTTGTGCACTGATCATCCCCTGTACACCCCGTATGTAGTATTGGTCGGGTTTCCTCGGCTTGTGCACTGATCATCCCCTGTACACCCCGTATGTAGTATTGGTCGGGTTTCCTCGGCTTGTGCACTGATCATCCCCTGTGCACCCCGTATGTAGTATTGGTCGGGTTTCCTCGGCTTATGCACTGATCATCCCCTGTGCACCCCGTATGTAGTATTGGTCGGGTTTCCTCGGCTTGTGCACTGATCATCCCCTGTACACCCCGTATGTAGTATTGGTCGGGTTTCCTCGGCTTGTGCACTGATCATCCCCTGTGCACCCCGTATGTAGTATTGGTCGGGTTTCCTCGGCTTATGCACTGATCATCCCCTGTACACCCCGTATGTAGTATTGGTCGGGTTTCCTCGGCTTGTGCACTGATCATCCCCTGTACACCCCGTATGTAGTATTGGTCGGGCTTCCTCGGCTTGTGCACTGATCTTCCCCTGTACACCCCGTATGTAGTATTGGTCGGGCTTCCTCGGCTTGTGCACTGATCATCCCCTGTACACCCCGTATGTAGTATTGGTCGGGTTTCCTCGGCTTGTGCACTGATCATCCCCTGTACACCCCGTATGTAGTATTGGTCGGGCTTCCTCGGCTTGTGCACTGATCTTCCCCTGTACACCCCGTATGTAGTATTGGTCGGGCTTCCTCGGCTTGTGCACTGATCATCCCCTGTGCACCCCGTATGTAGTATTGGTCGTGATTCCTCGGCTTGTGCACTGATCATCCCCTGTACACCTCGTATGTAGTATTGGTCGGGTTTCCTCGGCTTGTGCACTGATCATCCCCTGTGCACCCCGTATGTAGTATTGGTCGGGTTTCCTCGGCTTGTGCACTGATCATCCCCTGTACACCCCGTATGTAGTATTGGTCGTGATTCCTCGGCTTGTGCACTGATCATCCCCTGTACACCCCGTATGTAGTATTGATCGGGTTTCCTCGGCTTCTGCACTGATCATCCCCTGTACACCCCGTATGTAGTATTGCTCGGGTTTCCTCGGCTTGTGCACTGATCATCCTCTGTACACCCCGTATGTAGTATTGGTCGGGTTTCCTCGGCTTGTGCACTGATCATCCCCTGTACACCCCGTATGTAGTATTGGTCGGGTTTCCTCGGCTTGTGCACTGATCATCCCCTGTACACCCCGTATGTAGTATTGGTCGGGTTTCCTCGGCTTGTGCACTGATCATCCCCTGTGCACCCCGTATGTAGTATTGGTCGGGTTTCCTCGGCTTGTGCACTGATCATCCCCTGTACACCCCGTATGTAGTATTGGTCGGGTTTCCTCGGCTTGTGCACTGATCATCCCCTGTACACCCCGTATGTAGTATTGGTCGGGTTTCCTCGGCTTGTGCACTGATCATCCCCTGTGCACCCCGTATGTAGTATTGGTCGGGTTTCCTCGGCTTGTGCACTGATCATCCCCTGTACACCCCGTATGTAGTATTGGTCGGGTTTCCTCGGCTTGTGCACTGATCATCCCCTGTACACCCCGTATGTAGTATTGCTCGGGTTTCCTCGGCTTGTGCACTGATCATCCCCTGTACACCCCGTATGTAGTATTGCTCGGGTTTCCTCGGCTTGTGCACTGATCATCCCCTGTACACCCCGTATGTAGTATTGGTCGGGTTTCCTCGGCTTGTGCACTGATCATCCCCTGTACACCCCGTATGTAGTATTGGTTGGGTTTCCTCGGCTTGTGCACTGATCATCCCCTGTGCACCCCGTATGTAGTATTGGTCGGGCTTCCTCGGCTTGTGCACTGATCATCCCCTGTGCACCCCGTATGTAGTATTGGTCGGGTTTCCTCGGCTTGTGCACTGATCATCCCCTGTACACCCCGTATGTAGTATTGGTCGGGTTTCCTCGGCTTGTGCACTGATCATTGGTCTGCAGCCGCTCCCCTGTACACCCCGTCTGTAGTATTGGTCGGGTTTCCTCGGCTTGTGCACTGATCATCCCCTGTACACCCCGTATGTAGTATTGGTCGGGTTTCCTCGGCTTGTGCACTGATCATCCCCTGTGCACCCCGTATGTAGTATTGGTCGGGTTTCCTCGGCTTGTGCACTGATCATCCCCTGTACACCCCGTATGTAGTATTGGTCGGGTTTCCTCGGCTTGTGCACTGATCATCCCCTGTACACCCCGTATGTAGTATTGGTCGGGTTTCCTCGGCTTGTGCACTGATCATCCCCTGTGCACCCCGTATGTAGTATTGGTCGGGTTTCCTCGGCTTATGCACTGATCATCCCCTGTGCACCCCGTATGTAGTATTGGTCGGGTTTCCTCGGCTTGTGCACTGATCATCCCCTGTACACCCCGTATGTAGTATTGGTCGGGTTTCCTCGGCTTGTGCACTGATCATCCCCTGTGCACCCCGTATGTAGTATTGGTCGGGTTTCCTCGGCTTATGCACTGATCATCCCCTGTGCACCCCGTATGTAGTATTGGTCGGGTTTCCTCGGCTTGTGCACTGATCATCCCCTGTGCACCCCGTATGTAGTATTGGTCGGGTTTCCTTGGCTTGTGCACTGATCATCCCCTGTACACCCCGTATGTAGTATTGGTCGGGTTTCCTCGGCTTGTGCACTGATCATCCCCTGTACACCCCGTATGTAGTATTGGTCGGGCTTCCTCGGCTTGTGCACTGATCTTCCCCTGTACACCCCGTATGTAGTATTGGTCGGGCTTCCTCGGCTTGTGCACTGATCATCCCCTGTACACCCCGTATGTAGTATTGGTCGTGATTCCTCGGCTTGTGCACTGATCATCCCCTGTACACCCCGTATGTAGTATTGATCGGGTTTCCTCGGCTTCTGCACTGATCATCCCCTGTACACCCCGTATGTAGTATTGCTCGGGTTTCCTCGGCTTGTGCACTGATCATCCTCTGTACACCCCGTATGTAGTATTGGTCGGGTTTCCTCGGCTTGTGCACTGATCATCCCCTGTGCACCCCGTATGTAGTATTGGTCGGGTTTCCTCGGCTTGTGCACTGATCATCCCCTGTGCACCCCGTATGTAGTATTGGTCGGGTTTCCTCGGCTTGTGCACTGATCATCCCCTGTAGACCCCGTATGTAGTATTGGTCGGGCTTCCTCGGCTTGTGCACTGATCATCCCCTGTACACCCCGTATGTAGTATTGGTCGGGTTTCCTCGGCTTGTGCACTGATCATCCCCTGTACACCCCGTATGTAGTATTGGTCGGGTTTCCTCGGCTTGTGCAGTGATCATCCCCTGTACACCCCGTATGTAGTATTGGTCGGGTTTCCTCGGCTTGTGCACTGATCATCCCCTGTACACCCCGTATGTAGTATTGGTCGGGCTTCCTCGGCTTGTGCACTGATCATCCCCTGTACACCCTGTATGTAGTATTGGTCGTGATTCCTCGGCTTGTGCACTGATCATCCCCTGTACACCCCGTATGTAGTATTGGTCGGGATTCCTCGGCTTCTGCACTGATCTTCCCCTGTACACCCCGTATGTAGTATTGGTCGGGTTTCCTCGGCTTGTGCACTGATCATCCCCTGTACACCCCGTATGTAGTATTGGTCGGGTTTCCTCGGCTTGTGCACTGATCTTCCCCTGTACACCCCGTATGTAGTATTGGTTGGGTTTCCTCGGCTTGTGCACTGATCTTCCCCTGTACACCCCGTATGTAGTATTGCTCGGGTTTCCTCGGCTTGTGCACTGATCATCCCCTGTACACCCCGTATGTAGTATTGGTCGGGTTTCCTCGGCTTGTGCACTGATCTTCCCCTGTACACCCCGTATGTAGTATTGGTCGGGTTTCCTCGGCTTGTGCACTGATCATCCCCTGTACACCCCGTATGTAGTATTGGTCGGGTTTCCTTGGCTTGTGCACTGATCATCCCCTGTACACCCCGTATGTAGTATTGGTCGGGTTTCCTCGGCTAGTGCACTGATCATCCCCTGTACACCCCGTATGTAGTATTGGTCGGGTTTCCTCGGCTTGTGCACTGATCATCCCCTGTACACCCCGTATGTAGTATTGGTCGGGTTTCCTCGGCTTGTGCACTGATCATCCCCTGTGCACCCCGTATGTAGTATTGGTCGTGATTCCTCGGCTTGTGCACTGATCATCCCCTGTACACCCCGTATGTAGTATTGGTCGGGATTCCTCGGCTTCTGCACTGATCTTCCCCTGTACACCCCGTATGTAGTATTGGTCGGGTTTCCTCGGCTTGTGCACTGATCATCCCCTGTACACCCCGTATGTAGTATTGGTTGGGTTTCCTCGGCTTGTGCACTGATCTTCCCCTGTACACCCCGTATGTAGTATTGGTTGGGTTTCCTCGGCTTGTGCACTGATCATCCCCTGTACACCCCGTATGTAGTATTGGTTGGGTTTCCTCGGCTTGTGCACTGATCATCCCCTGTGCACCCCGTATGTAGTATTCGTCGGGTTTCCTCGGCTTGTGCACTGATCATCCCCTGTACACCCCGTATGTAGTATTGGTCGGGTTTCCTCGGCTTGTGCACTGATCATCCCCTGTACACCCCGTATGTAGTATTGGTCGGGTTTCCTCGGCTTGTGCACTGATCATCCCCTGTACACCCCGTATGTAGTATTGCTCGGGTTTCCTCGGCTTGTGCACTGATCATCCCCTGTACACCCCGTATGTAGTATTGGTCGGGTTTCCTCGGCTTGTGCACTGATCATCCCCTGTACACCCCGTATGTAGTATTGGTTGGGTTTCCTCGGCTTGTGCACTGATCATCCCCTGTGCACCCCGTATGTAGTATTGGTCGGGCTTCCTCGGCTTGTGCACTGATCATCCCCTGTGCACCCCGTATGTAGTATTGGTTGGGTTTCCTCGGCTTGTGCACTGATCATCCCCTGTGCACCCCGTATGTAGTATTGGTCGGGCTTCCTCGGCTTGTGCACTGATCATCCCCTGTACACCCCGTATGTAGTATTGGTTGGGTTTCCTCGGCTTGTGCACTGATCATCCCCTGTGCACCCCGTATGTAGTATTGGTCGGGTTTCCTCGGCTTGTGCACTGATCATCCCCTGTGCACCCCGTATGTAGTATTGGTCGGGTTTCCTCGGCTTGTGCACTGATCATCCCCTGTACACCCCGTATGTAGTATTGGTCGGGTTTCCTCGGCTTGTGCACTGATCATCCCCTGTACACCCCGTATGTAGTATTGCTCGGGTTTCCTCGGCTTGTGCACTGATCATCCCCTGTACACCCCGTATGTAGTATTGGTCGGGTTTCCTCGGCTTGTGCACTGATCATCCCCTGTACACCCCGTATGTAGTATTGGTTGGGTTTCCTCGGCTTGTGCACTGATCATCCCCTGTGCACCCCGTATGTAGTATTGGTCGGGCTTCCTCGGCTTGTGCACTGATCATCCCCTGTGCACCCCGTATGTAGTATTGGTCGGGTTTCCTCGGCTTGTGCACTGATCATCCCCTGTACACCCCGTATGTAGTATTGGTCGGGTTTCCTCGGCTTGTGCACTGATCATCCCCTGTACACCCCGTATGTAGTATTGGTTGGGTTTCCTCGGCTTGTGCACTGATCATCCCCTGTACACCCCGTATGTAGTATTGGTCGGGTTTCCTCGGCTTGTGCACTGATCATCCCCTGTGCACCCCGTATGTAGTATTGGTCGGGTTTCCTCGGCTTGTGCACTGATCATCCCCTGTACACCCCGTATGTAGTATTGGTTGGGTTTCCTCGGCTTGTGCACTGATCATCCCCTGTACACCCCGTATGTAGTATTGGTCGGGTTTCCTCGGCTTGTGCACTGATCATCCCCTGTACACCCCGTATGTAGTATTGGTCGGGTTTCCTCGGCTTGTGCACTGATCTTCCCCTGTACACCCCGTATGTAGTATTGGTCGGGTTTCCTCGGCTTGTGCACTGATCATCCCCTGTGCACCCCGTATGTAGTATTGGTCGGGTTTCCTCGGCTTATGCACTGATCATCCCCTGTGCACCCCGTATGTAGTATTGGTCGGGTTTCCTCGGCTTGTGCACTGATCATCCCCTGTACACCCCGTATGTAGTATTGGTCGGGTTTCCTCGGCTTGTGCACTGATCTTCCCCTGTACACCCCGTATGTAGTATTGGTCGGGTTTCCTTGGCTTGTGCACTGATCTTCCCCTGTACACCCCGTATGTAGTATTGGTCGGGCTTCCTCGGCTTGTGCACTGATCTTCCCCTGTACACCCCGTATGTAGTATTGGTTGGGCTTCCTCGGCTTGTGCACTGATCATCCCCTGTGCACCCCGTATGTAGTATTGGTCGGGTTTCCTCGGCTTGTGCACTGATCATCCCCTGTACACCCCGTATGTAGTATTGGTCGGGTTTCCTCGGCTTGTGCACTGATCATCCCCTGTGCACCCCGTATGTAGTATTGGTCGGGTTTCCTCGGCTTATGCACTGATCATCCCCTGTGCACCCCGTATGTAGTATTGGTCGGGTTTCCTCGGCTTGTGCACTGATCATCCCCTGTGCACCCCGTATGTAGTATTGGTCGGGTTTCCTCGGCTTGTGCACTGATCATCCCCTGTACACCCCGTATGTAGTATTGGTCGGGTTTCCTCGGCTTATGCACTGATCATCCCCTGTGCACCCCGTATGTAGTATTGGTCGGGTTTCCTCGGCTTGTGCACTGATCTTCCCCTGTACACCCCGTATGTAGTATTGGTCGGGCTTCCTCGGCTTGTGCACTGATCATCCCCTGTGCACCCCGTATGTAGTATTGGTTGGGTTTCCTCGGCTTGTGCACTGATCATCCCCTGTACACCCCGTATGTAGTATTGGTCGGGTTTCCTCGGCTTGTGCACTGATCATCCCCTGTACACCCCGTATGTAGTATTGGTCGGGCTTCCTCGGCTTCTGCACTGATCATCCCCTGTACACCCCGTATGTAGTATTGGTCGGGTTTCCTCGGCTTGTGCACTGATCATCCCCTGTGCACCCCGTATGTAGTATTGGTCGGGTTTCCTCGGCTTCTGCACTGATCTTCCCCTGTGCACCCCGTATGTAGTATTGGTCGGGTTTCCTCGGCTTGTGCACTGATCATCCCCTGTACACCCCGTATGTAGTATTGGTCGGGCTTCCTCGGCTTCTTCACTGATCATCCCCTGTACACCCCGTATGTAGTATTGGTCGGGCTTCCTCGGCTTGTGCACTGATCATCCCCTGTACACCCCGTATGTAGTATTGGTCGGGCTTCCTCGGCTTGTGCACTGATCATCCCCTGTACACCCCGTATGTAGTATTGGTCGGGTTTCCTCGGCTTGTGCACTGATCTTCCCCTGTACACCCCGTATGTAGTAGTGGTCGGGCTTCCTCGGCTTGTGCACTGATCTTCCCCTGTAGACCCCGTATGTAGTATTGGTCGGGCTTCCTCGGCTTGTGCACTGATCTTCCCCTGTACACCCCGTATGTAGTATTGGTTGGGTTTCCTCGGCTTGTGCACTGATCTTCCCCTGTACACCCCGTATGTAGTATTGGTCGGGTTTCCTCGGCTTGTGCACTGATCATCCCCTGTACACCTCGTATGTAGTATTGGTCGGGTTTCCTCGGCTTGTGCACTGATCATCCCCTGTACACCCCGTATGTAGTATTGGTCGGGTTTCCTCGCTTGTGCACTGATCATCCCCTGTGCACCCCGTATGTAGTATTGGTCGGGTTTCCTCGGCTTGTGCACTGATCATCCCCTGTACACCCCGTATGTAGTATTGGTCGGGTTTCCTCGGCTTGTGCACTGATCATCCCCTGTACACCCCGTATGTAGTATTGGTCGGGTTTCCTCGGCTTGTGCACTGATCATCCCCTGTACACCCTGTATGTAGTATTGCTCGGGTTTCCTCGGCTTGTGCACTGATCATCCCCTGTACACCCCGTATGTAGTATTGGTCGGGTTTCCTCGGCTTGTGCACTGATCATCCCCTGTACACCCCGTATGTAGTATTGGTTGGGTTTCCTCGGCTTGTGCACTGATCATCTCCTGTACACCCCGTATGTAGTATTGGTTGGGTTTCCTCGGCTTGTGCACTGATCATCCCCTGTGCACCCCGTATGTAGTATTGGTCGGGCTTCCTCGGCTTGTGCACTGATCATCCCCTGTGCACCCCGTATGTAGTATTGGTCGGGTTTCCTCGGCTTGTGCACTGATCATCCCCTGTACACCCCGTATGTAGTATTGGTCGGGTTTCCTCGGCTTGTGCACTGATCATTGGTCTGCAGCCGCTCCCCTGTACACCCCGTCTGTAGTATTGGTCGGGTTTCCTCGGCTTGTGCACTGATCATCCCCTGTACACCCCGTATGTAGTATTGGTCGGGTTTCCTCGGCTTGTGCACTGATCATCCCCTGTGCACCCCGTATGTAGTATTGGTCGGGTTTCCTCGGCTTATGCACTGATCATCCCATGTGCACCCCGTATGTAGTATTGGTCGGGTTTCCTCGGCTTGTGCACTGATCATCCCCTGTACACCCCGTATGTAGTATTGGTCGGGTTTCCTTGGCTTGTGCACTGATCTTCCCCTGTACACCCCGTATGTAGTATTGGTCGGGCTTCCTCGGCTTGTGCACTGATCTTCCCCTGTACACCCCGTATGTAGTATTGGTCGGGCTTCCTCGGCTTGTGCACTGATCTTCCCCTGTACACCCCGTATGTAGTATTGGTCGGGCTTCCTCGGCTTGTGCACTGATCTTCCCCTGTACACCCCGTATGTAGTATTGGTCGGGCTTCCTCGGCTTGTGCACTGATCTTCCCCTGTACACCCCGTATGTAGTATTGGTCGGGCTTCCTCGGCTTGTGCACTGATCTTCCCCTGTACACCCCATATGTAGTATTGGTCGGGCTTCCTCGGCTTGTGCACTGATCATCCCCTGTGCACCCCGTATGTAGTATTGGTTGGGTTTCCTCGGCTTGTGCACTGATCATCCCCTGTACACCCCGTATGTAGTATTGGTCGGGTTTCCTCGGCTTGTGCACTGATCATCCCCTGTACACCCCGTATGTAGTATTGGTCGGGCTTCCTCGGCTTGTGCACTGATCATCCCCTGTACACCCCGTATGTAGTATTGGTCGGGCTTCCTCGGCTTCTGCACTGATCATCCCCTGTACACCCCGTATGTAGTATTGGTCGGGCTTCCTCGGCTTGTGCACTGATCATCCCCTGTACACCCCGTATGTAGTATTGGTCGGGTTTCCTCGGCTTGTGCACTGATCATCCCCTGTGCACCCCGTATGTAGTATTGGTCGGGTTTCCTCGGCTTGTGCACTGATCATCCCCTGTACACCCCGTATGTAATATTGGTCGGGCTTCCTCGGCTTCTGCACTGTTCATCCCCTGTACACCCCGTATGTAGTATTGGTCGGGCTTCCTCGGCTTGTGCACTGATCATCCCCTGTACACCCCGTATGTAGTATTGGTCGGGCTTCCTCGGCTTGTGCACTGATCATCCCCTGTACACCCCGTATGTAGTATTGGTCGGGTTTCCTCGGCTTGTGCACTGATCATCCCCTGTACACCCCGTATGTAGTATTGGTCGGGTTTCCTCGGCTTGTGCACTGATCTTTCCCTGTACACCCCGTATGTAGTATTGGTCGGGCTTCCTCGGCTTGTGCACTGATCATCCCCTGTACACCCTGTATGTAGTATTGGTCGGGCTTCCTCGGCTTGTGCACTGATCTTCCCCTGTACACCCCGTATGTAGTATTGGTCGGGCTTTCTCGGCTTGTGCACTGATCTTCCCCTGTACACCCCGTATGTAGTATTGGTTGGGTTTCCTCGGCTTGTGCACTGATCTTCCCCTGTACACCCCGTATGTAGTATTGGTCGGGCTTCCTCGGCTTGTGCACTGATCATCCCCTGTACACCCCGTATGTAGTATTGGTCGGGTTTCCTCGGCTTGTGCACTGATCTTCCCCTGTACACCCCGTATGTAGTATTGGTCGGGCTTCCTCGGCTTCTGCACTGATCATCCCCTGTACACCCCGTATGTAGTATTGGTCGGGCTTCCTCGGCTTCTGCACTGATCATCCCCTGTACACCCCGTATGTATTATTGGTCGGGCTTCCTCGGCTTGTGCACTGATCATCCCCTGTACACCCCGTATGTAGTATTGGTCGGGTTTCCTCGGCTTGTGCACTGATCATCCCCTGTGCACCCCGTATGTAGTATTGGTCGGGCTTCCTCGGCTTGTGCACTGATCATCCCCTGTACACCCCGTATGTAGTATTGGTTGGGTTTCCTCGGCTTGTGCACTGATCTTCCCCTGTACACCCCGTATGTAGTATTGGTCGGGTTTCCTCGGCTTGTGCACTGATCTTCCCCTGTACACCCCGTATGTAGTATTGGTTGGGTTTCCTCGGCTTGTGCACTGATCATCCCCTGTGCACCCCGTATGTAGTATTGGTCGGGTTTCCTCGGCTTGTGCACTGATCATCCCCTGTACACCCCGTATGTAGTATTGGTCGGGTTTCCTCGGCTTGTGCACTGATCATCCCCTGTACACCCCGTATGTAGTATTGGTCGGGTTTCCTCGGCTTCTGCACTGATCATCCCCTGTGCACCCCGTATGTAGTATTGGTCGGGTTTCCTCGGCTTGTGCACTGATCTTCCCCTGTACACCCCGTATGTAGTATTGGTCGGGTTTCCTCGGCTTGTGCACTGATCATCCCCTGTACACCCCGTATGTAGTATTGGTTGGGTTTCCTCGGCTTGTGCACTGATCATCCCCTGTGCACCCCGTATGTAGTATTGGTCGGGCTTCCTCGGCTTGTGCACTGATCATCCCCTGTGCACCCCGTATGTAGTATTGGTCGGGTTTCCTCGGCTTGTGCACTGATCATCCCCTGTACACCCCGTATGTAGTATTGGTCGGGTTTCCTCGGCTTGTGCACTGATCATTGGTCTGCAGCCGCTCCCCTGTACACCCCGTCTGTAGTATTGGTCGGGTTTCCTCGGCTTGTGCACTGATCATCCCCTGTACACCCCGTATGTAGTATTGGTCGGGTTTCCTCGGCTTGTGCACTGATCATCCCCTGTACACCCCGTATGTAGTATTGGTCGGGTTTCCTCGGCTTGTGCACTGATCATCCCCTGTACACCCCGTATGTAGTATTGGTCGGGTTTCCTCGGCTTGTGCACTGATCATCCCCTGTGCACCCCGTATGTAGTATTGGTCGGGTTTCCTCGGCTTGTGCACTGATCATCCCCTGTACACCCCGTATGTAGTATTGGTCGGGTTTCCTCGGCTTGTGCACTGATCATCCCCTGTGCACCCCGTATGTAGTATTGGTCGGGTTTCCTCGGCTTATGCACTGATCATCCCCTGTGCACCCCGTATGTAGTATTGGTCGGGTTTCCTCGGCTTGTGCACTGATCATCCCCTGTACACCCCGTATGTAGTATTGGTCGGGTTTCCTTGGCTTGTGCACTGATCTTCCCCTGTACACCCCGTATGTAGTATTGGTCGGGCTTCCTCGGCTTGTGCACTGATCATCCCCTGTGCACCCCGTATGTAGTATTGGTTGGGTTTCCTCGGCTTGTGCACTGATCTTCCCCTGTACACCCCGTATGTAGTATTGGTCGGGTTTCCTCGGCTTGTGCACTGATCATCCCCTGTACACCCCGTATGTAGTATTGGTCGGGCTTCCTCGGCTTCTGCACTGATCATCCCCTGTACACCCCGTATGTAGTATTGGTCGGGCTTCCTCGGCTTCTGCACTGATCATCCCCTGTACACCCCGTATGTAGTATTGGTCGGGCTTCCTCGGCTTGTGCACTGATCATCCCCTGTACACCCCGTATGTAGTATTGGTCGGGTTTCCTCGGCTTGTGCACTGATCATCCCCTGTACACCCCGTATGTAGTATTGGTCGGGCTTCCTCGGCTTGTGCACTGATCATCCCCTGTACACCCCGTATGTAGTATTGGTCGGGCTTCCTCGGCTTGTGCACTGATCTTCCCCTGTAGACCCCGTATGTAGTATTGGTCGGGTTACCTCGGCTTGTGCACTGATCATCCCCTGTACACCCCGTATGTAGTATTGGTCGGGTTTCCTCGGCTTGTGCACTGATCTTTCCCTGTACACCCCGTATGTAGTATTGGTCGGGCTTCCTCGGCTTGTGCACTGATCATCCCCTGTACACCCCGTATGTAGTATTGGTCGGGTTTCCTCGGCTTGTGCACTGATCATCCCCTGTACACCCCGTATGTAGTATTGGTCGGGTTTCCTCGGCTTGTGCACTGATCTTCCCCTGTACACCCTGTATGTAGTATTGGTCGGGCTTCCTCGGCTTGTGCACTGATCTTCCCCTGTACACCCTGTATGTAGTATTGGTCGGGCTTCCTCGGCTTGTGCACTGATCTTCCCCTGTACACCCCATATGTAGTATTGGTCGGGCTTCCTCGGCTTGTGCACTGATCATCCCCTGTACACCCCGTATGTAGTATTGGTCGGGTTTCCTCGGCTTGTGCACTGATCATCCCCTGTACACCCCGTATGTAGTATTGGTCGGGCTTCCTCGGCTTGTGCACTGATCTTCCCCTGTACACCCCGTATGTAGTATTGGTCGGGTTTCCTCGGCTTGTGCACTGATCTTCCCCTGTACACCCCGTATGTAGTATTGGTCGGGCTTCCTCGGCTTCTGCACTGATCATCCCCTGTACACCCCGTATGTAGTATTGGTCGGGTTTCCTCGGCTTGTGCACTGATCTTCCCCTGTACACCCCGTATGTAGTATTGGTCGGGCTTCCTCGGCTTGTGCACTGATCATCCCCTGTACACCCCGTATGTAGTATTGGTCGGGTTTCCTCGGCTTGTGCACTGATCATCCCCTGTGCACCCCGTATGTAGTATTGGTCGGGTTTCCTCGGCTTGTGCACTGATCATCCCCTGTGCACCCCGTATGTAGTATTGGTTGGGTTTCCTCGGCTTGTGCACTGATCATCCCCTGTACACCCCATATGTAGTATTGGTCGGGCTTCCTCGGCTTGTGCACTGATCTTCCCCTGTACACCCCGTATGTAGTATTGGTCGGGCTTCCTCGGCTTCTGCACTGATCATCCCCTGTACACCCCGTATGTAGTATTGGTCGGGTTTCCTCGGCTTATGCACTGATCATCCCCTGTACACCCCGTATGTAGTATTGGTCGGGTTTCCTCGGCTTGTGCACTGATCTTCCCCTGTACACCCCGTATGTAGTATTGGTCGGGCTTCCTCGGCTTGTGCACTGATCATCCCCTGTACACCCCGTATGTAGTATTGGTCGGGTTTCCTCGGCTTGTGCACTGATCATCCCCTGTGCACCCCGTATGTAGTATTGGTCGGGTTTCCTCGGCTTGTGCACTGATCATCCCCTGTACACCCCGTATGTAGTATTGGTCGGGTTTCCTCGGCTTCTGCACTGATCATCCCCTGTGCACCCCGTATGTAGTATTGGTCGGGTTTCCTCGGCTTGTGCACTGATCATCCCCTGTGCACCCCGTATGTAGTATTGGTCGGGCTTCCTCGGCTTGTGCTCTGATCTTCCCCTGTACACCCCGTATGTAGTATTGGTCGGGTTTCCTCGGCTTGTGCACTGATCATCCCCTGTGCACCCCGTATGTAGTATTGGTCGGGCTTCCTCGGCTTGTGCTCTGATCTTCCCCTGTACACCCCGTATGTAGTATTGGTCGGGCTTCCTCGGCTTGTGCACTGATCTTCCCCTGTACACCCCGTATGTAGTATTGGTCGGGCTTCCTCGGCTTGTGCACTGATCATCCCCTGTACACCCCGTATGTAGTATTGGTCGGGTTTCCTCGGCTTGTGCACTGATCTTCCCCTGTACACCCCGTATGTAGTATTGGTCGGGTTTCCTCGGCTTGTGCACTGATCTTCCCCTGTACACCCCGTATGTAGTATTGGTCGGGCTTCCTCGGCTTGTGCACTGATCATCCCCTGTACACCCCGTATGTAGTATTGGTCGGGCTTCCTCGGCTTGTGCACTGATCTTCCCCTGTACACCCCGTATGTAGTATTGGTCGGGTTTCCTCGGCTTGTGCACTGATCATCCCCTGTGCACCCCGTATGTAGTATTGGTCGGGTTTCCTCGGCTTGTGCACTGATCATCCCCTGTACACCCCGTATGTAGTATTGGTCGGGCTTCCTCGGCTTGTGCACTGATCATCCCCTGTGCACCCCGTATGTAGTATTGGTCGGGTTTCCTCGGCTAGTGCACTGATCATCCCCTGTGCACCCCGTATGTAGTATTGGTCGGGTTTCCTCGGCTTGTGCACTGATCTTCCCCTGTACACCCCGTATGTAGTATTGGTCGGGTTTCCTCGGCTTGTGCACTGATTTTCCCCTGTACACCCCGTATGTAGTATTGGTCGGGCTTCCTCGGCTTGTGCACTGATCATCCCCTGTACACCCCGTATGTAGTATTGGTCGGGCTTCCTCGGCTTGTGCACTGATCTTCCCCTGTACGCCCCGTATGTAGTATTGGTCGGGCTTCCTCGGCTTGTGCACTGATCATCCCCTGTACACCCCGTATGTAGTATTGGTCGGGTTTCCTCGGCTTGTGCACTGATCTTCCCCTGTACACCCCGTATGTAGTATTGGTCGGGCTTCCTCGGCTTGTGCACTGATCATCCCCTGTGCACCCCGTATGTAGTATTGGTCGGGTTTCCTCGGCTTGTGCACTGATCTTCCCCTGTACACCCCGTATGTAGTATTGGTCGGGTTTCCTCGGCTTGTGCACTGATCTTCCCCTGTACACCCCGTATGTAGTATTGGTCGGGCTTCCTCGGCTTGTGCACTGATCATCCCCTGTACACCCCGTATGTAGTATTGGTCGGGCTTCCTCGGCTTGTGCACTGATCTTCCCCTGTACACCCCGTATGTAGTATTGGTCGGGTTTCCTCGGCTTGTGCACTGATCATCCCCTGTGCACCCCGTATGTAGTATTGGTCGGGTTTCCTCGGCTTGTGCACTGATCATCCCCTGTGCACCCCGTATGTAGTATTGGTCGGGTTTCCTCGGCTTGTGCACTGATCATCCCCTGTACACCCCGTATGTAGTATTGGTCGGGTTTCCTCGGCTTGTGCACTGATCATCCCCTGTACACCCTGTATGTAGTATTGGTCGGGTTTCCTCGGCTTGTGCACTGATCATCCCCTGTGCACCCCGTATGTAGTATTGGTCGGGTTTCCTCGGCTTGTGCACTGATCATCCCCTGTGCACCCCGTATGTAGTATTGGTCGGGTTTCCTCGGCTTGTGCACTGATCATCCCCTGTACACCCCGTATGTAGTATTGGTCGGGTTTCCTCGGCTTGTGCACTGATCATCCCCTGTGCACCCCGTATGTAGTATTGGTCGGGTTTCCTCGGCTTGTGCACTGATCATCCCCTGTACACCCCGTATGTAGTATTGGTCGGGTTTCCTCGGCTTGTGCACTGATCATCCCCTGTACACCCTGTATGTAGTATTGGTCGGGTTTCCTCGGCTTGTGCACTGATCATCCCCTGTGCACCCCGTATGTAGTATTGGTCGGGTTTCCTCGGCTTGTGCACTGATCATCCCCTGTGCACCCCGTATGTAGTATTGGTCGGGTTTCCTCGGCTTGTGCACTGATCATCCCCTGTACACCCCGTATGTAGTATTGGTCGGGCTTCCTCGGCTTGTGCACTGATCATCCCCTGTGCACCCCGTATGTAGTATTGGTCGGGTTTCCTCGGCTAGTGCACTGATCATCCCCTGTGCACCCCGTATGTAGTATTGGTCGGGTTTCCTCGGCTTGTGCACTGATCTTCCCCTGTACACCCCGTATGTAGTATTGGTCGGGTTTCCTCGGCTTGTGCACTGATCTTCCCCTGTACACCCCGTATGTAGTATTGGTCGGGCTTCCTCGGCTTGTGCACTGATCATCCCCTGTACACCCCGTATGTAGTATTGGTCGGGCTTCCTCGGCTTGTGCACTGATCTTCCCCTGTACACCCCGTATGTAGTATTGGTCGGGCTTCCTCGGCTTGTGCACTGATCATCCCCTGTACACCCCGTATGTAGTATTGGTCGGGTTTCCTCGGCTTGTGCACTGATCTTCCCCTGTACACCCCGTATGTAGTATTGGTCGGGCTTCCTCGGCTTGTGCACTGATCATCCCCTGTGCACCCCGTATGTAGTATTGGTCGGGTTTCCTCGGCTTGTGCACTGATCTTCCCCTGTACACCCCGTATGTAGTATTGGTCGGGTTTCCTCGGCTTGTGCACTGATCTTCCCCTGTACACCCCGTATGTAGTATTGGTCGGGCTTCCTCGGCTTGTGCACTGATCTTCCCCTGTACACCCCGTATGTAGTATTGGTCGGGTTTCCTCGGCTTGTGCACTGATCTTCCCCTGTACACCCCGTATGTAGTATTGGTCGGGTTTCCTCGGCTTGTGCACTGATCTTCCCCTGTACACCCCGTATGTAGTATTGGTCGGGCTTCCTCGGCTTGTGCACTGATCATCCCCTGTGCACCCCGTATGTAGTATTGGTCGGGTTTCCTCGGCTTGTGCACTGATCATCCCCTGTACACCCCGTATGTAGTATTGGTCGGGCTTCCTCGGCTTGTGCACTGATCATCCCCTGTGCACCCCGTATGTAGTATTGGTCGGGTTTCCTCGGCTTGTGCACTGATCTTCCCCTGTACACCCCGTATGTAGTATTGGTCAGGCTTCCTCGGCTTGTGCACTGATCATCCCCTGTACACCCCGTATGTAGTATTGGTCGGGTTTCCTCGGCTTGTGCACTGATCTTCCCCTGTACACCCCGTATGTAGTATTGGTCGGGCTTCCTCGGCTTGTGCACTGATCATCCCCTGTACACCCCGTATGTAGTATTGGTCGGGCTTCCTCGGCTTGTGCACTGATCATCCCCTGTACACCCCGTATGTAGTATTGGTCGGGTTTCCTCGGCTTGTGCACTGATCTTCCCCTGTACACCCCGTATGTAGTATTGGTCGGGTTTCCTCGGCTTGTGCACTGATCTTCCCCTGTACACCCCGTATGTAGTATTGGTCGTGATTCCTCGGCTTGTGCACTGATCATCCCCTGTACACCCCGTATGTAGTATTGGTCGGGCTTCCTCGGCTTGTGCACTGATCTTCCCCTGTACACCCCGTATGTAGTACTGGTCGGGCTTCCTCGGCTTGTGCACTGATCATCCCCTGTACACCCCGTATGTAGTATTGGTCGGGTTTCCTCGGCTTGTGCACTGATCTTCCCCTGTACACCCCGTATGTAGTATTGGTCGGGTTTCCTCGGCTTGTGCACTGATCATCCCCTGTACACCCCGTATGTAGTATTGGTCGGGCTTCCTCGGCTTGTGCACTGATCTTCCCCTGTACACCCCGTATGTAGTACTGGTCGGGCTTCCTCGGCTTGTGCACTGATCATCCCCTGTACACCCCGTATGTAGTATTGGTCGGGTTTCCTCGGCTTGTGCACTGATCATCCCCTGTGCACCCCATATGTAGTATTGGTTGGGTTTCCTCGGCTTGTGCACTGATCATCCCCTGTGCACCCCGTATGTAGTATTGGTCGGGTTTCCTCGGCTTGTGCACTGATCATCCCCTGTGCACCCCGTATGTAGTATTGGTCGGGTTTCCTCGGCTTGTGCACTGATCATCCCCTGTGCACCCCGTATGTAGTATTGGTCGGGCTTCCTCGGCTTGTGCACTGATCTTCCCCTGTACACCCCGTATGTAGTATTGGTCGGGCTTCCTCGGCTTGTGCACTGATCATCCCCTGTACACCCCGTATGTAGTATTGGTCGGGTTTCCTCGGCTTGTGCACTGATCATCCCCCTGTGCACCCCGTATGTAGTATTGGTCGGGTTTCCTCGGCTTGTGCACTGATCTTCCCCTGTACACCCCGTATGTAGTATTGGTCGGGTTTCCTCGGCTTGTGCACTGATCTTCCCCTGTACACCCCGTATGTAGTATTGGTCGGGCTTCCTCGGCTTGTGCACTGATCATCCCCTGTGCACCCCGTATGTAGTATTGGTCGGGTTTCCTCGGCTTGTGCACTGATCATCCCCTGTACACCCCGTATGTAGTATTGGTCGGGTTTCCTCGGCTTGTGCACTGATCATCCCCTGTGCACCCCGTATGTAGTATTGGTCGGGTTTCCTCGGCTTGTGCACTGATCTTCCCCTGTACACCCCGTATGTAGTATTGGTCGGGTTTCCTCGGCTTGTGCACTGATCTTCCCCTGTACACCCCGTATGTAGTATTGGTCGGGCTTCCTCGGCTTGTGCACTGATCATCCCCTGTACACCCTGTATGTAGTATTGGTCGGGTTTCCTCGGCTTGTGCACTGATCTTCCCCTGTACACCCCGTATGTAGTATTGGTTGGGTTTCCTCGGCTTGTGCACTGATCATCCCCTGTACACCCCGTATGTAGTATTGGTTGGGTTTCCTCGGCTTGTGCACTGATCATCCCCTGTACACCCCGTATGTAGTATTGGTCGGGTTTCCTCGGCTTGTGCACTGATCTTCCCCTGTACACCCTGTATGTAGTATTGGTCGGGCTTCCTCGGCTTGTGCACTGATCATCCCCTGTACACCCCGTATGTAGTATTGGTCGGGTTTCCTCGGCTTGTGCACTGATCATCCCCTGTACACCCCGTATGTAGTATTGGTCGGGCTTCCTCGGCTTGTGCACTGATCATCCCCTGTACACCCCGTATGTAGTATTGGTCGGGCTTCCTCGGCTTGTGCACTGATCATCCCCTGTACACCCCGTATGTAGTATTGGTCGGGTTTCCTCGGCTTGTGCACTGATCATCCCCTGTAGACCCCGTATGTAGTATTGGTCGGGTTTCCTCGGCTTGTGCACTGATCATCCCCTGTACACCCCGTATGTAGTATTGGTCGGGTTTCCTCGGCTTGTGCACTGATCTTCCCCTGTACACCCCGTATGTAGTATTGGTCGGGTTTCCTCGGCTTATGCACTGATCATCCCCTGTACACCCCGTATGTAGTATTGGTCGGGCTTCCTCGGCTTGTGCACTGATCTTCCCCTGTACACCCCGTATGTAGTATTGGTCGTGATTCCTCGGCTTGTGCACTGATCATCCCCTGTACACCTCGTATGTAGTATTGGTCGGGTTTCCTCGGCTTATGCACTGATCATCCCCTGTACACCCCGTATGTAGTATTGGTTGGGTTTCCTCGGCTTGTGCACTGATCATCCCCTGTACACCCCGTATGTAGTATTGGTCGGGTTTCCTCGGCTTGTGCACTGATCATCCCCTGTACACCCCGTATGTAGTATTGGTCGGGTTTCCTCGGCTTGTGCACTGATCATCCCCTCTACACCCCGTATGTAGTATTGGTTGGGCTTCCTCGGCTTGTGCACTGATCATCCCCTGTACACCCCGTATGTAGTATTGGTCGGGTTTCCTCGGCTTGTGCACTGATCATCCCCTGTGCACCCCGTATGTAGTATTGGTTGGGTTTCCTTGGCTTGTGCAATGATCATCCCCTGTGCACCCCGTATGTAGTATTGGTCGGGTTTTCTCGGCTTGTGCACTGATCATCCCCTGTGCACCCCGTATGTAGTATTGGTCGGGTTTCCTTGGCTTGTGCAATGATCATCCCCTGTGCACCCCGTATGTAGTATTGGTCGGGTTTCCTCGGCTTGTGCACTGATCATCCCCTGTGCACCCCGTATGTAGTATTGGTCGGGTTTCCTCGGCTTGTGCACTGATCATCCCCTGTACACCCCGTATGTAGTATTGGTCGGGTTTCCTCGGCTTCTGCACTGATCATCCCCTGTGCACCCCGTATGTAGTATTGGTCGGGTTTCCTCGGCTTGTGCACTGATCATCCCCTGTACACCCCGTATGTAGTATTGGTCGGGTTTCCTCGGCTTGTGCACTGATCATCCCCTGTACACCCCGTATGTAGTATTGGTCGGGTTTCCTCGGCTTGTGCACTGATCATCCCCTGTACACCCCGTATGTAGTATTGGTCGGGTTTCCTCGGCTTGTGCACTGATCATCCCCTGTACACCCCGTATGTAGTATTGGTTGGGTTTCCTCGGCTTGTGCACTGATCTTCCCCTGTACACCCCGTATGTAGTATTGGTCGTGATTCCTCGGCTTGTGCACTGATCATCCCCTGTACACCCCGTATGTAGTATTGGTTGGGTTTCCTCGGCTTGTGCACTGATCATCCCCTGTACACCCCGTATGTAGTATTGGTTGGGTTTCCTCGGCTTGTGCACTGATCATCCCCTGTACACCCCGTATGTAGTATTGGTCGGGTTTCCTCGGCTTGTGCACTGATCTTCCCCTGTACACCCCGTATGTAGTATTGGTCGGGCTTCCTCGGCTTGTGCACTGATCATCCCCTGTACACCCCGTATGTAGTATTGGTCGTGATTCCTCGGCTTGTGCACTGATCATCCCCTGTACACCCCGTATGTAGTATTGGTCGTGATTCCTCGGCTTGTGCACTGATCATCCCCTGTACACCCCGTATGTAGTATTGGTCGTGATTCCTCGGCTTGTGCACTGATCATCCCCTGTACACCCCGTATGTAGTATTGGTCGGGTTTCCTCGGCTTGTGCACTGATCATCCCCTGTGCACCCCGTATGTAGTATTGGTCGTGATTCCTCGGCTTGTGCACTGATCATCCCCTGTACACCCCGTATGTAGTATTGGTCGTGATTCCTCGGCTTGTGCACTGATCATCCCCTGTACACCCCGTATGTAGTATTGGTCGTGATTCCTCGGCTTGTGCACTGATCTTCCCCTGTACACCCCGTATGTAGTATTGGTCGGGTTTCCTCGGCTTCTGCACTGATCATCCCCTGTACACCCCGTATGTAGTATTGGTCGTGATTCCTCGGCTTGTGCACTGATCATCCCCTGTACACCCCGTATGTAGTATTGGTCGGGTTTCCTCGGCTTGTGCACTGATCATCCCCTGTACACCCCGTATGTAGTATTGGTCGGGTTTCCTCGGCTTGTGCACTGATCATCCCCTGTACACCCCGTATGTAGTATTGGTCGGGTTTCCTCGGCTTGTGCACTGATCATCCCCTGTACACCCCGTATGTAGTATTGGTCGGGTTTCCTCGGCTTGTGCACTGATCATCCCCTGTACACCCCGTATGTAGTATTGGTCGGGTTTCCTCGGCTTGTGCACTGATCATCCCCTGTACACCCCGTATGTAGTATTGGTCGGGTTTCCTCGGCTAGTGCACTGATCTTCCCCTGTACACCCCGTATGTAGTATTGGTCGGGTTTCCTCGGCTTGTGCACTGATCATCCCCTGTACACCCCGTATGTAGTATTGGTCGGGTTTCCTCGGCTTGTGCACTGATCATCCCCTGTACACCCCGTATGTAGTATTGGTCGGGCTTCCTCGGCTTGTGCACTGATCATCCCCTGTACACCCCGTATGTAGTATTGGTTGGGTTTCCTCGGCTTGTGCACTGATCTTCCCCTGTACACCCCGTATGTAGTATTGGTCGGGCTTCCTCGGCTTCTGCACTGATCATCCCCTGTGCACCCCGTATGTAGTATTGGTCGGGTTTCCTCGGCTTGTGCACTGATCATCCCCTGTACACCCCGTATGTAGTATTGGTTGGGTTTCCTCGGCTTGTGCACTGATCATCCCCTGTGCACCCCGTATGTAGTATTGGTCGGGTTTCCTCGGCTTGTGCACTGATCATCCCCTGTACACCCCGTATGTAGTATTGGTTGGGTTTCCTCGGCTTGTGCACTGATCATCCCCTGTACACCCCGTATGTAGTATTGGTTGGGCTTCCTCGGCTTGTGCACTGATCATCCCCTGTGCACCCTGTATGTAGTATTGGTCGGGTTTCCTCGGCTTGTGCACTGATCATCCCCTGTGCACCCCGTATGTAGTATTGGTCGGGTTTCCTCGGCTTGTGCACTGATCATCCCCTGTACACCCCGTATGTAGTATTGGTTGGGTTTCCTCGGCTTGTGCACTGATCTTCCCCTGTACACCCCGTATGTAGTATTGGTCGTGATTCCTCGGCTTGTGCACTGATCATCCCCTGTACACCCCGTATGTAGTATTGGTTGGGTTTCCTCGGCTTGTGCACTGATCATCCCCTGTACACCCCGTATGTAGTATTGGTTGGGTTTCCTCGGCTTGTGCACTGATCATCCCCTGTACACCCCGTATGTAGTATTGGTCGGGTTTCCTCGGCTTGTGCACTGATCTTCCCCTGTACACCCCGTATGTAGTATTGGTCGGGCTTCCTCGGCTTGTGCACTGATCATCCCCTGTACACCCCGTATGTAGTATTGGTCGTGATTCCTCGGCTTGTGCACTGATCATCCCCTGTGCACCCCGTATGTAGTATTGGTCGTGATTCCTCGGCTTGTGCACTGATCATCCCCTGTACACCCCGTATGTAGTATTGGTCGGGTTTCCTCGGCTTGTGCACTGATCATCCCCTGTACACCCCGTATGTAGTATTGGTCGGGTTTCCTCGGCTTGTGCACTGATCATCCCCTGTACACCCCGTATGTAGTATTGGTCGGGTTTCCTCGGCTTGTGCACTGATCATCCCCTGTACACCCCGTATGTAGTATTGGTCGGGTTTCCTCGGCTAGTGCACTGATCTTCCCCTGTACACCCCGTATGTAGTATTGGTCGGGTTTCCTCGGCTTGTGCACTGATCATCCCCTGTACACCCCGTATGTAGTATTGGTCGGGTTTCCTCGGCTTGTGCACTGATCATCCCCTGTACACCCCGTATGTAGTATTGGTTGGGTTTCCTCGGCTTGTGCACTGATCATCCCCTGTACACCCCGTATGTAGTATTGGTCGGGTTTCCTCGGCTTGTGCACTGATCATCCCCTGTACACCCCGTATGTAGTATTGGTCGGGTTTCCTCGGCTTGTGCACTGATCATCCCCTGTGCACCCCGTATGTAGTATTGGTCGGGTTTCCTCGGCTAGTGCACTGATCTTCCCCTGTACACCCCGTATGTAGTATTGGTCGGGTTTCCTCGGCTTGTGCACTGATCATCCCCTGTGCACCCTGTATGTAGTATTGGTCGGGTTTCCTCGGCTTGTGCACTGATCATCCCCTGTACACCCCGTATGTAGTATTGGTTGGGTTTCCTCGGCTTGTGCACTGATCATCCCCTGTACACCCCGTATGTAGTATTGGTCGGGTTTCCTCGGCTTGTGCACTGATCATCCCCTGTGCACCCCGTATGTAGTATTGGTTGGGTTTCCTCGGCTTGTGCACTGATCATCCCCTGTACACCCCGTATGTAGTATTGGTTGGGTTTCCTCGGCTTGTGCACTGATCATCCCCTGTACACCCCGTATGTAGTATTGGTCGGGCTTCCTCGGCTTGTGCACTGATCATCCCCTGTACACCCCGTATGTAGTATTGGTTGGGCTTCCTCGGCTTGTGCACTGATCATCCCCTGTGCACCCTGTATGTAGTATTGGTCGGGTTTCCTCGGCCTGTGCACTGATCATCCCCTGTACACTCCGTATGTAGTATTGGTCGGGTTTCCTCGGCTTGTGCACTGATCATCCCCTGTACACCCCGTATGTAGTATTGGTCGGGTTTCCTCGGCTTGTGCACTGATCATCCCCTGTACACCCCGTATGTAGTATTGGTCGGGTTTCCTCGGCTTATGCACTGATCATCCCCTGTACACCCCGTATGTAGTATTGGTCGGGTTTCCTCGGCTTGTGCACTGATCATCCCCTGTACACCCCGTATGTAGTATTGGTTGGGTTTCCTCGGCTTGTGCACTGATCATCCCCTGTACACCCCGTATGTAGTATTGGTCGGGTTTCCTCGGCTTGTGCACTGATCATCCCCTGTGCACCCCGTATGTAGTATTGGTTGGGTTTCCTCGGCTTGTGCACTGATCATCCCCTCTACACCCCGTATGTAGTATTGGTTGGGTTTCCTCGGCTTGTGCACTGATCATCCCCTGTACACCCCGTATGTAGTATTGGTCGGGTTTCCTCGGCTTGTGCACTGATCATCCCCTGTGCACCCCGTATGTAGTATTGGTCGGGTTTCCTCGGCTTGTGCACTGATCATCCCCTGTACACCCCGTATGTAGTATTGGTCGGGTTTCCTCGGCTTGTGCACTGATCATCCCCTGTACACCCCGTATGTAGTATTGGTCGGGCTTCCTCGGTTTGTGCACTGATCATCCCCTGTATACCCCGTATGTAGTATTGGTCGGGTTTCCTCGGCTTGTGCACTGATCATCCCCTGTACACCCCGTATGTAGTATTGGTCGGGTTTCCTCGGCTTGTGCACTGATCATCCCCTGTATACCCCGTATGTAGTATTGGTCGGGTATCCTCGGCTTGTGCACTGATCATCCCCTGTACACCCCGTATGTAGTATTGGTCGTGATTCCTCGGCTTGTGCACTGATCATCCTCTGTGCACCCCGTATGTAGTATTGGTCGGGTTTCCTCGGCTTGTGCACTGATCATCCCCTGTACACCCCGTATGTAGTATTGGTTGGGTTTCCTCGGCTTATGCACTGATCATCCCCTGTACACCCCGTATGTAGTATTGGTCGTGATTCCTCGGCTTGTGCACTGATCATCCTCTGTGCACCCTGTATGTAGTATTGGTCGGGTTTCCTCGGCTTGTGCACTGATCATCCCCTGTGCACCCCGTATGTAGTATTGGTCGGGTTTCCTCGGCTTGTGCACTGATCATCCCCTGTGCACCCCGTATGTAGTATTGGTCGGGTTTCCTCGGCTTGTGCACTGATCATCCCCTGTACACCCCGTATGTAGTATTGGTCGGGTTTTCTCGGCTTGTGCACTGATCATCCCCTGTACACCCCGTATGTAGTATTGGTCGGGTTTCCTCGGCTTGTGCACTGATCATCCCCTGTACACCCCGTATGTAGTATTGGTCGGGTTTCCTCGGCTTGTGCACTGATCATCCCCTGTGCACCCCGTATGTAGTATTGGTCGGGTTTCCTCGGCTTGTGCACTGATCATCCCCTGTACACCCCGTATGTAGTATTGGTCGGGTTTCCTCGTCTTCTGCACTGATCATCCCCTGTCCAACCCGTATGTAGTATTGGTCGGGCTTCCTCGGCTTGTGCACTGATCATCCCCTGTACACCCCGTATGTAGTATTGGTTGGGTTTCCTCGGCTTGTGCACTGATCATCCCCTGTACACCCCGTATGTAGTATTGGTCGGGTTTCCTCGGCTTGTGCACTGATCATCCCCTGTACACCCCGTATGTAGTATTGGTCGGGCTTCCTCGGCTTGTGCACTGATCATCCCCTGTACACCCCGTATGTAGTATTGGTTGGGTTTCCTCGGCTTGTGCACTGATCTTCCCCTGTACACCCCGTATGTAGTATTGGTCGGGCTTCCTCGGCTTGTGCACTGATCATCCCCTGTACACCCCGTATGTAGTATTGGTCGGGTTTCCTCGGCTTGTGCACTGATCATCCCCTGTACACCCCGTATGTAGTATTGGTCGGGTTTCCTCGGCTTGTGCACTGATCATCCCCTGTGCACCCCGTATGTAGTATTGGTCGGGCTTCCTCGGCTTGTGCACTGATCATCCCCTGTACACCCCGTATGTAGTATTGGTCGGGTTTCCTCGGCTTGTGCACTGATCATCCCCTGTGCACCCCGTATGTAGTATTGGTCGGGTTTCCTCGGCTTGTGCACTGATCTTCCCCTGTACACCCCGTATGTAGTATTGGTTGGGTTTCCTCGGCTTCTGCACTGATCATCCCCTGTACACCCCGTATGTAGTATTGGTCGGGTTTCCTCGGCTTGTGCACTGATCTTCCCCTGTACACCCCGTATGTAGTATTGGTTGGGTTTCCTCGGCTTCTGCACTGATCATCCCCTGTACACCCCGTATGTAGTATTGGTCGGGTTTCCTCGGCTTCTGCACTGATCTTCCCCTGTACACCCCGTATGTAGTATTGGTCGGGTTTCCTCGGCTTGTGCACTGATCTTCCCCTGTACACCCCGTATGTAGTATTGGTCGGGTTTCCTCGGCTTGTGCACTGATCATCCCCTGTACACCCCGTATGTAGTATTGGTCGGGTTTCCTCGGCTTGTGCACTGATCATCCCCTGTACACCCCGTATGTAGTATTGGTCAGGTTTCCTCGGCTTGTGCACTGATCATCCCCTGTACACCCCGTATGTAGTATTGGTCGTGATTCCTCGGCTTGTGCACTGATCTTCCCCTGTACACCCCGTATGTAGTATTGGTCGGGTTTCCTCGGCTTGTGCACTGATCATCCCCTGTACACCCCGTATGTAGTATTGGTCGGGTTTCCTCGGCTTGTGCACTGATCATCCCCTGTACACCCCGTATGTAGTATTGGTCGGGTTTCCTCGGCTTGTGCACTGATCATCCCCTGTGCACCCCGTATGTAGTATTGGTCGGGCTTCCTCGGCTTGTGCACTGATCATCCCCTGTACACCCCGTATGTAGTATTGGTTGGGTTTCCTCGGCTTGTGCACTGATCATCCCCTGTACACCCCGTATGTAGTATTGGTCGGGTTTCCTCGGCTTGTGCACTGATCATCCCCTGTGCACCCCGTATGTAGTATTGGTCGGGCTTCCTCGGCTTGTGCACTGATCATCCCCTGTACACCCCGTATGTAGTATTGGTCGGGTTTCCTCGGCTTATGCACTGATCTTCCCCTGTACACCCCGTATGTAGTATTGGTCGGGTTTCCTCGGCTTGTGCACTGATCATCCCCTGTGCACCCCGTATGTAGTATTGGTCGGGCTTCCTCGGCTTGTGCACTGATCATCCCCTGTACACCCCGTATGTAGTATTGGTCGGGTTTCCTCGGCTTGTGCACTGATCATCCCCTGTACACCCCGTATGTAGTATTGGTCGGGTTTCCTCGGCTTCTGCACTGATCTTCCCCTGTACACCCCGTATGTAGTATTGGTCGGGTTTCCTCGGCTTGTGCTCTGATCTTCCCCTGTACACCCCGTATGTAGTATTGGTCGGGTTTCCTCGGCTTGTGCACTGATCATCCCCTGTACACCCCGTATGTAGTATTGGTCGGGTTTCCTCGGCTTGTGCACTGATCATCCCCTGTACACCCCGTATGTAGTATTGGTTGGGTTTCCTCGGCTTCTGCACTGATCATCCCCTGTACACCCCGTATGTAGTATTGGTCGGGTTTCCTCGGCTTGTGCACTGATCATCCCCTGTACACCCCGTATGTAGTATTGGTCGGGTTTCCTCGGCTTGTGCACTGATCATCCCCTGTACACCCCGTATGTAGTATTGGTCGGGTTTCCTCGGCTTGTGCACTGATCATCCCCTGTACACCCCGTATGTAGTATTGGTCGGGTTTCCTCGGCTTCTGCACTGATCTTCCCCTGTACACCCCGTATGTAGTATTGGTCGTGATTCCTCGGCTTGTGCACTGATCTTCCCCTGTACACCCCGTATGTAGTATTGGTCGGGTTTCCTCGGCTTGTGCACTGATCATCCCCTGTACACCCCGTATGTAGTATTGGTCGGGTTTCCTCGGCTTGTGCACTGATCATCCCCTGTACACCCCGTATGTAGTATTGGTCAGGTTTCCTCGGCTTGTGCACTGATCATCCCCTGTGCACCCCGTATGTAGTATTGGTCGGGTTTCCTCGGCTTGTGCACTGATCATCCCCTGTACACCCCGTATGTAGTATTGGTCGGGTTTCCTCGGCTTCTGCACTGATCTTCCCCTGTACACCCCGTATGTAGTATTGGTCAGGTTTCCTCGGCTTGTGCACTGATCATCCCCTGTGCACCCCGTATGTAGTATTGGTCGGGTTTCCTCGGCTTCTGCACTGATCTTCCCCTGTAGACCCCGTATGTAGTATTGGTCGGGTTACCTCGGCTTGTGCACTGATCATCCCCTGTACACCCCGTATGTAGTATTGGTCGGGTTTCCTCGGCTTGTGCACTGATCATCCCCTGTACACCCCGTATGTAGTATTGGTCGGGTTTCCTCGGCTTGTGCACTGATCATCCCCTGTACACCCCGTATGTAGTATTGGTCGGGTTTCCTCGGCTTCTGCACTGATCTTCCCCTGTGCACCCCGTATGTAGTATTGGTCGGGTTTCCTCGGCTTGTGCACTGATCATCCCCTGTGCACCCCGTATGTAGTATTGGTCGGGTTTCCTCGGCTTATGCACTGATCATCCCCTGTGCACCCCGTATGTAGTACGGTTTCCTCGGCTTCGGTGCGGAGTCCTCCTCTCATTTACAATGCTGTGAGGACGGATCATCAGTGTTCACATCACGTTGGGCCGGAGGTGCGCAGTGAACCCCCGGAGTACGGAGGTGTTTCATATCCCTCTTTGCAGCAGCTCCATGTTGGAGTTTTATGAGACCCCGGGTCGTCTATTAATTGGATTACTTTAATGAGATGAGGTGTGGCCGGCTGATGCCATGTCCCGTCTGCCCGGACACACGGTGTGCACACGTGTATATAGCGGTCTCCTCTGTGCAATCCTATACAGACTCAGAGCGGATATAACTGCCCGCGTTCTCCGTATACCCCGGCCCCGGCTCCTCACATCATTTCATCCTGAGAAATCCTCCAATTTTAGAGGATGATGAAAACCTTCCAATTCAATGGCGTGGAGCTGTGGGGAGAGCGCGGCCGTCCCCGATCACCTGCAGAAGGCCACATTATTGCGGCGGTTGCATGAAGAATTGAGAGCTGAGACGTGTAGTAATGGACGCCCCAATCCTCGGTGACGTCTCCCCGCACCAGACGGGGGGGAACTTTCCTCTGACTGTTCCCTCTTATTATCCGGGAGTGGATAGAAAACAGATTTGGAGCTCTGCTCAGTGATTGGATCAGGCCCGGGCTCCGCGGCCTCCGCCGGGAACCACAAGACTACTTTGTATTTGTTTTCACTGATCCTTTAAGTACAGTCATGACAGTCGGGGGAATGTGCGGAATGTTACCAGAACATTTGTACAATGGAATTCTGCGGAATTCACATTTGTGCATGTACGAGGCGCCGCGGTGAAATCTGTCACACTACACACAAACAAGGAGAAAACCGAAGAATTACAGAGATGAGACGTGTCATACCCGGGACGTGACACCGGGAACCCTCCTCATCAGAGCATTGCACAGGCACAGCAATGTGTCACCGGCCCCGCGCAGATCAGATCTGTGCAATCATCTGCAGGAAAGAGAGAGACAAAACAATGCAAAAAAGTATGTGCACCCCCCTCCCCCCCACCTCTGGGGGTTCTGTGTCCTCATCAGAGCATTGCACAGGCACAGCAATGTGTCACCGGCCCTGCGCAGATCAGATCTGTGCAATCATCAGCAAGAAAAAGAGAGAGAAAACAATGCAGAAAAGTATGTGCCCCCCCCCTCCCCCCCACCTCTGGGGGTTCTGTGTCCTCATCAGAGCATTGCACAGGCACAGCAATGTGTCACCGGCCCCGCGCAGATCAGATCTGTGCAATCATCTGCAAGAAAAAGAGAGAGAAAACAATGCAGAAAAGTATGTGCACCCCCCTCCCCCCCACCTCTGGGGGTTCTGTGTCCTCATCAGAGCATTGCACAGGCACAGCAATGTGTCACCGGCCCTGCGCAGATCAGATCTGTGCAATCATCTGCAGGAAAGAGAGAGACAAAACAATGCAGAAAAGTATGTGCACCCCCCTCCCCCCCACCTCTGGGGGTTCTGTGTCCTCATCAGAGCATTGCACAGGCACAGCAATGTGTCACCGGCCCCGCGCAGATCAGATCTGTGCAATCATCTGCAGGAAAGAGAGAGACAAAACAATGCAGAAAAGTATGTGCACCCCCCTCCCCCCACCTCTGGGGGTTCTGTGTCCTCATCAGAGCATTGCACAGGCACAGCAATGTGTCACCGGCCCCGCGCAGATCAGATCTGTGCAATCATCTGCAGGAAAGAGAGAGACAAAACAATGCAGAAAAGTATGTGCACCCCCCCCCCACCTCTGGGGGTTCTGTGTCCTCATCAGAGCATTGCACAGGCACAGCAATGTGTCACCGGCCCCGCACAGATCATATCTGTGCAATCATCTGCAAGAAAAAGAGAGAGAAAACAATGCAGAAAAGTATGTACACCCCCCTCCCCCCCACCTCCGGGGGTTCTGTGTCCTCATCAGAGTATTGCACAGTCATAACAATGTGTCACCGGCCCCGCGCAGATCAGATCTGTGCAATCATCTGCAGCAGAATGAGAGAGAAAACAATGCAGAATATGCAGAAAAGTATGTGCCCCCCCCCCACACCACCCACCTCCGGGGGCTCTCTGTCCTCATCTACATCCAGACATTAATATGGAGAAAAGTATGTGCCCCCCCCCCCCACGTCCACCTCCATGGCCTCTCTATCCTCATCTACATCCTTGGACGTTAATATGGGAAAAAGCATGCTGCTTGGTGCATTAGAGGCGTTGCTTGGTGCATTAGAGGCGCTGCGCGGTGCATTAGAGGCGCTGCTCGGTGCATTAGAGGCGTTTCTTGGTGCATTAGAGGCGCTGCGCGGTGCATTAGAGGCGCTGCTCGGTGCATTAGAGGCGTTTCTTGGTGCATTAGAGGCGCTGCTCGGTGCATTAGAGGCGCGGCATGGTGCATTAGAGGCGCTGCTCGGTGCATTAGAGGCGTTGCTCGGTGCATTAGAGGCATTGCTCGGTGCATTAGAGGCGCTGCGCGGTGCATTAGAGGCGCTGCGCGGTGCATTAGAGGCGCTGTGTGGTGCATTAGAGGAGTGGCTTCCTGACTCACTGTTAACCCCCTTCTTTGTGAAGGACTTCTGCCTCACAATATGGCAGGAGAAGCCGACGCAAAACTTTTGAGCATGAAAAGCAGTAACTTTCTCACAATGAAGCGAGCTGCGGAGAATGAAACTGTAAAATGCCTTTATGAATCCCTGCGCTCCCTGCGAGGTTTTACTGACAGACTTTTATATGTCATTAATTTCACATTCTGCCACCGCACAATATTTATTTATTTATTTTTATTGTCGCTGTAATTTATTCCTAGGAAGAACGAGAAATGGACGGTTAACGACTGCTTTAATTAAACGAGCAGGAAATAATTAACTGAAAAGTCATAAACACACAAATATCACACAGAAAACATGGAAAACGCCAGAATCACAAGAGCGGAGGATCGCACAACAACACGCGGGACGCTGCGGACACAACGATCACTGACCAGCACAGAGCGCGAAATCACAAGAGCGGAGGATCACACAACAACACGCGGGACGCTGCGGACACAATGATCACTGGCCAGCACAGAGCGCGAAATCACAAGAGCGGAGGATCGCACAATAACACGCGGGACGCTGCGGACACAATGATCACTGACCAGCACAGAGCGCGAAATCACAAGAGCGGAGGATCGCACAATAACACGCGGGACGCTGCGGACACAATGATCACTGACCAGCACAGAGCGCGAAATCTCAAGAGCGGAGGATCGCACAATAACACGCGGGACACTGCGGACACAACGATCACTGACCAGCACAGAGCGCGAAATCACAAGAGCGGAGGATCGCACAATAACACGCGGGACGCTGCGGACACAATGATCACTGACCAGCACAGAGCGCGAAATCACAAGAGCGGAGGATCGCACAATAACACGCGGGACACTGCGGACACAACGATCACTGACCAGCACAGAGCGCGAAATCACAAGAGCGGAGGATCGCACAATAACACGCGGGACACTGCGGACACAATGATCACTGACCAGCACAGAGCGCGAAATCACAAGAGCGGAGGATCGCACAATAACACGCGGGACGCTAACGACACAACGATCACTGACCTGCACAGAGCGCGAAAACACAAGAGCGGAGGATCGCACAATAACACGCGGGACGCTGCGGACACAACGATCACTGACCAGCACAGAGCGCGAAATCACAAGAGTGGAGGATCGTACAATAACACGCGGGACGCTGCCGACACGATCACTGACCAGCACAGAGCGCGAAATCACAAGAGCGGAGGATCGCACAACAACACGCGGGACGCTGCCGACACGATCACTGACCAGCACAGAGTGCGAAATCACAAGAGCGGAGGATCGCACAAAAACACGCGGGACACTACGGACACAACGATCACTGACCAACACAGAGCGCGAAATCACAAGAGCGGAGGATCGCACAATAACACGCGGGACACTGCGGACACAACGATCACTGACCAGCACAGAGCACGAAAACACAAGAGCGGAGGATCGCACAATAACACGCGGGACACTGCGGACACAACGATCACTGACCAGCACAGAGCACGAAAACACAAGAGCGGAGGATCGCACAATAACACGCGGGACACTACGGACACAACGATCACTGACCAGCACAGAGCGCGAAATCACAAGAGCGGAGGATCGCACAATAACACGCGGGACGCTGCCGACACAACGATCACTGACCAGCACAGAGCGCGAAATCACAAGAGCGGAGGATCGCACAATAACACGCGGGACACTGCGGACACAACGATCACTGACCAGCACAGAGCGCGAAATCACAAGAGCGGAGGATCGCACAATAACACGCAGGATGCTGCGGACACAACGATCAGTGACCAGCACAGAGCGCGAAATCACAAGAGCGGAGGATCGCACAATAACACGCGGGACGCTGCCGACACGATCACTGACCAGCATCGAGCGCGAAATCACAAGAGCGGAGGATCGCACAATAACACGCGGGACGCTGCGGACACAGCGATCACTGACCAGCACAGAGCGCGAAATCACAAGAGCGGAGGATCGCACAATAACACGCGGGACGCTGCCGACACGATCACTGACCAGCATCGAGCGCGAAATCACAAGAGCGGAGGATCGCACAATAACACGCGGGACACTGCGGACACAACGATCACTGACCAGCACAGAGCGCGAAATCACAAGAGCGGAGGATCGCACAATAACACGCGGGACGCTAACGACACAACGATCACTGACCTGCACAGAGCGCGAAAACACAAGAGCGGAGGATCGCACAATAACACGCGGGACGCTGCGGGCCCAACAATCACTGACCAGCACAGAGCGCGAAATCACAAGAGTGGAGGATCGCACAATAACACGCGGGACACTGCCGACACAACGATCACTGACCAGCACAGAGCGCGAAATCACAAGAGCGGAGGATCGCACAATAACACGCGGGACACTGCCGACACAACGATCACTGACCAGCACAGAGCGCGAAATCACAAGAGTGGAGGATCGCACAATAACACGCGGGACACTGCGTACACAACGATCACTGACCAGCACAGAGCGCGAAAACACAAGAGCGGAGGATCGCACAATAACACGCGGGACACTGCCGACACAACGATCACTGACCAGCACAGAGCGCGAAATCACAAGAGCGGAGGATCGCACAATAACACGCGGGACGCTGCCGACACAACGATCACTGACCAGCACAGAGCGCGAAATCACAAGAGTGGAGGATCGCACAATAACACGCAGGACGCTGCGGACACAACTATCACTGACCAGCACCGAGCGCGAAATCACAAGAGCGGAGGATCGCACAATAACACGCGGGACGCTAACGACACAACGATCACTGACCAGCACAGAGCGCGAAATCACAAGAGTGGAGGATCGCACAATAACACGCAGGACGCTGCGGACACAACTATCACTGACCAGCACCGAGCGCGAAATCACAAGAGCGGAGGATCGCACAATAACACGCGGGACGCTAACGACACAACGATCACTGACCAGCACAGAGCACGAAATCACAAGAGCGGAGGATCGCACAATAACACACGGGACGCTGCCGACACAACGATCACTGACCAGCACAGAGCGCGAAATCACAAGAGCGGAGGATCGCACAACAACACGCAGGACGCTGCGGACACAACGATCACTGACCAGCACCGAGCGCGAAAACACAAGAGCGGAGGATCGCACAACAACACGCGGGACGCTGCGGACACAACGATCACTGACCAGCACCGAGCGCGAAATCACAAGAGCGGAGGATCGCACAATAACACGCGGGACGCTGCCGACACAACGATCACTGACCAGCACAGAGCGCGAAAACAGAAAACGCTAGAATCACAAGAGCAGAGGATCGCACAACAACACGCGGGACACTGCGGACACAACGATCACTGACCGGAACAGAGCGCGAAATCACAAGAGCGGAGGATCGCACAATAACACGCGGGACGCTGCCGACACAACGATCACTGACCAGCACAGAGCGCGAAATCACAAGAGCGGAGGATCGCACAATAACACGCGGGACGCTGCCGACACAACGATCACTGACCAGCACAGAGCGCGAAATCACAAGAGCGGAGGATCGCACAATAACACGCGGGACGCTGCCGACACAACGATCACTGAACAGCACAGAGCGCGAAAACACAAGAGCGGAGGATCGCACAACAACACGCAGGACGCTGCGGACACAACGATCACTGACCAGCACAGAGCGCGAAATCACAAGAGCGGAGGATCGCACAATAACACGCGGGACGCTGCCGACACAACGATCACTGACCAGCACAGAGCGCGAAATCACAAGAGCGGAGGATCGCACAATAACACGCGGGACACTGCGGACACAACGATCACTAACCAGCACAGAGCGCGAAATCACAAGAGCGGAGGATCGCACAATAACACGCGGGACGCTGCCGACACAACGATCACTGACCAGCACAGAGCGCGAAAACAGAAAACGCTAGAATCACAAGAGCAGAGGATCGCACAATAACACGCGGGACACTGCGGACACAACGATCACTGACCAGCACAGAGCGCGAAATCACAAGAGCGGAGGATCGCACAATAACACGCGGGACGCTGCCGACACGATCACTGACCAGCACAGAGCGTGAAAACACAAGAGCGGAGGATAGCACAATAACACGCGGGACGCTGCGGACACGATCACTGACCAGCACAGAGCGCGAAATCACAAGAGCGGAGGATCGCACAATAACACGCGGGACACTGCGGACACAACGATCACTGACCAGCACAGAGCGCAAAATCACAAGAGCGGAGGATCGCACAATAACACGCGGGACGCTGCCGACACAACGATCACTGACCAGCACAGAGCGCGAAATCACAAGAGCAGAGGATCGCACAATAACACACGGGACGCTGCGGACACAACGATCACTGACCATCACAGAGCGCGAAATCACAAGAGCGGAGGATCGCACAATAACACGCGGGACGCTGCCGACACGATCAATGACCAGCACAGAGCGCGAAATCACAAGAGCGGAGGATCGCACAACAACACGCAGGACGCTGCGGACACAACGATCACTGACCAGCACAGAGCGCGAAATCACAAGAGCGGAGGATCGCACAATAACACGCGGGACGCTGCCGACACAACGATCACTGACCAGCACAGAGCGCGAAAACAGAAAACGCTAGAATCACAAGAGCAGAGGATCGCACAACAACACGCGGGACACTGCGGACACAACGATCACTGACCGGAACAGAGCGCGAAATCACAAGAGCGGAGGAGCGCACAATAACACACGGGACGCTGCGGACACAACGATCACTGACCAGCACAGAGCGCGAAATCACAAGAGCGGAGGATCGCACAATAACACGCGGGACGCTGCCGACACGATCACTGACCAGCACAGAGCGCGAAAACACAAGAGCGGAGGATCGCACAATAACACGCGGGACGCTGCGGACACAACGATCACTGACCAGCACAGAGCGCGAAATCACAAGAGCGGAGGATCGCACAATAACACGCGGGACACTGCGGACACAACGATCACTGACCAGCACAGAGCGCGAAAACACAAGAGCGGAGGATCGCACAATAACACGCGGGACGCTGCGGACACAACGATCACTGACCAGCACAGAGCGCGAAATCACAAGAGCGAAGGATTGCACAATAACACGCGGGACACTGCGGACACAACGATCACTGACCAGCACAGAGCGCGAAATCACAAGAGCGGAGGATCGCACAATAACACGCGGGACACTGCGGACACAACGATCACTGACCAGCACAGAGCGCGAAATCACAAGAGCGGAGGATCGCACAACAACACGCGGGACACTGCGGACACAACGATCACTGACCAGCACAGAGTGCGAAATCACAAGAGCGGAGGATCGCACAATAACACGCGGGACACTACGGACACAATGATCACTGACCAGCACAGAGCGCGAAATCACAAGAGCGGAGGATCGCACAATAACACGCGGGACGCTTCCGACACAACGATCACTGACCAGCACAGAGCGCGAAATCACAAGAGCGGAGGATCGCACAATAACATGCGGGACGCTGCCGACACAACGATCACTGACCAGCACAGAGCGCGAAATCACAAGAGCGGAGGATGGCACAATAACACACGGGACACTGCGGACACAACGATCACTGACCAGCACAGAGCGCGAAATCACAAGAGCGGAGGATCGCACAATAACACGCGGGACACTGCGGACACAACGATCACTGACCAGCACAGAGCGCGAAATCACAAGAGCGGAGGATCGCACAATAACACGCGGGACACTGCGGACACAATGATCACTGACCAGCACAGAGCGCAAAAATCACAAGAGCGGAGGATCGCATAACAACACACGGGACGCTGCGGACACAACGATCACTGACCAGCACAGAGTGCGAAATCACAAGAGCGGAGGATCGCACAATAACACGCGGGACACTGTGGACACAACGATCACTGACCAGCACAGAGCGCGAAATCACAAGAGCGGAGGATCGCACAATAACACGCGGGACGCTGCGGACACAACGATCACTGACCAGCACAGAGCTCGAAATCACAAGAGTGGAGGATCGCACAATAACACGCGGGACACTGTGGACACAACGATTTCTGACCAGCACAGAGCACGAAATCACAAGAGCGGAGGATCGCACAACAACACGCAGGATGCTGCGGACACAACGATCACTGACCAGCACAGAGCGCGAAATCACAAGAGCGGAGGATGGCACAATAACACGCGGGACACTGCGGACACAACGATCACTGACCAGCACAGAGCGCGAAAACACAAGAGCGGAGGATCGCACAATAACACGCGGGACGCTGCGGACACAACGATCACTGACCAGCACAGAGCGCGAAATCACAAGAGCGGAGGATCGCACAATAACACGCGGGACACTGCGGACAGAACGATCACTGACCAGCACAGAGCGCGAAATCACAAGAGCGGAGGATCGCACAATAACACGCGGGACGCTGCCGATACGATCACTGACCAGCACAGAGCGCGAAATCACAAGAGCGGAGGATCGCACAATAACACGCGGGACGCTTCCGACACAACGATCACTGACCAGCACAGAGCGCGAAATCACAAGAGCGGAGGATCGCACAATAACATGCGGGACACTGCGGACACAACGATCACTGACCAGCACAGAGCGCAAAAATCACAAGAGCGGAGGATCGCATAACAACACACGGGACGCTGCGGACACAACGATCACTGACCAGCACAGAGCGCGAAATCACAAGAGCGGAGGATCGCACAATAACACACGGGACACTGCGGACACAACGATCACTGACCAGCACAGAGCGCAAAAATCACAAGAGCGGAGGATCGCATAACAACACACGGGACGCTGCGGACACAACGATCACTGACCAGCACAGAGCGCGAAATCACAAGAGCGGAGGATCGCACAATAACACGCGGGACACTGCGTACACAACGATCACTGACCAGCAAAGAGCTCGAAATCACAAGAGTGGAGGATCGCACAATAACACGTGGGACACTGCGGACACAACGATCACTGACCAGCACAGAGTGCGAAATCACAAGAGCATAGGATCGCACAATAACACGCGGGACGCTGCGGACACAACGATCACTGACCAGCACAGAGCGCGAAATCACAAGAGCGGAGGATCGCACAATAACACGCGGGACACTGCGGACACAACGATCACTGACCAGCACAGAGCACGAAATCAGAAGAGCGGAGGATCGCACAACAACACGCGGGACACTGCGGACACAACGATCACTGACCAGCACAGAGCGCGAAATCACAAGAGCGGAGGATGGCACAACAACACGCGGGTCACTGCGGACACAACGATCACTGACCAGCACAGAGCGCGAAATCACAAGAGCGGAGGATCGCACAATAACACGCGGGACACTGCGGACACAACGATCACTGACCAGCACAGAGCGCGAAATCACAAGAGCGGAGGATCGCACAATAACACGCGGGACACTGCGGACACAACGATCACTGACCAGCACAGAGCGCGAAATCACAAGAGCGGAGGATCGCACAATAACACGCGGGACGCTGCCGACACGATCACTGACCAGCACAGAGCGCGAAATCACAAGAGCGGAGGATCGCACAATAACACGCGGGACGCTGCCGACACAACGATCACTGACCAGCACAGAGCGCGAAATCACAAAAGCGGAGGATCGCACAATAACACGCGGGACGCTGCGGACACAGCGATCACTGACCAGCACAGAGCGCGAAATCACAAGAGTGGAGGATCGCACAATAACACGCGGGACACTGCGGACACAACGATCACTGACCAGCACAGAGCGCGAAATCACAAGAGCGGAGGATCGCACAATAACACGCGGGACGCTGCCGACACGATCACTGACCAGCACAGAGCGCGAAATCACAAGAGCGGAGGATCGCACAATAACACGCAGGACGCTGCGGACACAACGATCACTGACCAGCACAGAGCGCGAAATCACAAGAGTGGAGGATCGCACAATAACACGCGGGACGCTGCCGACACAACGATCACTGACCAGCACAGAGCGCGAAATCACAAGAGCGGAGGATCGCACAATAACACGCGGGACGCTGCCGACACAACAATCACTGACCAGCACAGAGCGCGAAATCACAAGAGCGGAGGATCGCACAATAACACGCGGGACACTGCGGACACAACGATCACTGACCAGCACAGAGCACGAAATCACAAGAGCGGAGGATCGCACAATAACACGCGGGACACTGCGGACACAACGATCACTGACCAGCACAGAGCGCGAAATCACAAGAGCGGAGGATCGCACAATAACACGCGGGACACTGCGGACACACCGATCACTGACCGGAACAGAGCGCGAAATCACAAGAGCGGAGGATCACACAATAACACACGGGACGCTGCGGACACAATGATCACTGACCAGCACAGAGCGCGAAATCACAAGAGCGGAGGATCGCACAATAACACGCGGGACGCTGCGGACACAACGATCACTGACCAGCACAGAGCGCGAAATCACAAGAGTGGAGGATCGCACAATAACACGCGGGACGCTGCGGGCACAACAATCACTGACCAGCACAGAGCGCGAAATCACAAGAGCGGAGGATCGCACAATAACACGCGGGACGCTGCGGACACAACGATCACTGACCAGCACAGAGCGCGAAAACACAAGAGCGGAGGATCGCACAACAACACGCGGGACACTGCCGACACAACGATCACTAACCAGCACAGAGCGCGAAATCACAAGAGCGGAGGATCGCACAATAACACGCGGGAGGCTGCCGACACAACGATCACTGACCAGCACAGAGCGCGAAATCACAAGAGCGGAGGATCGCACAATAACACGCGGGACACTGCGGACACAACGATCACTGACCAGCACCGAGCACGAAATCACAAGAGCGGAGGATCGCACAATAACACGCGGGACACTGCGGACACAACGTTCACTGACCAGCACCGAGCACGAAATCACAAGAGCGGAGGACCGCACAAAAACACACGGGACGCTGCCGACACAACGATCACTGACCAGCACAGAGCGCGAAATCACAAGAGCGGAGGATCACACAATAACACGCGGGACGCTGCGGACACAGCGATCACTGACCAGCACAGAGCGCGAAAACACAAGAGCGGAGGATCGCACAACAACACGCGGGACACTGCAGACACAACGATCACTGACCAGCACAGAGCGCGAAATCACAAGAGCGGAGGATCGCACAATAACACGCGGGACGCTGCCGACACGATCACTGACCAGCACAGAGCGCGAAATCACAAGAGCGGAGGATCGCACAATAACACGCGGGACGCTGTGGACACAACGATCACTGACCAGCACAGAGCGCGAAAACACAAGAGCGGAGGATCGCACAATAACACGCGGGACACTGCGGACACAACGATCACTGACCAGCACAGAGCGCGAAATCACAAGAGCGGAGGATCGCACAATAACATGCGGGACGCTGCGGACACAACGATCACTGACCAGCACAGAGCGCGAAAACACAAGAGCGGAGGATTGCACAATAACACGCGGGACACTGCGGACACAGCGATCACTGACCAGCACAGAGCGCGAAATCACAAGAGCGGAGGATCGCACAACAACACGCGGGACGCTGCAGACACAACGATCACTGACCAGCACAGAGCGCGAAAACACAAGAGCGGAGGATCGCACAATAACATGCGGGACGCTGCCGACACAACGATCACTGACCAGCACAGAGCGCGAAATCACAAGAGCGGAGGATCGCACAATAACACGCGGGACGCTGCCGACACAACGATCACTGACCAGCACAGAGCGCGAAATCACAAGAGCGGAGGATCGCACAACAACACGCGGGCCGCTGCCGACACAACGATCACTGACCAGCACAGAGCGCGAAAACACAAGAGCGGAGGATCGCACAATAACACACGGGACGCTGCGGACACAACGATCACTGACCAGCACAGAGCGCGAAATCACAAGAGCGGAGGATCGCACAATAACACACGGGACGCTGCGGACACAACGATCACTGACCAGCATCGAGCGCGAAATCACAAGAGCGGAGGATCGCACAATAACACGCAGGATGCTGCGGACACAACGATCAGTGACCAGCACAGAGCGCGAAAACACAAGAGCGGAGGATCGCACAATAACACGCGGGACGCTGCGGACACAACGATCACTGACCAGCACCGAGCGCGAAATCACAAGAGCGGAGGATCGCACAATAACACGCGGGACGCTGCGGGCACAACGATCACTGACCTGCACAGAGCGCGAAATCACAAGAGCGGAGGATCGCACAATAACACACGGGACACTGCGGACACAACGATCACTGACCAGCACAGAGCGCGAAATCACAAGAGCGGAGGATCGCACAATAACACGCAGGATGCTGCGGACACAACGATCACTGACCAGCACAAAGCGCGAAATCACAAGAGCGGAGGATCGCACAATAACACGCGGGACGCTGCGGACACAACGATCACTGACCAGCACAGAGCGCGAAATCACAAGAGCGGAGGATCGCACAATAACACACGGGACACTGCGGACACAACGATCACTGACCAGCACAGAGCGCGAAATCACAAGAGCGGAGGATCGCACAATAACACGCGGGACGCTGCGGGCACAACGATCACTGACCAGCACAGAGCGCGAAATCTCAAGAGCGGAGGATCGCACAATAACACGCGGGACGCTGCCGACACAACGATCACTGACCAGCACAGAGCACGAAATCACAAGAGCGGAGGATCGCACAACAACACGCGGGACACTACGGGCACAATGATAACTGACCAGCACAGAGCGCGAAATCACAAGAGCGGAGGATCGCACAATAACACGCGGGACGCTGCCGACACAACGATCACTGACCAGCACAGAGCGCGAAATCACAAGAGCGGAGGATCGCACAATAACACGCGGGAGGCTGCCGACACAACGATCACTGACCAGCACAGAGCGCGAAATCACAAGAGCGGAGGATCGCACAATAACACACGGGACACTGCGGACACAGCGATCACTGACCAGCACAGAGCGCGAAATCACAAGAGTGGAGGATCGCACAATAACACGCGGGACACTGCGGACACAACGATCACTGACCAGCACAGAGCGCGAAATCACAAGAGCGGAGGATCGCACAATAACACGCGGGACACTGCGGACACAACGATCACTGACCAGCACAGAGCGCGAAATCACAAGAGCGGAGGATCGCACAATAACACGCGGGACGCTGCGGACACAACGATCATTGACCGGAACAGAGCGCGAAATCACAAGAGCGGAGGATCACACAATAACACACGGGACGCTGCGGACACAATGATCACTGACCAGCACAGAGCGCGAAATCACAAGAGCGGAGGATCGCACAATAACACGCGGGACGCTGCGGACACAACGATCACTGACCAGCACCGAGCACGAAATCACAAGAGCGGAGGATCGCACAATAACACACGGGACGCTGCCGACACAACGATCACTGACCAGCACAGAGCGCGAAATCACAAGAGCGGAGGATCACACAATAACACGCGGGACGCTGCGGACACAGCGATCACTGACCAGCAAAGAGCGCGAAAACACAAGATCGGAGGATCGCACAACAACACGCGGGATACTGCAGACACAACGATCACTGACCAGTACAGAGCGCGAAATCACAAGAGCGGAGGATCGCACAATAACACGCGGGACGCTGCCGACACGATCACTGACCAGCACAGAGCGCGAAATCACAAGAGCGGAGGATCGCACAATAACACGCGGGACGCTGCGGACACAACGATCACTGACCAGCACAGAGCGCGAAATCACAAGAGCGGAGGATCGCACAATAACACGCGGGACACTGCGGACACAACGATCACTGACCAGCACAGAGCGCGAAAACACAAGAGCGGAGGATTGCACAATAACACGCGGGACGCTGCGGACACAACGATCACTGACCAGCACAGAGCGCAAAATCACAAGAGCGGAGGATCGCACAATAACACGCGGGACGCTGCGGACACAACGATCACTGACCAGCACAGAGCGCGAAATCACAAGAGCGGAGGATCGCACAATAACACGCGGGACGCTGCGGGCACAACAATCACTGACCAGCACAGAGCACGAAAACACAAGAGCGGAGGATCGCACAATAACACGCGGGACGCTGCGGACACAACGATCACTGACCAGCACAGAGCGCGAAATCACAAGAGCGGAGGATCGCACAATAACACGCGGGACGCTGCGGGCACAACAATCACTGACCAGCACAGAGCGCGAAATCACAAGAGCGGAGGATCGCACAATAACACGCGGGACACTGCGGACACAACGATCACTGACCAGCACAGAGCGCGAAATCACAAGAGCGGAGGATCGCACAATAACACGCGGGACACTGCCGACACAACGATCACTGACCAGCACAGAGCGCGAAAACACAAGAGCGGAGGATCGCACAATAACACTCGGGACGCTGCGGACACAACGATCACTGACCAGCACAGAGCGCGAAATCACAAGAGCGGAGGATCGCACAATAACATGCGGGACGCTGCGGGCACAACAATCACTGACCAGCACAGAGCGCGAAATCACAAGAGCGGAGGATCGCACAATAACACGCAGGATGCTGCAGACACAACGATCACTGACCAGCACAGAGCGCGAAATCACAAGAGCGGAGGATCGCACAATAACACGCGGGACGCTGCCGACACGATCACTGACCAGCACAGAGCGCGAAATCACAAGAGCGGAGGATCGCACAATAACACGCGGGACGCTGCGGACACAACGATCACTGACCAGCACAGAGCGCGAAATCACAAGAGCGGAGGATCGCACAATAACACGCGGGACGCTGCGGGCACAATGATCACTGACCAGCACAGAGCGCGAAATCACAAGAGCGGAGGATCGCACAATAACACGCGGGACGCTGCGGACACAACGATCACTGACCAGCACCGAGCACGAAATCACAAGAGCGGAGGATCGCACAATAACACGCGGGACACTGCGGACACAACGATCACTGACCAGCACAGAGCGCGAAATCACAAGAGCGGAGGATCGCACAATAACACGAGGGACACTGCGGACACAACGATCACTAACCAGCACAGAGCGCGAAATCACAAGAGCGGAGGATCGCACAATAACACGCGGGACGCTGCGGACACAACGATCACTGACCAGCACCGAGCACGAAATCACAAGAGCGGAGGATCGCACAATAACACGAGGGACACTGCGGACACAACGATCACTAACCAGCACAGAGCGCGAAATCACAAGAGCGGAGGATCGCACAATAACACGAGGGACACTGCGGACACAACGATCACTGACCAGCACAGAGCGCGAAATCACAAGAGCGGAGGATCGCACAATAACACGCGGGACACTGCGGACACAACGATCACTGACCAGCACAGAGCGCGAAATCACAAGAGCGGAGGATCGCACAATAACACGAGGGACACTGCGGACACAACGATCACTAACCAGCACAGAGCGCGAAATCACAAGAGCGGAGGATCGCACAATAACACGCGGGACGCTGCGGACACAACGATCACTGACCAGCACCGAGCACGAAATCACAAGAGCGGAGGATCGCACAATAACACGCGGGACACTGCGGACACAACGATCACTGACCAGCACAGAGCGCGAAATCACAAGAGCGGAGGATCGCACAATAACACGCGGGACGCTGCGGACACAACGATCACTGACCAGCACAGAGCGCGAAATCACAAGAGTGGAGGATCGCACAATAACACGCGGGACACTGCCGACACAACGATCACTGACCAGCACAGAGCGCGAAATCACAAGAGCGGAGGATCGCACAATAACACGCGGGACACTGCGGACACAACGATCACTGACCAGCACAGAGCGCGAAATCACAAGAGCGGAGGATCGCACAATAACACGAGGGACACTGCGGACACAACGATCACTAACCAGCACAGAGCGCGAAATCACAAGAGCGGAGGATCGCACAATAACACGCGGGACGCTGCGGACACAACGATCACTGACCAGCACAGAGCGCGAAAACACAAGAGCGGAGGATCGCACAATAACACGCGGGACACTACGTACACAACGATCACTGACCAGCACAGAGCGCGAAATCACAAGAGTGGAGGATCGTACAATAACACGCGGGACGCTGCCGACACGATCACTGACCAGCACAGAGCGCGAAAACACAAGAGCGGAGGATCGCACAATAACACGCGGGCACAACGATCACTGACCAGCACAGAGCGCGAAATCACAAGAGCGGAGGATCGCACAACAACACGCGGGACACTGCGTACACAACGATCACTGACCAGCACAGAGCGCGAAATCACAAGAGCGGAGGATCGCACAATAACATGCGGGACGCTGCGGACACAACGATCACTGACCAGCACAGAGCGCGAAAACACAAGAGCGGAGGATCGCACAATAACACGCGGGACGCTGCGGACACAACGATCACTGACCAGCACAGAGCGCGAAATCACAAGAGCGGAGGATCGCACAATAACACACGGGACGCTGCGGACACAACGATCACTGACTAGCACCGAGCGTGAAATCACAAGAGCGGAGGATCGCACAATAACACGCGGGACGCTGCGGACACAACGATCACTGACCAGCACCGAGAGCGAAATCACAAGAGCGGAGGATCGCACAATAACACGCGGGACACTGCGGACACAACAATCACTGACCAGCACAGAGCGCGAAATCACAAGAGCGGAGGATCGCACAATAACACGCGGGATGCTGCGGGCACAACAATCACTGACCAGCACCGAGGGCGAAATCACAAGAGCGGAGGATCGCACAATAACACGCGGGACACTGCGAGCACAACGATCACTGACCAGCACAGAGCACGAAAACACAAGAGCGGAGGATCGCACAATAACACACGGGATGCTGCGGGCACAACAATCACTGACCAGCACCGAGCGCGAAATCACAAGAGCGGAGGATCGCACAATAACACACGGGATGCTGCGGGCACAACAATCACTGACCAGCACAGAGCGCGAAATCACAAGAGCGGAGGATCGCACAATAACACGAGGGACACTGCGGACACAACGATCACTGACCAGCACAGAGCGCGAAATCACAAGAGCGGAGGATCACACAATAACACGCGGGACGCTGCGGACACAACGATCACTGACCAGCACCGAGCGCGAAATCACAAGAGCGGAGGATCGCACAATAACACGCGGGACACTGCGAGCACAACGATCACTGACCAGCACAGAGCGCGAAATCACAAGAGCGGAGGATCACACAATAACACGCGGGACGCTGCGGACACAACAATCACTGACCAGCACCGAGCGCGAAATCACAAGAGCGGAGGATCGCACAATAACACGCGGGACACTGCGAGCACAACGATCACTGACCAGCACAGAGCGCGAAATCACAAGAGCGGAGGATCGCACAATTACACGCGGGACGCTGCGGACACAACGATCACTGACCAGCACAGAGCGCGAAATCACAAGAGCGGAGGATCGCACAATAACACGCGGGACGCTGCGGACACAACGATCACTGACCAGCACCGAGCGCGAAATCACAAGAGCGGAGGATCGCACAATAACACACGGGATGCTGCGGGCACAACAATCACTGACCAGCACAGAGCGCGAAATCACAAGAGCGGAGGATCGCACAATAACACGAGGGACACTGCGGACACAACGATCACTGACCAGCACAGAGCGCGAAATCACAAGAGCGGAGGATCACACAATAACACGCGGGACGCTGCGGACACAACGATCACTGACCAGCACCGAGCGCGAAATCACAAGAGCGGAGGATCGCACAATAACACGCGGGACGCTGCAGACACAACGATCACTGACCAGCACAGAGCGCGAAATCACAAGAGCGGAGGATCGCACAATAACACGCGGGACGCTGCGGACACAACGATCACTGACCAGCACAGAGCGCGAAATCACAAGAGCGGAGGATCGCACAATAACACGCGGGACGCTGCGGGCACAACGATCACTGACCAGCACAGAGCGCGAAATCACAAGAGCGGAGGATTGCACAATAACACGCGGGACGCTGCCGACACAACGATCACTGACCAGCACAGAGCGCGAAATCACAAGAGCGGAGGATCGCACAATAACACGCGGGACGCTGCGGACACAACGATCACTGACCAGCACAGAGCGCGAAATCACAAGAGCGGAGGATCGCACAATAACACGCGGAACAATGCGGACACAGCGATCACTGACCAGCACAGAGCGCGAAATCACAAGAGCGGAGGATCGCACAATAACACGCGGGACACTGCGGACACAACGATCACTGACCAGCACAGAGCGCGAAATCACAAGAGCGGAGGATCGCACAACAACACACGGGACACTGCGGACACAACGATCACTGACCAGCACAGAGCGCGAAATCACAAGAGCGGAGGATCGCACAATAACACGCGGGACAATGCGGACACAACGATCACTGACCAGCACAGAGCGCGAAAACACAAGAGCGGAGGATCGCACAATAACACGCGGAACAATGCGGACACAGTGATCACTGACCAGCACAGAGCACGAAAACAGAAAACCGAGCAGCAAAAAGTCAGACGCAGCAACAGCGCAATAGACGAAAGTGGCCGAAATCCAAACAAGAGTCTGTCTATAACTAACCTGAATCTAGCGATTTCTGTAGAAAATAACCGAGTATAAAGGTAGAGGTGTGAGATTCATACCTACTGAGAATATGAGTATAAGGCTATGTGCGTACGCTGCGTTTTTTTTGTGTTTCTGCAGCGATGTAAGCTGCAGTGTCACATTGTCAAAATGCATGCGTTTCGGTTCCCCTGCAAAGTCTATGAGAATCATGCAAAATTCGTGCGCACGATGCTTTTTGAAACGCAGCGTTTTGATTTGACAACATCTCTGCGTTTAGAAAAGCAGCATGTCACTTCTTTTGTCCATTTTGGCTGCGTTCTACACCCATTGAAATCAATGAGTTGTAGAAAAACGCCGCCAAAATGTGAAGCAGTGCGCTTACATTGCATTATTGTTGTGAACCACATGTTTTTTTGACATAACAAAGGCAGGTCTTTCGTCTCTCGCTCTCTGTTGGTCGGTCTCGCTCTATGTCTCTATCTCTCTCTCTGTCGGTCTCGCTCTATGTCTCTATCTCTCTCTCTGTCGCTCTATGTCTCTATCTCTCTCTCTCTGTCGGTCTCGCTCTATGTCTCTATCTCTCTTTCTGTCGGTCTCGCTCTATGTCTCTATCTCTCTCTCTGTCGCTCTATGTCTCTATCTCTCTCTCTCTGTCGGTCTCGCTCTATGTCTCTATCTCTCTGTCGGTCTCGCTCTATGTCTCTATCTCTCTCTCTGTCGGTCTGTCTCTATGTGTCTATCTCTCTCTCTGTCGGTCTGTCTCTATGTCTCTATCTCTCTCTCTGTCGGTCTGTCTCTATGTCTCTATCTCTCTCTCTGTCGGTCTGTCTCTATGTCTCTATCTCTCTCTCTCTGTCGGTCTGTCTCTATGTCTCTATCTCTCTCTCTGTCGGTCTGTCTCTATGTCTCTATGTCTCTATCTCTGTCGGTCTGTCTCTATGTCTCTATCTCTCTCTCTGTCGGTCTCGCTCTATGTCTCTATCTCTCTTTCTGTCGGTCTCGCTCTATGTCTCTATCTCTCTCTCTGTCGCTCTATGTCTCTATCTCTCTCTCTCTGTCGGTCTCGCTCTATGTCTCTATCTCTCTGTCGGTCTCGCTCTATGTCTCTATCTCTCTCTCTGTCGGTCTGTCTCTATGTCTCTATCTCTCTCTCTGTCGGTCTGTCTCTATCTCTCTCTCTGTCGGTCTGTCTCTGTGTCTCTATCTCTCTCTCTGTCGGTCTCGCTCTATGTCTCTATCTCTCTCTCTCTGTCGGTCTCGCTCTATGTCTCTATCTCTCTCTCTGTCGGTCGGTCTCGCTCTATGTCTCTATCTCTCTCTCTGTTGGTCGGTCTCGCTCTATGTCTCTATCTCTCTCTCTGTCGGTCTGTCTCTATGTCTCTATCTCTCTCTCTGTCGGTCTGTCTCTATCTCTCGCTCTGTCGGTCTCGCTCTATGTCTCTATCTCTCTCTCTGTCGGTCTCGCTCTATGTCTCTATCTCTCTCTCTGTCGGTCTCGCTCTATGTCTCTATCTCTCTCTCTGTCGGTCTGTCTCTATGTCTCTATCTCTCTCTCTGTCGGTCTGTCTCTATGTCTCTATCTCTCTCTCTGTCGGTCTGTCTCTATCTCTCTCTCTCTGTCGGTCTCGCTCTATGTCTCTATCTCTCTCTCTGTCGGTCTGTCTCTATGTCTCTATCTCTCTCTCTGTCGGTCTGTCTCTATCTCTCTCTCTGTCGGTCTCGCTCTATGTCTCTATCTCTCTCTCTGTCGGTCTGTCTCTATGTCTCTATCTCTCTCTCTGTCGGTCTGTCTCTATCTCTCTCTCTGTCGGTCTCGCTCTATGTCTCTATCTCTCTCTCTGTCGGTCTGTCTCTATGTCTCTATCTCTCTCTCTGTCGGTCTGTCTCTATGTCTCTATCTCTGTCGGTCTGTCTCTGTCGCCAGAAGGACGCAGGAATTCTCCAGGAATTCTCCAGTAACAATGCGTCTCAGAACGTAGCTTTTCAGCTGCTTTCTGAGACGCACATGCAGTGCGGAATAGAACGCAACGTGCGCACATAGCATAAGACAGCAGCGCTGTAAGTGCAGCTTTGAGTGTGACTGCAGTATAAGATGTAAAAGCAATCAGCAGCGCTGTAAACGTAGCTCTGAGTGTGACTGGAGTATAAGATGTACAAACAACACTGTAAGTGCAGCTCTGACTGTGACTGCAGTACAGGAGGTATCAGCAGAGCGGTTAGTGCAGCTTTGGGTGTGACTGGAGTATAAGATGTACCAGGAGCGCTGTAAGTGCAGCTCTTACTGTGACTGCAGTACAGGAGGTATCAGCAGCGCGGTTAGTGCAGCTTTGGGTGTGACTGGAGTATAAGATGTACCAGGAGCGCTGTAAGTGCAGCTCTGACTGTGACTGCAGTACAGGAGGTATCAGCAGCGCGGTTAGTGCAGCTTTGGGTGTGACTGGAGCATGACGTATTGACTAAACTTCAGTGTAAGATCAGTACAGTATCTCTAAAGTTGCAGAGCGCTGTATGAAGATTCGCCCTCCCTTGAGTCGAGGTCTTCAGCTGTCAGGGAATTAATAGTCACTTTGTGTTGGAGACGCAGCCCCCCGTCCCCGCGGTGTATACAGCCCTGTAGGTGCATTAGGGGGGATTTGATTCATTTCTTCCATCAGGGCAGACGTCCTATTAGGATTCCACTTTGCAGCGCGTTTTCTTCCTCGCTTTTATCCATTACACGAATCACATTAGATGGGTCCAGAAATTTCAATCTGATTGAACTTGCTGCGCTGCGCTGACTCCTGTGCATTCGCCTCCGCGCCGCGCACCTCTGACCCCGGCAGATGTAATTATTACTAAACCTTGAGTGTTTGCCGCACGCTCTGATTCATTTCTATTTCACCCATTAACCGAGGAATAAAAAGGCTGAAAAACGGAAAAAGCTTCAGATGTTTTCACCGTCCAAAGAATGTCAGCAAAGAATGGACACGAGAGGAAGAATCCACCGAGGGGCGAAACATCGGCCGAAACCTGGACGTGATCAATCACCACAGCCGGGGAAGCGGAGGCCTTCATACCTCCATACACCGCTCCACATCATACAAGCAGAAACACCCCAGCCACCAGCAAGCATCGACTACACATCCCCACCTGATAGCAGATACACCCCACCTGATAGCAGATACACCCCACCTGATAGCAGATACACCCCACCTGATAGCAGATACACCCCCACCTGATAGCAGATACACCCCCACCTGATAGCAGACACACCCCACCTGATAGCAGATACACCCCACCTGATAGCAGATACACCCCCACCTGATAGCAGACACACCCCACCTGATAGCAGATACACCCCACCTGATAGCAGATACACCCCCACCTGATAGCAGATACACCCCCACCTGATAGCAGATACACCCCACCTGATAACAGATACACCCCACCTGATAGCAGATACACCCCCACCTGATAGCAGATACACCCCCACCTGATAGCAGATACACCCCACCTGATAGCAGATACACCCCCACCTGATAGCAGATACACCCCCAGCCCCCACCTGATAGCAGATACACCCCACCTGATAGCAGATACACCCCCACCTGATAGCAGATACACCCCTACCTGATAGCAGATACACCCCCACCTGATAGCAGATACACTCCACCTGATAGCAGATACACCCCCACCTGATAGCAGATACACCCCACCTGATAGCAGATACACCCCACCTGATAGCAGATACACCCCCACCTGATAGCAGATACACCCCCACCTGATAGCAGATACACCCCCACCTGATAGCAAATACACCCCACCTGATAGCAGATACACCCCCACCTGATAGCAGATACACCCCACCTGATAGCAGATACACCCCACCTGATAGCAGATACACCCCCACCTGATAGCAGATACACCCCCACCTGATAGCAGATACACCCCACCTGATAGCAGATACACCCCCACCTGATAGCAGATACACCCCACCTGATAGCAGATACACCCCCACCTGATAGCAGATACACCCCCACCTGATAGCAGATACAACCCCACCTGATAGCAGATACACCCCACCTGATAGCAGATACACCCCCACCTGATAGCATATACACCCCCCCACCTGATAGCAGATACACCCCCACCTGATAGCAGATACACCCCCACCTGATAGCAGATACACCCCCACCTGATAGCAGATGCACCCCCACCTGATAGCATATACACCCCCCCCACCTGATAGCAGATACACCCCCACCTGATAGCAGATACACCCCCACCTGATAGCAGATACACCCCACCTGATAGCAGATACACCTCCACCTGATAGCAGATACACCCCCACCTGATAGCAGATATACCCCCACCTGATAGCAGATACAACCCCACCTGATAGCAGATACACCCCACCTGATAGCAGATACACCCCCACCTGATAGCAGATACACCCCCACCTGATAGCAGATATACCCCCACCTGATAGCAGATACAACCCCACCTGATAGCAGATACACCCCACCTGATAGCAGATACACCCCCACCTGATAGCAGATATACCCCCACCTGATAGCAGATACACCCCACCTGATAGCAGATACACCCCCTCCTGATAGCAGATACACCCCCACCTGATAGCAGATACACCCCACCTGATAGCAGATACACCCCCACCTGATAGCAGATACACCCCCACCTGATAGCAGATACACCCCCAGCCCCCACCTGATAGCAGATACAACCCCACCTGATAGCAGATACACCCCAATACCAGATACAACCCCATCCCCCACCTGATACCAGATACACCCCCACCTGATACCAGATACACCCCCACCTGATAGCAGATACACCCCCATCACCCGCCTGATTCAGATACCCCCAACTAATATCAGATACACCCTCCCCCTGACCCAATATCATAACTCCCCACCTCCCCCCTCAGCAGTGATAATATCTAGTAGATAACTGCCCCCCCGTGTATGTGCTGGAGGTAATATCTGGAGCCGCAGATTGTGAGCGGATGTGGTGGATGTCTGCTCGCTGTACGCCGGATACTAGTAGCGGGCGGTGGATTGCGTCTGCAGCCCCTGATAGACAAAACCACTTTTCTTTGCTTTATTTACCATCTAAATAATTTACAAATAACTTATCTCGTGCTGCCGGGCTCCAGAACATAAAACCCGCATTTCATTAATATTTGATACCACCAGACTCCCTGAAAAGCCGTAACACCAGAGGCGTGGAGCAACAAAAATGAGGAGTCAGTATGGCGGCCATACTACAGGAGGATGGAGGACCTGGCGGCTATACTACAGGAGGATGGAGGACCTGGCGGCCATACTACAGGAGGATGGAGGACCTGGCGGCCAGACTACAGGAGGACGGAGGACCTGGCAGCCATACTACAGGAGGATGGAGGACCTGGCGGCCATACTACAGGAGGATGGAGGACCTGGCGGCCATACTACAGGAGGATGGAGGACCTGGCGGCCATACTACAGGAGGATGGAGGACCTGGCGGCTATACTACAGGAGGATGGAGGACCTGGCGGCCATACTACAGAAGAATGGAGGACCTGGCGGCCATACTACAGGAGGATGGAGGACCTGGCGGCTATACTACAGGAGGATGGAGGACCTGGCGGCCATACTACAGAAGAATGGAGGACCTGGCGGCCAGACTACAGGAGGACGGAGGACCTGGCAGCCATACTACAGGAGGATGGAGGACCTGGCGGCCATACTACAGGAGGATGGAGGACCTGGCGGCCATACTACAGGAGGATGGAGGACCTGGCGGCCATACTACAGGAGGATGGAGGACCTGGCGGCCATACTACAGGAGGATGGAGGACCTGGCGGCCATACTACAGAAGAATGGAGGACCTGGCGGCCAGACTACAGGAGGATGGAGGACGTGGCGGCCATACTACAGGAGGATGGAGGACCTGGCGGCCATACTACAGAAGGATGGAGGACCTGGCGGCCATACTACAGGAGGATGGAGGACCTGGCAGCCATACTACAGGAGGATGGAGGACCTGGCGGCCATACTACAGAAGAATGGAGGACCTGGCAGCCATACTACAGGAGGATGGAGGACCTGGCGGCCATACTACAGGAGGATGGAGGACCTGGCGGCCATACTACAGGAGGATGGAGGACCTGGCGGCCATACTACAGGAGGATGGAGGACCTGGCGGCCATACTACAGAAGAATGGAGGACCTGGCAGCCATACTACAGGAGGATGGAGGACCTGGCGGCCATACTACAGGAGGATGGAGGACCTGGCGGCCATACTACAAAAGAATGGAGGACCTGGCAGCCATACTACAGGAGGATGGAGGACCTGGCGACCATGCTACAGGAGAATGGAGGACCTGGCGGCCATACTACAGGAGAATGGAGGACCTGGCAGCCATACTACAGGAGAATGGAGGACCTGGCGGCCATGCTACAGGAGGATGGAGGACCAGGCGGCCATGCTACAGGAGAATGGAGGACCTGGCAGCCATACTACAGGAGAATGGAGGACCTGGCAGTCATACTACAGGAGGATGGAGGACCTGGCGGCCATGCTACAGGAGAATGGAGGACCTGGCAGCCATACTACAGGAGAATGGAGGACCTGGCGGCCATACTACAGGAGAATGGAGGACCTGGCGGCCATGCTACAGGAGAATGGAGGACCTGGCAGCCATACTACAGGAGAATGGAGGACCTGGCAGTCATACTACAGGAGGATGGAGGACCTGGCGGCCATGCTACAGGAGAATGGAGGACCTGGCAGCCATACTACAGGAGAATGGAGGACCTGGCGGCCATACTACAGGAGAATGGAGGACCTGGCGGCCATGCTACAGGAGAATGGAGGACCTGGCAGCCATACTACAGGAGAATGGAGGACCTGGCAGCCATACTACAGGAGAATGGAGGACCTGGTGGCCATGCTACAGGAGAATGGAGGACCTGGCGGCCATACTACAGGAGAATGGAGGACCTGGCAGTCATACTACAGGAGAATGGAGGACCTGGCGGCCATGCTACAGGAGGATGGAGGACCTGGCGGCCATACTACAGGAGGATGGAGGACCTGGCGGCCATACTACAGGAGAATGGAGGACCTGGCGGCCATACTACAGGAGAATGGAGGACCTGGCAGCCATACTACAGGAGGATGGAGGACCTGGCGGCCATACTACAGGAGGATGGAGGACCTGGCGGCCATACTACAGGAGGATGGAGGACCTGGCGGCCATACTACAGGAGGATGGAGGACCTGGCGGCCATACTACAGAAGGATGGAGGACCTGGCGGCCATACTACAGGAGGATGGAGGACCTGGCGGGCATACTACAGAAGAATGGAGGACCTGGCAGCCATACTACAGGAGGATGGAGGACCTGGCGGCCATACTACAGGAGAATGGAGGACCTGGCGGCCATACTACAGGAGAATGGAGGACCTGGCGGCCATACTACAGGAGGATGGAGGACGTGGCGGCCATACTACAGGAGGATGGAGGACCTGGCGGCCATACTACAGGAGGATGGAGGACCTGGCGGCCATGCTACAGGAGGATGGAGGACCTGGCAGCCATGCTACAGGAGGATGGAGGACCTGGCGGCCATACTACAGGAGGATGGAGGACCTGGCGGCCATGCTACAGGAGGATGGAGGACCTGGCAGCCATGCTACAGGAGGATGGAGGACGTGGCGGCCATACTACAGGAGGATGGAGGACCTGGCGGCCATGCTACAGGAGGATGGAGGACCTGAGCGCCGCTATATCACCACCAATGCTGGCGAGACAACACCTCTATATCCCTGGTGGTCTAGGGACTAATTATTTTGTCATTGGTGCGTTTCAGGGTATTTTCCCAGGTGGCCTAGGGGGTCATTTATTGTGATTGTTATTGGCCACACAGGTCATCTCCCTGGCTGTGGAGTGAATGATTATATTGACCATGGGGTGGTCATATGGATAATTTTCGGGGTTTTCTCATGGCTGATTGCACTGCCCCTGTTAGTTATCTAGGGGTAGATTATATAGTAGCTGGTGCTTTTGGGAATAATCCCCCGGTGGTCTAGGGGTAGATTATATAGTAGCTGGTGCTTTTGGGAATAATCCCCCGGTGGTCTTGGGGTAGATTATATAGTAGCTGGTGCTTTTGGGAATAATCCCCCGGTGGTCTAGGGGTAGATTATATAGTAGCTGGTGCTTTTGGGAATAATCCCCCGGTGGTCTAGGGGTAGATTATATAGTAGCTGGTGTTTTTGGGAATAATCCCCCGGTGGTCTAGGGGTAGATTATATAGTAGCTGGTGTTTTTGGGAATAATCCCCCGGTGGTCTAGGGGTAGATTATATAGTAGCTGGTGCTTTTGGGAATAATCCCCCGGTGGTCTAGGGGTAGATTATATAGTAGCTGGTGCTTTTGGGAATAATCCCCCGGTGGTCTAGGGATAGATTATATAGTAGCTGGTATTTTTGGGAATAATCCCCCGGTGGTCTAGGGGTAGATTATATAGTAGCTGGTGCTTTTGGGAATAATCCCCCGGTGGTCTAGGGGTAGATTATATAGTAGCTGGTGCTTTTGGGAATAATCCCCCGGTGGTCTAGGGGTAGATTATATAGTAGCTGGTGCTTTTGGGAATAATCCCCCGGTGGTCTAGGGGTAGATTATATAGTAGCTGGTGCTTTTGGGAATAATCCCCCGGTGGTCTAGGGGTAGATTATATAGTAGCTGGTGCTTTTGGGAATAATCCCCCGGTGGTCTAGGGGTAGATTATATAGTAGCTGGTGCTTTTGGGAATAATCCCCCGGTGGTCTAGGGGTAGATTATATAGTAGCTGGTGCTTTTGGGAATAATCCCCCGGTGGTCTAGGGATAGATTATATAGTAGCTGGTATTTTTGGGAATAATCCCCCGGTGGTCTAGGGGTAGATTATATAGTAGCTGGTGCTTTTGGGAATAATCCCCCGGTGGTCTAGGGGTAGATTATATAGTAGCTGGTGCTTTTGGGAATAATCCCCCGGTGGTCTAGGGGTAGATTATATAGTAGCTGGTGCTTTTGGGAATAATCCCCCGGTGGTCTAGGGGTAGATTATATAGTAGCTGGTGCTTTTGGGAATAATCCCCCGGTGGTCTAGGGGTAGATTATATAGTAGCTGGTGCTTTTGGGAATAATCCCCCGGTGGTCTAGGGGTAGATTATATAGTAGCTGGTGCTTTTGGGAATAATCCCCCGGTGGTCTAGGGGTAGATTATATAGTAGCTGGTGCTTTTGGGAATAATCCCCCGGTGGTCTAGGGGTAGATTATATAGTAGCTGGTGCTTTAGGGAATAATCCCCCGGTGGTCTAGGGGTAGATTATATAGTAGCTGGTGCTTTTGGGAATAATCCCCCGGTGGTCTAGGGGTAGATTATATAGTAGCTGGTGGTTTTGGGAATAATCCCCCGGTGGTCTAGGGGTAGATTATATAGTAGCTGGTGCTTTTGGGAATAATCCCCCGGTGGTCTAGGGGTAGATTATATAGTAGCTGGTGCTTTTGGGAATAATCCCCCGGTGGTCTAGGGGTAGATTATATAGTAGCTGGTGCTTTTGGGAATAATCCCCCGGTGGTCTAGGGGTAGATTATATAGTAGCTGGTGGTTTTGGGAATAATCCCCCGGTGGTCTAGGGGTAGATTATATAGTAGCTGGTGCTTTGGGGAATAATCCCCCGGTGGTCTAGGGGTAGATTATATAGTAGCTGGTGCTTTTGGGAATAATCCCCCGGTGGTCTAGGGGTAGATTATATAGTAGCTGGTGGTTTTGGGAATAATCCCCCGGTGGTCTAGGGGTAGATTATATAGTAGCTGGTGCTTTTGAGAATAATCCCCCGGTGGTCTAGGGGTAGATTATATAGTAGCTGGTGCTTTTGGGAATAATCCCCCGGTGGTCTAGGGGTAGATTATATAGTAGCTGGTGCTTTTGGGAATAATCCCCCGGTGGTCTAGGGGTAGATTATATAGTAGCTGGTGCTTTTGGGAATAATCCCCCGGTGGTCTAGGGGTAGATTATATAGTAGCTGGTGCTTTTGGGAATAATCCCCCAGTGGTCTAGGGGTAGATTATATAGTAGCTGGTGCTTTTGGGAATAATCCCCCGGGGGTCTAGGGGTAGATTATATAGTAGCTGGTGCTTTTGGGAATAATCCCCCGGTGGTCTAGGGGTAGATTATATAGTAGCTGGTGCTTTTGGGAATAATCCCCCGGTGGTCTAGGGGTAGATTATATAGTAGCTGGTGCTTTTGGGAATAATCCCCCGGTGGTCTAGGGGTAGATTATATAGTAGCTGGTGCTTTTGGGAATAATCCCCCGGTGGTCTAGGGGTAGATTATATAGTAGCTGGTGCTTTTGGGAATAATCCCCCGGTGGTCTAGGGGTAGATTATATAGTAGCTGGTGCTTTTGGGAATAATCCCCCGGTGGTCTAGGGGTAGATTATATAGTAGCTGGTGCTTTTGGGAATAATCCCCCGGTGGTCTAGGGGTAGATTATATAGTAGCTGGTGGTTTTGGGAATAATCCCCCGGTGGTCTAGGGGTAGATTATATAGTAGCTGGTGGTTTTGGGAATAATCCCCCGGTGGTCTAGGGGTTGCTCACTCTACATATCATTACACATAAGGTTATAAATTCTCACCTTGGCGTTTTGTGGGTCCCGTCTATCGGGTGAAGCCGTTTTGCTGCGGGGTCCGTCTGTCGCAGGATTGGGGGCGGAGCTTGCACTCCATACAGATCTACAAAGCAGGAAATACTGCAATAAATAATGACACAAAAATTCCAATTATTTTTACTTTCTAAACATTTTGTATAAAACTCAGCCATTTGGTGTCAGGTTAAGACCCCGCGCCCCGGGCGGCGGTAATGACGATGGGCGGCGGTAATGACGGGGCGCGAGCTCTGCGTAACCGGGGAATTATCTCCAAACCATTCATTTCTGGCGGCTGTAATTCTCAATATTATGATTGTGATTATGGAGAAAGCGCAGTGCCGCGGCGGAGGAAAGTGCCGGAAACATAAATACTGATTAGAATGGACCGGAGCAAGGGTTGTGCGAAGTGATGATTACCCGACATCGGAGAAATACCGAGGACAGAACGGATCCAACCCGCAACCAAAACGTGCCACATCCATCCCGGGGTCAAGTCTGCTCCAATCCACAGCCACCCGGGGGTCAGCGGCACATACAGGCTCCACCCGGGGGTCAGCGGCACACACAGGCACCACCCGGGGGTCAGCGGCACACACAGGCACCACCCGGGGGTCAGCGGCACATACAGGCACCACCCAGGGGTCAGCGGCACACACAGGCACCACCCAGGGGTCAGCGGCACATACAGGCACCACCCGGGGGTCAGCGGCACATACAGGCACCACCCGGGGGTCAGCGGCACACACAGGCACCACCCGGGGGTCAGCGGCACATACAGGCACCACCCAGGGGTCAGCGGCACACACAGGCACCACCCAGGGGTCAGCGGCACATACAGGCACCACCCAGGGGTCAGCGGCACATACAGGCACCACCCAGGGGTCAGCGGCACATACAGGCACCACCCGGGGGTCAGCGGCACACACAGGCACCACCCGGGGGTCAGTGGCACACACAGGCACCACCCAGGGGTCAGCGGCACATACAGGCACCACCCAGGGGTCAGCGGCACATACAGGCACCACCCAGGGGTCAGCGGCACATACAGGCACCACCCGGGGGTCAGCGGCACACACAGGCACCACCCGGGGGTCAGAGGCACATACAGGCACCACCCGGGGGTCAGCGGCACATACAGGCACCACCCGGGGGTCAGCGCCACATACAGGCACCACCCGGGGGTCAGCGGCACACACAGGCACCACCCAGGGGTCAGCGGCACACACAAGCACCACCCAGGGGTCAGCGGCACACACAGGCACCACCCAGGGGTCAGCGGCACATACAGGCACCACCCAGGGGTCAGAGGCACATACAGGCACCACCCGGGGGTCAGCGGCACACACAGGCACCACCCAGGGGTCAGCGGCACATACAGGCACCACCCAGAGGTCAGCGCCACATACAGGCACCACCCGGGGGTCAGCGGCACACACAGGCACCATCCGGGGATCAGCGGCACATACAGGCACCACCCGGGGGTCAGCGCCACATACAGGCACCACCCGGGGGTCAGCGGCACACACAGGCACCACCCGGGTATCAGCGGCACACACAGGCACCACCCGGGGATCAGCGGCACACACAGGCAATGTGCTGGACTCCTCATTTAAGGGTCCGTATAATGGGCTGACCGCCCCTATAACATGAATATTCCCTCGTAGCCCGGCTTCTCGGTCACTTCTCGTAACTTGCACTGAATAATCTACGCTTCCGACGTGTTCTCTCACGTGTAGAAAACAAACAAGAAATATTTCTGTAAAATGACAAACAGCGCAGGATGAAGAGCGCGGAGCGGAGATACTTAGAGGCTATAAACTGCACATTATGTGTGAGCAGCGAAGGACGTTATTAGCCGGAAACATAAAGTCTGGTCAAAACCTGCAAACTGGGGGGGTGCTACAAAGAAGCAGATTACAGCCCAGGCTCCCCTCCCCGGCCCCCATATTTTATTGCATGGTAGGATTCACGGTTATAGGATGATCATTTTCTGTCCTGATGTAAATTGCTCTTTTACTACCCTGAATACGTGATAAAGCATGGCAGCCACCGCATTCACCGCCTGCCAAGGACTCCGCATTACTGTGGAGAATTAGGAAGGTAAGAGATGTGTGAGGAGGCCGAACCGCAGCCACCGAGATACGGACAGAGGAGGCCGAGCCGCAGCCACCGAGGTCCGGACAGAGGAGGCCGAGCCGCAGCCACCGAGATCCGGACAGAGGAGGCCGAGCCGCAGCCACCGACATCCGGACAGAGGAGGCCGAGCCGCAGCCACCGAGGTCCGGACAGAGGAGGCCGAGCCGCAGCCACCGAGGTCCGGACAGAGGAGGCCGAGCCGCAGCCACCGAGGTCCGGACAGAGGAGGCCGAGCCGCAGCCACCGAGGTCCGGACAGAGGAGCCCGAGCCGCAGCCACCGAGGTCCGGACAGAGGAGGCCGAACCGCAGCCACCGAGATCCGGACAGAGGAGGCCGAGCCGCAGCCACCGAGGTCCGGACAGAGGAGGCCGAGCCGCAGCCACCGAGATCCGGACAGAGGAGGCCGAGCCGCAGCCACCGACATCCGGACAGAGGAGGCCGAGCCGCAGCCACCGAGGTCCGGACAGAGGAGGCCGAGCCACAGCCACCGAGAGCCGGACAGAGGAGGCCGAGCCACAGCCACCGAGGTCCGGACAGAGGAGGCCGAGCCACAGCCACCAAGGTCCGGACAGAGGAGGCCGAACCGCAGCAACCGAGATACGGACAGAGGAGCCCAAGCCGCAGCCACTGAGGTCCGGACAGAGGAGGCCGAGCCGCAGCCACTGAGGTCCGGACAGAGGAGCCTGAGCCGCAGCCACCGAGGTCCGGCCAGAGGAGGCCGAACCGCAGCAACCGAGATACGGACAAAGGAGCCCAAGCCGCAGCCACTGAGGTCCGGACAGAGGAGCCTGGGCCGCAGCCACCAAGGTCTGGACAGAGGAGGCCGAGCCGCAGCCACCGAGGTCCGGACAGAGGAGCCCGAGCTGCAGCCACCAAGAGCCGGACAGAGGAGGCCGAGCCACAGCCACCGAGGTCCGGACAGAAGAGCCCGAGCCGCAGCCACCGAGGTCCGGACAGAGGAGCCTGAGCCGCAGCCACCGAGGTCCGGACAGAGGAGGCCGAACCGCAGCAACCGAGATACGGACAGAGGAGCCCGAGCCGCAGCCACCAAGGTCTGGACAGAGTAGCCAGAGCCGTAGCCAATGAGGTCCGGACAGAGGAGCCCGAGCTGCAGTTACCAAGGTCCGGACAAAGGAGCCTATTATAATACTGCTGCTATGTACAAGAATATAACTGCTATAATACTGCCCCCTATGTACAAGAATATAACTACTAAAATACTGCTCCCTATATACAAGAATATAACTGCTATAATACTGCCCCCTATGTACAAGAATATAACTACTATAATACTGCCCCCTATGTACAAGAATATAACTGCTATAATACTGCTCTTATGTACAGGAATATAACTGCTATAATACTGCCCCCTATGTACAAGAATATAACTGCTATAATACTGCCCCCTATGTACAATAATATAACTGCTATAATACTGCCCCCTATGTACAAGAATATAACTGCTATAATACTGCTCTTATGTACAGGAATATAACTGCTATAATACTGCCCCCATGTACAAGAATATAACTACTATAATACTGCCCCCTATGTACAAGAATATAACCACTATAATACTGCCCCCTATGTACAAGAATATAACTGCTATAATACTGCTCTTATGTACAGGAATATAACTACTATAATACTGCCCCCATGTACAGGAATATAACTACTATAATACTGCCCCCTATGTACAGGAATATAACTACTATAATACTGCTCCTATATACAAGAATATAACTACTATAATACTGCTCCTATATACAAGAATATAACTACTCTGATACTGCCCTTATGTACAAGAATATAACTACTATAATACTGCCCCGTATGTACAGGAATATAACTACTATAATACTGCTCCTCTTTGCTGACAGATTTGGGAAAGTTTTTGTCCGGTGAAGCTGCTCTGTAACTACCAGACTTGACTTTCATCCCAATGATTGCGGGATCGCACTGGTCAGAGCGTGTTTGCAGCTTTTTCAATATTGTGTATGCAGAGCATTTTATGACCTGTGTAATTGGATGTGTGTTCTCGTCGCTGTATACGAGCTGCATGAAATGAATTTGAGCTGCGGAGATTAAGGATGAGAAACACATTATTTCTCCAGCCATAAAAATGTTCTTTTAGTAAAGAAATTAAAATACTAATCCTTTCTTAAAGCCCCAGAAGTGGTGAGTGTCAGGGATGGAGCTGTGCTGTTACATTGTGGCGATGGTATAAGGCACACACAGCGCGGATCACCATTACTGGCACCCAAACTCATATACTCAGGACCTTTTAATTAGTGCCGCAATAATACAACAATAACACATTGTTTGTAACTTACAAGTTGCAATTTCAAAGAAGCAGCAGCCTAAGCAGCCTGTGCAGCAGTAACATCGCCCCAGTACCTGGCTGCACACCTTGTGGCACTGGCGACAGCCTCCAGACGCTTCTTGCACTCCTTTCTTTGCAGTTTGTTCCCACTCTTAAATGTTTGCCGGGTTCCTTTCCCAATGGCGGATTTTCAATGGGATTGAGGTCAGGACTCATTTCCACCCATTTTTTTCTCTTTTTTATCCGTTCCTGTGTACTTTTGGATGTTCACTTGGGTCATCATCATGATCTTTGACTCAAACCAAGTTTTCTTACACTGGAAAGGAAATTTTGCTCTAAAATCTCTTGCTAATTCTCCGATTTCATGATTCCTGTGATACGGTCAAGGCTTCCAGCAAAACAACCCCACAGCATTATGGCTCCTCCACCATGCTTATCTGTGAGTCGGGTGTTCTTTTCCTTATAAGGTTCATTACGCCAACTGTAAACAAATTGTTGCTTTGCCAGAAAGGTCTATTTTTGTTTCATCTGTCAGCAGAACAGTTTCCCAGAAGGATTGTGGTTAGTCTTTGGCACAGATCAGTCATTCCTTTTTACGTCTTTTCTTCAATGGTTTCTTCCTTGGCTTTCGCCCATAAAGGTCTTCTTAGTTTAGTTTGCGGTGCATGGTACTTGTTCAAGCCATGACCCCAGAGTTTCCAGGTTGTCCTTCAGGTCTTTGGATGTTTGACGTGGCGTTTTTTCCACCATTCGCACCAACCTTCGAAGACATCTCTTGTCAATTTTCCTCATTACCCCACATCCAAGGAGGTTCTTGAGGTTTCCATGCTTGGCAAACTTCTTAATACCGTTGCATACTGTTGAAACTGGGATACAAGGTCTTTGGAGACGCCCGTATACCCTTTGGAGGTCTTGTGTTTGCGAATAATAGCAGTTCTGATGTCCTCAGACAGCTCATTAGTCTTCACCATTGTGACCAAGGCTGACCATGTGGCTTTATAAAGTACTGAAGTCATCATTCATTGGCTAATTCATGTCACATGGGCCACCCGACGCTGAATTTACTCTCAGTGCGCATGATCCCGGACTTCTGGTCATGCGCACTACTTCAGCTTGAAGCCAGGACGCGTATACCCGGCTTCATGGTGCGCATGACCGAAACTCCAGGGTCAGGCGCACTGAGCCGAAATCCAGCGTCAGGCGGCGATGGCAGCGGAGAGGTGAGTGAGATTATCCTCTGACGCTGCGTATTCATTAGCATGTCAGCACACCCACAGGGGCCCACAGGGACCTACTAACATGCTAATGGAGCCGACTAGCAAGGGAAGCAACGCCCCTGGGACTAGTCCCCGAGCTCATTATCAAATCATATGGGAGCTTTAGAAATACTTTTTCTAAAGATCTCTTTATCTATTACAGGGACTGTTAGGCAGGTATTAGCAATATGCACCCAAAACTGCTCGTGGTCCTGGGTGCATATTGGACCCGACAGGTTCCCTTTAATGTATCTAAGGGCGTGGTATGGAGTCACTGATGTATCTAAACTGTTGGTGTGATGCAGTATCAGACCCACGCTGCAGTACAATTCTTCACGTCCTGTCACTGCCCCACCCATACTCAACACTAGGGGGCTCTCACCTCCCAGTCTTTATTACTGTTGATGGGGTCTGAGAAGCCCCTCGCTGCCTTCATCCCCGTTGCGCGTGCTGCACAGCACGAGGCCGCTTCATTGTGAGGACTTCTGTGAAGATTGATCGTTGAAGTGCCTTGTGGTGCGATCATTTTTGGACATCGTTTTCCTGAAATCTAGTTATGAGGTTCATGAGACCCCAACAACTGGTTATAGGTAAGGTAATTTAAAACATATTTGTTAGCGGTCATGCTAATTATTTTACAGATGAGGATGTGGAGGATAGTGACTGTGAAGATGAAGATTGTGGCGTCAGAAATAATGGAGCAGAAACAAAACTCATCAAGAAGAACAATGGCGAAGAATGGTCACTAGATGAGCGAACGACAAGGGGCAAACTGCGAGGACAAGAAAGCGTGCAGAATGCAGGAAAGCGTGCGGAATGCAGGAAAGCGTGCGGAATGCAGGAAAGTGTGCGGAATGCAGGAAAGCGTGCGGAATGCAGGAAAGCGTGCGGAATGCAGGAAAGCATGCGGAATGCAGGAAAGCGTGCGGAGGACAGGAAAAGCGAGCGGAATGCAGGAAAGCGTGCGGAATGCAGGAAAGCGTGCGGAATGCAGGAAAGCGTGCGGAATGCAGGAAAGCGTGCGGAATGCAGGAAAGCGTGCGGAGGACAGGAAAAGCGAGCGGAATGCAGGAAAGCGTGCGGAATGCAGGAAAGCGTGCGGAATGCAGGAAAGCGTGCGGAATGCAGGAAAGCGTGCGGAATGCAGGAAAGCGTGCGGAGGACAGGAAAAGCGAGCGGAATGCAGGAAAGAGTGCGGAATGCAGGAAAGAGTGCGGAATGCGGGAAAGCGTGCGGAATGCAGGAAAGCGTGCGGAATGCAGGAAAGCGTGCGGAATGCAGGAAAGCGTGCGGAGGACAAGAAAAGCGTGCGGAATGCAGGAAAGCGTGCGGAATGCAGGAAAGCGTGCGGAATGCAGGAAAGCGTGCGGAGGACAGGAAAAGCGAGCGGAATGCAGGAAAGCGTGCAGAATGCAGGAAAGCGTGCGGAATGCAGGAAAGCATGCGGAATGCAGGAAAGCGTGCGGAATGCAGGAAAGCGTGCGGAGGACAGGAAAGCGTGCGGAATGCAGGAAAGCGTGCGGAGGACAAGAAAAGCGTGCGGAATGCAGGAAAGCGTGCGGAATGCAGGAAAGCATGCGGAATGCAGGAAAGCGTGCGGAATGCAGGAAAGCGTGCGGAGGACAGGAAAAGCGAGCGGAATGCAGGAAAGCGTGCAGAATGCAGGAAAGCGTGCGGAATGCAGGAAAGCGTGCGGAATGCAGGAAAGCGTGCGGAATGCAGGAAAGCGTGCGGAATGCAGGAAAGAGTGCGGAATGCAGGAAAGCGTGCGGAATGCAGGAAAGCGTGCGGAATGCAGGAATGCGTGCGGAATGCAGGAATGCGTGCGGAATGCAGGAAAGAGTGCGGAATGCAGGAAAGCGTGCGGAATGCAGGAAAGAGTGCGGAATGCAGGAAAGAGTGCGGAATGCAGGAAAGCGTGCGGAATGCAGGAAAGTGTGCGGAATGCAGGAAAGCGTGCGGAATGCAGGAAAGAGTGCGGAATGCAGGAAAGAGTGCGGAATGCAGGAAAGCGTGCGGAATGCAGGAAAGCGTGCGGAATGCAGGAAAGAGTGCGGAATGCAGGAAAGCGTGCGGAATGCAGGAAAGAGTGCGGAATGCAGGAAAGCGTGCGGAATGCAGGAAAGCGTGCGGAATGCAGGAAAGAGTGCAGAATGCAGGAAAGAGTGCGGAATGCAGAAAAGCGTGCGGAATGCAGGAAAGCGTGCGGAATGCAGGAAAGCGTGCGGAATGCAGGAAAGCGTGCGGAATGCAGGAAAGAGTGCGGAATGCAGGAAAGAGTGCGGAATGCAGGAAAGCGTGCGGAATGCAGGAAAGAGTGCGGAATGCAGGAAAGCGTACGGAATGCAGGAAAGCGTGCGGAATGCAGGAAAGAGTGCGGAATGCAGAAAAGCGTGCGGAATGCAGGAAAGAGGGCAGAATGCAGGAAAGCGTGCGGAATGCAGGAAAGCGTGCGGAATGCAGGAAAGAGTGCGGAATGCAGGAAAGAGTGCGGAATGCAGGAAAGCGTGCGGAATGCAGGAAAGAGTGCGGAATGCACGAAAGCGTGCGGAATGCAGGAAAGCGTGCGGCATGCAGGAAAGCGTGCGGAATGCAGGAAAGAGTGCGGAATGCAGGAAAGCGTGCGGAATGCAGGAAAGCGTCCAGAATGCAGGAAAGCGTGCGGAATGCAGGAAAGCGTGCGGAGGACAAGAAAAGCGTGCGGAATGCAGGAAAGCGTGCAGAATGCAGGAAAGCGTGCGGAATGCAGGAAAGCGTGCAGAATGCAGGAAATTGTGCTGAATGCAGGAAAGCGTACGGAATGCAGAAAAGCGTGCGGAGGACAAGAAAAACGTGTGGAATGCAGGAAAGCGTGCAGAATGCAGGAAAGCGTGCGGAATGCAGGAAAGCGTGCGGAATGCAAAAAAGCGTGCGGAGGACAAGAAAAGCGTGCGGAATGCAGGAAAGCGTGCGGAATGCAGGAAAGCGTGCGGAATGCAGGAAAGCGTGCGGAATGCAGGAAAGAGTGCGGAATGCAGGAAAGCGTGCGGAATGCAGGAAAGCGTGCGGAATGCAGGAAAGAGTGCGGAATGCAGGAAAGCGTGCGGAATGCAGGAAAGCGTGCGGAATGCAGGAAAGCGTGCGGAGGACAAGAAAAACGTGCGGAATGCAGGAAAGCGTGCAGAATGCAGGAAAGCGTGCGGAATGCAGGAAAGCGTGCGGAATGCAGAAAAGCGTGCGGAGGACAAGAAAAGCGTGCGGAATGCAGGAAAGAATGCGGAATGCAGGAAAGAGTGCGGAATGCAGGAAAGCGTGCGGAATGCAGGAAAGCGTGCGGAATGCAGGAAAGCGTGCGGAGGACAAGAAAAGCGTGCGGAATGCAGGAAAGCGTGCAGAATGCAGGAAAGCGTGCGGAATGCAGGAAAGCGTGCAGAATGCAGGAAAGTGTGCGGAATGCAGGAAAGCGTGCGGAATGCAGAAAAGCGTGCGGAGGACAAGAAAAACGTGCGGAATGCAGGAAAGCGTGCAGAATGCAGGAAAGCGTGCGGAATGCAGGAAAGCGTGCGGAATGCAGAAAAGCGTGCGGAATGCAGAAAAGCGTGCAGAATGCAGGAAAGCGTGCGGAATGCAGGAAAGCGTGCGGAATGCAGAAAAGCGTGCGGAGGACAAGAAAAGCGTGCGGAATGCAGGAAAGCGTGTGGAATGCAGGAAAGCGTGCGGAATGCAGGAAAGCGTGCGGAATGAAGGAAAGCGTGCGGAATGCAGGAAAGCGTGCGGAATGCAGGAAAGCGTGCGGAGGACAAGAAAAGCGTGCGGAATGCAGGAAAGCGTGCGGAATGCAGGAAAGCGTGCGGAATGCAGGAAAGAGTGCAGAATGCAGGAAAGCGTGCGGAATGCAGGAAAGCGTGCGGAATGCAGGAAAGCGTGCGGCATGCAGGAAAGCGTGCGGAGGACAAGAAAAGCGTGCGGAATGCAGGAAAGCGTGCGGAATGCAGGAAAGTGTGCGGAATGCAGGAAAGCGTGCGGAGGACAAGAAAAGCGTGCGGAATGCAGGAAAGCGTGTGGAATGCAGGAAAGCGTGCGGAATGCAGGAAAGCGTGCGGAATGCAGGAAAGTGTGCAGAATGCAGGAAAGCGTGCGGAATGCAGGAAAGCGTGCGGAATGCAGGAAAGCGTGCGGAGGACAAGAAAAGCGTGCGGAATGCAGGAAAGCGTGCGGAATGCAGGAAAGCGTGCGGAATGCAGGAAAGCGTGCTGAATGCAGGAAAGCGTGCGGAATGCAGGAAAGCGTGCGGAATGCAGGAAAGCGTGCGGAATGCAGGAAAGCGTGCGGAATGCAGGAAAGCGTGCGGAATGCAGGAAAGCGTGCGGAATGCAGGAAAGCGTGCGGAATGCAGGAAAGCGTGCGGAATGCAGGAAACCGTGCGGAATGCAGGAAAGCGTACAGAATGCAGGAAAGCGTGCGGAATGCAGGAAAGCGTGCGGAATGCAGGAAAGCGTGCGGAATGCAGGAAAGCGTGCAGAATGCAGGAAAGAGTGCGGAATGCAGGAAAGCGTGCGGAATGCAGGAAAGCGTGCGGAATGCAGGAAAGCGTGCGGAATGCAGGAAAGCCATCTGCAAGGAAAAAGCCTTTGCCCCCTTCCTGGTTTCTTATTCTTCTGCATGTTTCACATCACCAAACAAATGTAAATATCAGACTAAGATAACACAGAATGCAGTTTATACATGAAAGTCTTTATAATGGAGGGAAAAAGAAATCCAAACCTACAGGGCCCTGTGTGAAAGTGATCGCCCCTAAACCTCATAACTGGTCCGGCCGCCCTTAGCAGCAACAACTGCAATCAAGCGTTTGTGATAACCGGCAATGAGTCTTTTACAATGCTCCTGAAGAATTTTGGCAGCTCATCTTTGCATTTATTTAATCGTATGAACGTATACCTTGCCGTCATAGAAGAATAAACACCGGACAATAAACAATGATTGAAAGTATCAAAAAGGATAAAAATCAAAGTCGGATATCGAGGTTTTCTATGTATGCAACAACATTCTCATTTACAGCATAGAAACCATTCTTGTCACCGATCTGTGCAGAATTGCTGTAATTCAGCCACATTGGAGGGTTTCTGAGCATGAACCGCTTTCTTAAAGGGAAGGTGTCGCGGTTTTTTATTTTTGTATTAAAAATAGTGATTATGATATCAAGTATTTTTAATACAAAATTAAAGTCGCTGCTTATTTAGTTTTTATTTAATTCTAGTTTTACTGAAGCACTGGGGGCGGCCATGCTGGATCCGCTGTGTGTGTAACGACAGTTACTCACGGCTCTATGGCAGCCCCTGTGCATAGACTGTGATAGTCGGAATCCGACCCCTCGGCTTATTACAGGAGCGCTCCCCGCTGTGACCTGTAGATGCGCCCCCCGGGCTGTCCAGATCACAGCAGAGGCGCCATCTTTCTGCAGCTCACAGCGGTCATGCTGTGTGCTGAACTTTTCCCCGTCACCCGTTCGGCCTGTGGGAGTAGTGTACCGGCGCCCCTCCCCCCCGCCGCCGATGCTACCGTCTCCAATGACACCCCCACGCTCTACCCCCATGGCCTGTCACCTGTCAGCCTGTGTGAGTAGTGTGCTGGCCCCCTCCCTACCCGGCCGCAGCGGGCGTGCTTGTGTGTGTGTTGCAGAGCATTTTGTGCGTGTGCGTGTGGCAGAGCATTTTGTGCGTGCATGTGGCACAGCATTTTGTGTGTGCGTGTGTGGCAGAGCACTGTGCATGCATGGCAGAGCATTGTGTGTGCGTGCATGTGGCAGAGCATTTTGGGCGTGCATGTGGCAGTGCATTGTGTGTGAGTGCGTGGCAGGGCATTGTGTGTACGTGCGTGGCAGAGCATGGTGTATGCGTGTGTGTGTCAGAGCATTGTGTGTGCGTGCATGGCAGAGCATTGCGTGTACGTGGCAGAGCATGGTGTATGCGTGTGTGTGGCAGAGCATTGTGTGTGCGTGCATGGCAGAGTATTTTGGGCGTGCGTGTGTCAGAGCATTTTGTGCGTGCATGTGGCAGTGCATTGTGTGTGCGTGCGTGGCAGGGCATTGTGTGTACGTGCGTAGCAGGGCATTGTGTGTACGTGCGTGGCAGAGCATGGTGTATGCGTGTGTGTGGCAGAGCATTGTGTGTGCGTGCATGGCAGAGCATTGTGTGTGCGTGCATGTGGCAGAGCATTTTGGGCGTGCGTGTGTCAGAGCATTTTGTGCGTGCATGTGGCAGTGAATTCTGTGTGCGTGCGTGGCAGGGCATTGTGTGTACGTGCGTGGCAGAGCATGGTGTATGCGTGTGTGTGGCAGAGCATTGTATGTGCATGCATGGCAGAGCATTGTGTGTGCGTGTGTGGCAGTGCATTGTGTGTGCGTGTGTGGCAGTGCATTGTGTGTGCGTGCGTGGCAGGGCATTGTGTGTGCGTGTGTGGCAGTGCATTGTGTGTGCGTGTGTGGCAGTGCATTGTGTGTGCGTGCGTGGCAGGGCATTGTGTGTGCATGCGTGGCAGGGCATTGTGTGTGCGTGTGTGGCAGTGCATTGTGTGTGCGTGTGTGGCAGTGCATTGTGTGTGCGTGCGTGGCAGGGCATTGTGTGTGCATGCGTGGCAGGGCATTGTGTGCGCGTGCGTGGCAGAGCATTGTGTATGCGTGTGTGTGGCAGAGCATTGTGTGTGTGTGCGTGGCAGGGCATTGTGTGTACGTGCGTGGCAGAGCATTGTGTATGCGTGTGTGTGGCAGAGCATTGTGTGTACGTGCGTGGCAGAGCATTGTGTATGCGTGTGTGTGGCAGAGCATTGTGTGTACGTGTGTGGCAGAGCATTGTGTATGCGTGTGTGTGGCAGAGCATTGTGTGTGCGTGCGTGGCAAAGGATTGTGGGTGAGTGTGCGGCAGAGCATTGCGGGCGGTCATGCATGTAGAGCATTGCACCATCATGCTGCTCGGTCACAAACACAGTATACACACAGTGTTCATATACCGTGTATATATACTATATACCGTATTTACACACAATACACGGTATGTAGTATATACACACGCTGGCTCCGCCTCCCTCTTGCTGCTTGGTCACACTCACAGTATATAAATACCCTACACACGGTATGTAGTATATACACACAGTATATGGTATATAGCATATACAGATGCTGGCTCCACCTCCTTCATGCTGCTTGGTCACACACACAATATATACACAGGGTACACACGGTATATAGTATATACACACAGTACATGGTATATAGTATATACAGATGCTGGCTCCACCTCCTTCATGCTGCTTGGTCACACACACAATATATACACAGGGTACACACGGTATATAGTATATACACACAGTACATGGTATATAGTATATACAGATGCTGGCTCCACCTCCTTCATGCTGCTTGGTCACACACACAATATATACACAGGGTACACACGGTATATAGTATATACACACAGTACATGGTATATAGTATATACAGATGCTGGCTCCACCTCCTTCATGCTGCTTGGTCACACACACAATATATACACAGGGTACACACGGTATATAGTATATACACACAGTACATGGTATATAGTATATACAGATGCTGGCTCCACCTCCTTCATGCTGCTTGGTCACACACACAATATATACACAGGGTACACACGGTATATAGTATATACACACAGTACATGGTATATAGTATATACAGATGCTGGCTCCACCTCCTTCATGCTGCTTGGTCACACACACAATATATACACAGGGTACACACGGTATATAGTATATACACACAGTACATGGTATATAGTATATACAGATGCTGGCTCCACCTCCTTCATGCTGCTTGGTCACACACACAATATATACACAGGGTACACACGGTATATACAAACCTAAATGTCTTACTACTTTTGTTAAAAAATAATTTTATTTGATAATCATTCACAAACGTACATAAACAAAAAAATTTAAAAAGTAAGGAGGAAGTAAGGAGAATCTCCCTATCCTATTTCCTTCCTACCGTACGGGGGTCGGCGTCCTAGGTCAATGACGCCCCCGTTCAACGATGACTAATGATTCAACGAAGTCCCTATAATCCGCCCTCCTTAAACAGAATAGTGCACCCCATCTAACAGATAGAAATCTTAGAATTTTATCACCACAGTGAAAATAGTGCACAGTCCAGGATGATTTGAGGTTGCTAATAGTATAGCAAAGAGGTTATGGGATGGGGCTTAGGGGTCGTCACCTGATTTGTCAAATCTGTCAGTGTGCCCAAATAGATAGCTGTAAAGCACAGTTTAGATAATTATGCTGTTTAAGAGTATTCAGCACAGAAGTGTGCTCAATTTAAGACAATTTTTTGAGACACAATTCATAATAAGGATTGTCCACAATTACAATAGGTTTTTTTTGGGCATCTTTGTAATTGTGGACAATCCTTATTATGAATTGTGTCTCAAAAAATTGTCTTAAATTGAGCACACTTCTGTGCTGAATACTCTTAAACAGCATAATTATCTAAACTGTGCTTTACAGCTATCTATTTGGGCACACTGACAGATTTGACAAATCAGGTGACGACCCCTAAGCCCCATCCCATAACCTCTTTGCTATACTATTAGCAACCTCAAATCATCCTGGACTGTGCACTATTTTCACTGTGGTGATAAAATTCTAAGATTTCTATCTGTTAAGCCAGCTTTACACCTTACAATTAGGTGTGCGATCTCGTATGCGATGTGACACGCCCAGGTCGCATATGCGATTTAATGAGATTGCACGTAGGTCGGTCATTTGCTGTCACACGAGCGTTAGTAGTCTATGTTAAATTGATCAATTTTGTGTGCGATCCTTTAGATCATGTGTTCTGTGACGTATGCATTGGGCACCCTTTTTTTTTTTATTTATTGTCTTCACAAGCGTGTGTAATGTGTAGGGATGCGTTTTTACTATGTCATCTGCCATTCAGCTCTGCTACATGGCCGCTAACAGCAGCCACAGACAGCCATGTAGCAGAGCTGAATGGCCGCTGACAGCAGACACAGACAGCCATGTAGCAGAGCTGAATGGCAGATGACAGCAGACACAGACAGCCATGTAGCAGAGCTGAATGGCAGATGACAGCAGACACAGACAGCCATGTAGCAGAGCTGAATGGCCGCTGACAGCAGACACAGACAGCCATGTAGCAGAGCTGAATGGCAGATGACAGCAGACACAGACAGCCATGTAGCAGAGCTGAATGGCCGCTGACAGCAGACACAGACAGCCATGTAGCAGAGCTGAATGGCAGATGACAGCAGACACAGACAGCCATGTAGCAGAGCTGAATGGCAGATGACAGCAGACACAGACAGAGCCATGTAGCAGAGCTGAATGGCCGCTGACAGCAGACACAGACAGAGCCATGTAGCAGAGCTGAATGGCAGATGACAGCAGCCACAGACAGCCATGTAGCAGAGCTGAATGGCAGATGACAGCAGACACAGACAGCCATGTAGCAGAGCTGAATGGCAGATGACAGCAGACACAGACAGCCATGTAGCAGAGCTGAATGGCCGCTGACAGCAGACACAGACAGAGCCATGTAGCAGAGCTGAATGGCCGCTAACAGCAAACACAGACAGCCATGTAGCAGAGCTGAATGGCAGATGACAGCAGACACAGACAGCCATGTAGCAGTGCTGAATGGCCGCTAACAGCAGACACAGACAGCCATGTAGCAGAGCTGAATGGCCGCTGACAGCAGACACAGACAGCCATGTAGCAGAGCTGAATGGCCGCTAACAGCAGACACAGACAGCCATGTAGCAGAGCTGAATGGCCGCTGACAGCAGACACAGACAGCCATGTAGCAGAGCTGAATGCCGCTGACAGCAGACACAGACAGCCATGTAGCAGAGCTGAATGGCCGCTGACAGCAGCCACAGACAGCCATGTAGCAGAGCTGAATGGCCGCTGACAGCAGCCACAGACAGCCATGTAGCAGAGCTGAATGGCCGCTGACAGCAGACACAGACAGCCATGTAGCAGAGCTGAATGGCCGCTGACAGCAGACACAGACAGAGCCATGTAGCAGAGCTGAATGGCAGACACAGACAGAGCCGCACTGTCAGAATGAACTCGGGTGAACTTCACCCGACTTCATGGTCATGCTGCGGCTCTGTCTGTGTCGCGCCCTGATTAGCGGTCACCCGTGAAGACTCACCGGTGACCGCTAATCTCCTAAGTTACTGAAGTTAGCAGCCCTCTCTCATACTCACCGATCCCCGATCCCCGGCGCTGCACGGCATTCACACTGCTCCGGCAGCTTTTACTGTTTTGAAAAAGCCGGCCGCCCATTAAACAATCTCGTATTCCCTGCTTGCCCCGCCCACCGGCGCCTATGATTGGTTACAGTGAGACACGCCCCCACGCTGAGTGACAGGTGTCACACTGCACCCAATCACAGCAGCCGGTGGGCGTGTCTATACTGTGTAGTGAAATAAATAATTAAATAATTAAAAAAAACAGCGTGCGGTCCCCCCCAATTTTAAAACCAGCCAGATAAAGCCATACGTCTGAAGGCTGGTATTCTCAGGATGGGGAGCTCCACGTTATGGGGAGCCCCCCAGCCTAACAATATCAGCCAACAGCCGCCCAGAATTGCCGCATACATTAGATGCGGCAGTTCTGGGACTGTACCCGGCTCTTCCCGATTTGCCCTGGTGCGTTGGCAAATCGGGGTAATAAGGAGTTATTGGCAGCCCATAGCTGCCAATAAGTCCTAGATTAAGGCTGGTTTCACACTACGTCTTTTTAACATCCGTTGAAAACGTTATTTTAGCGGAAGTACGGATCCTGCTTTTACAGCAAATAACGTATGCAAACGCATCTGTTATTTTGCAGGATCCTGCACTGGATGTTTAGGGGCGGGCATTGGAGTCATGTGATCGGGAGTGAGGGGAGCTAGACTGGGAGCCGGCTTCTGACAGCTGCAGACGCTGGTAACCAAGGTAAACATCGGGCTTGGATACCCGATATTTATCTTGGTTACGAGTGTCTGCAGCTGCTAGGAGCCGGGCCGCCTGCACGCGTAACCAACGTAAACATCGGGTAACTAAGAGAAGTGGTTACGCGATATTTACCTTGGTTACGAGTGTCCGCAGCTCTCAGGTGGGGGAGAGGGAGGGGGGGGAGGAAGGGGGAAAGACAGAGATAGAGAGAGAGAGGGTGAGGGAGGGAGGAGGAGAGAGAGACAGATCACGCGAGACTGGTTCTGGGCATGCTCAGTACTTTCTGGGCATGCTCAGTACAAAATCAGGATCCTGTCTATCAGCACGCCAGCGTTCACCTGCGTTTGCATGCTGTTTAGTCAGGATCCGGTGACTTGCAGTATTTTGACGCAGCTCAAAAACGCTACAAGTAGCGTTTTTGAAACATGTTAAAAAACTGCAAGTCACCGGATCCGCACTATAACGCAGGCAAACGCAGGTGAACGGATGTTAACGCGAGTCCATTGCAAATGCATTGAAATGAAAACGCATTTGCACTGGATCCGTACTTCCGCTAAAATAACGTTTTCAACGGATGTTAAAAAGACGTAGTGTGAAACCAGCCTAATCATGTCAGGCGTCTATGAGACACCCTCCATGATTAATCTGTAAATTACAGTAAATAAACACACACCCGAAAAATCCTTTATTAGAAATAAAAAACACACACACATTCCCTCATTACCAATTTATTACCCACAACAAAGCCCTCCTTGTCCGGCGTAATCCAGGATGATCCAGCGTTGCATCCAGCGCTGCTGCATGGAGGTGACCGGAGCTGCAGCAGACACCGCCGCTCCTGTCACCTCCACGCAGCTAATGAAGACAGCCGCGCGATCAGCTGCTGTCACTGAGGTTACCCGCTGTCACTGGATCCACCGTGGATGCAGCGGTGGCCGCGGGTAAACTCAGTGACAGCTCAGCTGATCGCACGGCTGTCTTCATTAGCTGCGTGGAGGTGACCGGAGCGGCGGTGTCTGCTGCTTCTCCGGTCACCTGCATGCAGCAGAGCTGGATGCGACGCTGGATCATCCTGGATTACGCCGGACATGGAGGGCTTTGTTGTGGGTAATAAATTGGTAATGAGGGAATGTGTTTGTGTTTTTATTTCTAATAAAGGATTTTTCGGGCGTGTGTTTATTTACTGTAATTTACAGATTAATCATGGAGGGTGTCTCATAGACGCCTGACATGATTAATCTAGGACTTAGTGGCAGCTATGGGCTGCCAATAACTCCTTATTACCCCGATTTGCCAACGCACCAGGGCAAATCGGGAAGAGCCGGGTACAGCCCCAGAACTGTTGCATATAATGTATGCGGCAATTCTGGGCGGCTGTTGGTTGATATTGTTAGGGTGGGGGGCTCCCCATAACGTGGAGCTCCCCATCCTGAGAATACCAGCCTTCAGCCGTATGGCTTTATCTGGCTGGTTTTAAAATTGGGGGGGACCGCACGCCGTTTTTTTTAATTATTTAATTATTTATTTCACTGCACAGTATAGACACGCCCACCGGCTGCTGTGATTGGGTGCAGTGTGACACCTGTCACTCAGCGTGGGGGGCATGTCTCACTGTAACCAATCATAGGCGCCGGTGGGCGGGGCAAGCAAGGAATACGAGATTGTTTAATGGGCGGCCGGCTTTTTCAAAACAGTAAAAGCCGCCGGAGCAGTGTGAACGCCGTGCAGCGCCGGGGATCGGGGATCGGTGAGTATATGAGAGAGGGGGATAGACTGACATGGACAGAGAGTGAGGGACAGAGATAGTGACCGACTGACAGAGATTAGTGAATGACAGACATTGTGAGGCGCTTCAGAACGCAGCTTTTCAGCTGCGCTCTGAAGCGGACCTTTTTTAAGCTGCGGTGCAGAGCGCACACCTGCGCACATAGCCTCAGACAACAAAATCGTATGAGGGATGTCACACGTTACAATTCACTAGTTTCGTACAACAAAACGTCCAATGTATGAGGAATAAACGACGTGTATGCGATCACCGGATTTGTGTTCAATATCGATCGCACGTAGGTGTCACACGCAAATACGTCACGAACGATGCCGGATGTGCGTCACTTACAACTTGACCCCGACGACGGATTGTGAGATATATTGAAGCGTGTAAAGCAGGCTTAAGATGGGGTGCACTATTCTGTTTAAGGAGGGCGGATTATAGGGACTTAGTCATCGTTGAACGGGGGCGTCATTGACCTAGGACGCCGACCCCCGTACGGTAGGAAGGAAATAGGATAGGGAGATTCTCCTTACTTCCTCCTTACTTTTTAAATTTTTTTGTTTATGTACGTTTGTGAATGATTATCAAATAAAATTATTTTTTAACAAAAGTAGTAAGACATTTAGGTTTGCAAATAATATCTACTTTACACGATTTACCTTGGTATATAATTTACACACGGTATATAGTATATACACACAGTGTATAGTATATGCACACAGTACATGGTATATAGTATATAGAGATGATGGCTCCGCCTCCTTCATGCTGCTCGGTCACACACACAGTATATACACAGTATATAGTATATACACACAGTATATAGTATATACACTCAATACACGCTATATATTATACACACACGCTGGCTCCGCCTCCCTCCGCTCGGTCGCACAGTATATACACACAGTACATGGTATATAGTATATAAACACGCTGGCTCCACCTCCTTCATGCTGCTCGGTCACACACACAGTATATACACAGTATATAGTATATACACACAGTATATAGTATATACACACAGTACATGGTATATAGTATATAAACACGCTGGCTCCGCCTCCCCTCATGCTGCTTGGTCACACACAGAATATACACAGTGTTCATACGGTATATAGTATATACACACAGTATATAGTATATACACACAGTACATGGTATAGACTATATACACACGCTGGCTCTGCCTCCCCTCATGCTGCTCGGTCACACACACAGAATATACACAGTGTTCATACGGTATATAGTATATACACACAGTACATGATATATAGTATATACACATGCTGGCTCCGCTGCGACAATGTGACAACAGATGTGACAAGAGTTTGAAGTGCAAGGAGCACTGGTTAATGAAGCCCCTGCATAGCTGGGCGTCACCATCAAACCGTGGAGGGGTAGACAAACGAGGATCAGGGCTTGGAGCCTGAATTGCTGCCGGAGTAGGAACCGCAGCCGGCACGGAGGCAGGGAAAGAAAGGGCCTGAAAACGATTATCCAGTCACCGTAGAGGAATCAGAATCTGGTCTTGTTGTTCTCGCTTCCGGACCACCTCTTGCTGCAGGCCGGTAAGCAGGACAGCACTGAAGCAGGTGAAATCCAATACCTGGGAAAACTGTAATGCTCGCGGGGAGTGGAGCCACTAGGCCATAGCACAATCGAATACCTACAAGGGCTTGACTACTATGGCTCACACCAGGTTTTCGTATAGACCACATTATCCAGGCACCTCCCTTAAAAGGAGGGTGCCTTACATACCTGATGCTTCTCAGCCATTGGCGGAGAGGCACTTCTGGGTTAGGGTGTACTGGCTCATTAAGAAAAGGTGCACGCGCTCCTTAAGAGCACTCCCAGGAGGCATGTGCAATGTGCACAGACCTTGGGAGATGGCAGCAGGGACAAAAGCAGACACCGCCGAGCGGCCGGGAGGGTGAGTGAGCCAGTGTCCCCACCAGGGGAGGGCAGTAGGACAGTGCGGGGATGCCGGTAAGGGCGTTACATAAGGTCAGGATTTGACTAGACCACTCCTAAGTCTTAATTTTGTTTTCCTTAAGCCATTCAGAGGTGGACTTGCTGGTGTGTTCTGGGTCATTGTTCTGCTGCATAACCCAAGTGTGCTGCAGCTTGAGGTCAGGAACAGAAGGCCGGACATTCTGCTTCAGGACTTTTTGGTAGACAGGAGAATTCATGGTTCCATTTACTACAGCAAGTCTTCCAGGTCCTGAAGTGGCAAAACAACCGCAGACCATCACACGACCACCACCGTATTTTATTGTTGGTATGATGTTCCTTTTCTGAAATGCTGAGTTACATCTCCCAAAAAGTTTAGCTTTTGTCTCGTCCGTCCACAGGGTATTGTCCCAAAAGTCTTGGGGATCATCAGGATGTTGTTTTCTGCCAAAATTGAGCCACGCCTTTGTTTTTTTTTGCTCAGCAGTGGTTTTCGCCTTGGTACTCTGCCATACCGGCCATTTTTGCCCGGTCTCTTTCTTATGGTGGAGTCATGAACACTGACCCTACCTGAGGCAAGTGAAGCCTGCAGTTCTTTGGATGATGTTGTGGGGTCTTTTGTGACCTCTTTGATGAGTTGTTGCTGCACTATTGGGGTAATTTTGGTCGGCCAGACTCTCCGAGGAAGGTTCACCACTGCTCCATGTGTTCGCCATTTGTGGATAATGGCTCTCACTGTGGCTTGCTGGAGTCACAAAGCTTTAGAGATAGCTTTATAACCTTGTCCAGACTGATAGATCGCAATTACTTTGTTTCTCATTTCTTACTTAATTTCTTTGGATCGCACCATGATGTTTAGCTCACTTTGTCAGGCAGGTCTTATTTAAGTGATTTCTTGATTAAGACTAGTGTGGTAGTAATCAGGCCGGGGTGTGACTAGGGAAATAGAACTCAGCTCCCCAAAAATGTGGTAAACCAAAGTTAAACATAACTTTTGGTGGGGGGGGGGGGGGCAATCCCTTTTCACACAGGGCCCTGAAGATTTGGATTTCTTTTTCTCTTCAGTTATAATCTGCATTTTGTGTTACTTTGTGTTATTTTGTCTGATCTCTACATATGTTTGGTGATCTGAAACATTTAAGTGACAAACATGCAAAAGAATAAGAAATCAGGAAGGGGGCAAATACTTTTTCACACCTCTGTATGTGTGTAATGTAAGATTACTAAGAGTCGTGTAGAGAATTTTTTTCTTTTTCATTCTTTTGTAGTTTTTCTTTGTGTGATATTTATAAAATGCTGCCATTATTATTTCTTCAATTTTCTGATAAAATCATACATGAAGCCGACGTCTACCATCCTAAGCAATGCTGAGGGGAATACTTACATTACGTGGCTGTGTAGAAGACAGTCTTCGGGTACCCTACTCCGTGAACAGGGATATGTAACCAAAATCTGATGGACAGGTTCTAGGGCTAATGTGAAATCCCATTCCTGCCCCATCAGAGGCTCAGGCTCTCCACCATGCTCTACACTACCATTCTGCTCCATCATCATACTGTAATCAGCTATTACAGCTTAAGCTGCATTGTCTACAGGAGTCTGGGATCGTCCATTTGCTGCAGCTCCACCTCTCTCACCTTGCTTTATACTACAGTTCTGCTCCATTAGGCCACAGCTCCGATCAGTGACTCTGGCTGAGCTGCGGTGTTGTTGTATAAAGTGGCCTGAAATCAATCTTGTCTCATCAAAAACTTTCGTTTCTGCTCTGCCTCGCCACCATGCTTTACACTGCTGGTATACTGTCTGCTGTGTATAAGCATAAGCTCAGCTTCCAGTAAGGATAGTGATTACAAACCCCTAATATAAGCAGTTCTTGCCAAAATGTTACCGAGAGTCCGCCTCCTTTGTGCGGTACTCCTCCAGTAATGGAGGAGTTAATCCCCGCAACATTGCTATACGGACCATTCCCCGGTTATTCTGCTCCAGTAATGAAGGGGTTAATCCCCACAGTGTCAGTGGCGGGGGTCATCGCGGTACAGATCGTTCCCCGGTAGGATGCTCCAGTAATGAAAAAGTTAATCCCCGCAGTGTCGCTGCCCGGGGTCATCGCGGTACGGACCGTTCCCCGGTAGGACGCTCCAGTAATGAAGGGGTTAATCCCGCAGTGTCGCTGCCCGGGGTCATCGCGGTACGGACCGTTCCCCGGTAGGACGCTCCCGTCCGCGGCTTCTCCGGAGTTTATGGCGCAGATTTCTGAACATGTAAATAAAATGCTATGTGTCACCCGGGAGCCGGCGGTGAAGTGCGGCCGTTTATTTCCGCTCGCTGACTGATCGCCCTTTTATTTGCTGTCAGATATTTTTAAGAGTCACTTTGTGTCCTGTGGACGCCGCTGGTTCCTGTCAGTGACTAGAACGACCGCTCTGCCGCGCTGGGAACGCGAAACGTGACTGGGAGGCGGCTCACCGGCCTCACTGAATTCTGGGACTTGTAGTTCTACCACAGCGATATCTGGCGAAGCAGAGGTGGTGACAGCGGCACATACATCCGATAAAACCGCACGCTCACAAGGCAGCAATCACTTATTATTATTTACCTGCCGTGGCGCCTCCTTTATTTCCATACCGCGGCGCTTTTGTTATTTCCATGCCGCGGCGTCTCCTTTATTTCCATACCGCGGCGCCTCTGTTATTTCCATGCCGCGGCGCCTGCGCTATTTCCCTGCCGTGGCGTCTCCTTTATTTCCATACCGCGGCGCCTCTGTTATTTCCCTACCGTGGCGCCTCTGTTATTTCCCTGCCGTGGCGTCTCCTTTATTTCCATACCGCAGCGCCTCTGTTATTTCCATGCCGCGGCGCCTGCGCTATTTTCCTGCCGTGGCGTCTCCATTATTTCCCTGCCGTGGCGCCTCTGTTATTTCCATGCCGCGGCGCCTGCGCTATTTCCCTGCCGTGGCATCTCCGTTATTTCCATGCCGCGGCGCCTGCGCTATTTCCCTGCCGTGGCGTCTCCATTATTTCCATGCCGCGGCGGCGCCTCCTTCATCATGAATAAGTGGCTGCTACACTAATATACTACCTCTGCGCACGGCCTGGACTGATACATTGTAACAAACCATCAGAGTAGGAGATGGAGCTGCTGCTGCGGTGTCTGCAGCTCGGCAGATTGTTTCCATTCTCTGACAACAAGCGGAGATTAACCCTGAAATAGCAGCACTGTTCCCTGTACAGAGGGGCTGTACGTACCGCGGCGGGTCAGATGGTGGCGCTCCGTGCAGCTCTTATGGCGCGGTATCTATGAATAAACACAGGATGAGTGGCGTCTCTGCCGGCGGCCATGTTGCCCTCCCCGGCACAGCGCGGTGTAATGATGATTCGATCACAGAGCCGGATTCCCGGGGTGCAGGCGATCGGTCCGCGCTCCTCGCAGGTTATATTTGCCGTCACATGTGAGATGTAGTAATTATCCCGACGTGTGAATGAGGGGCTCGAGCCGAGGGGCATTAGGCTGGAATATTAGCCTGGATCTGACGGTAAGCCCCAGGAAATTAAAACCAGGCGGCCGCTCCGTGCCAGAAACACGACCAGATTCAGTCTTTCCAATCACGTGAGCGCAGAACAGAAAGGGTAAGAAGCCGAGAAACCAGGAAAGCCACTGACCCCAGGAGCTGACACTCTAATGAGAGAGATCGCCATCCTCAGGATAAGCGGGCAAAGCCCAGAGCCATACGCAGCCGAGGGCCAGACGCAGCCGAGGGCCAGACGCAGCCGAGGGCCAGACACAGCCGAGGGCCAGACACAGCCGAGGGCCAGACGCAGCCGAGATGCAGCCGAGGGCCAGACACAGCCGAGGGCCAGATGCAGCCGAGATGCAGCCGAGGGCCAGACACAGCCGAGGGCCAGACACAGCCGAGGGCCAGACGCAGCCGAGATGCAGCCGAGGGCCAGACACAGCCGAGGGCCAGATGCAGCCAAGATGCAGCCGAGGGCCAGACGCAGCCGAGGGCCAGACACAGCCGAGGGCCAGATGCAGCCGAGATGCAGCCGAGGGCCAGACACAGCCGAGGGCCAGACACAGCCGAGGGCCAGACGCAGCCGAGATGCAGCCGAGGGCCAGACACAGCCGAGGGCCAGATGCAGCCAAGATGCAGCAGAGGGCCAGACGCAGCAGAGGGCCAGACGCAGCCGAGGGCCAGACGCAGCCGAGGGCCAGACGCAGCCGAGGGCCAGACACAGCCGAGGGCCAGACACAGCCGAGGGCCAGACGCAGCCGAGATGCAGCCGAGGGCCAGACACAGCCGAGGGCCAGAGGCAGCCGAGATGCAGCCGAGGGCCAGACACAGCCGAGGGCCAGACACAGCCGAGGGCCAGACGCAGCCGAGATGCAGCCGAGGGCCAGACACAGCCGAGGGCCAGATGCAGCCAAGATGCAGCAGAGGGCCAGACGCAGCAGAGGGCCAGATGCAGCCGAGGGCCAGATGCAGCCGAGGGCCAGACGCAGCCGAGGGCCAGACGCAGCCGAGGGCCAGACACAGCCGAGGGCCAGACACAGCCGAGGGCCAGATGCAGCCGAGGCCAGGCGCAGCCGAGACGCAGACCAGGGCCAAATGCAGCCGAGGGCCAGAAACAGCTGAAGGCGAGACACAGAGGGTGAGACGCAGAGGAGGGAAGACGCAGTCGAGGACCAGACGCAGCCGAAGACCAGACGCAGCCGAGGACGAGACACAGAGGAGGGCAAAAGGTAGAAGGGGGCAAGATTCCGTTTGGGGCCAAACGCACACAAGGGGCAGATGTAGCTGAGGGAAAGACGCAGCCGGGGGTAAGATGTAGTCAAGACACCGCCAAAGACGAGAGGCAGAAGGGGGCGAGTCACTGCCAAGGGGAAGACACAACCGAGGGCCAGAGAAGACACAGCTAAGAGCGAGAGGCAGACAAGTCACCGCCAAGGGTGAGACACGCACGAGCGTGAGACAGGAGGTCAGCAGCACAATACCCTCTCCTCCCTGCAGCACATTTCCCCTCCCCTGCAGCACATTTCCCCTCCCCTGCAGCACATTTCCCCTCCCCTGCAGCACATTTTCCCGTTCACCTGCAGCTCCTCTCCTCCGCCCTTGCAGCACCTCTCCCCCTCTCTGCAACACATCTCCCCTCCTTGCAGCACATCTCCTCTCCAGGACATCTACCCTCCCTCAACTGCAGCATATCTCTCCTTCCCGTGCAGCACATCTCTCCTTCCCCTGCAGCACATCTTCCCTCTCTGCAGCACATCTCGCCTCTCTGCAGCACATCTCGCCTCTCTGCAGCACATCTCCCCTCCAATGCAGCACATCTCCCCGGCAGCACATCTCCCCTCTCTGCAGCACATCTCCCCTCCAATGCAGCACATCTCCCCGGCAGCACATCTCCCCTCTCTGCAGCACAGCTCCCCTCTCTGCAGCATATCTCCCCTCTCTGCAGCATATCTCCCCTCCCCTGCAGCATATCTCGCCTCCCCTGCAGCATATCTCGCCTCTCTGTAGCACATCTCGCCTCTCTGCAGCATATCTCCCCTCTCTGCAGCACATCTCCCCTCTCTGCAGCATATCTCCCCTCTCTGCAGCACATCTCCCCTCTCTGCAGCATATCTCCCCTCTCTGCAGCATATCTCCCCTCTCTGCAGCATATCTCCCCTCTCTGCAGCACATCTCCCCTCTCTGCAGCATATCTCCCCTCTCTGCAGCATATCTCCCCTCTCTGCAGCATATCTCCCCTCTCTGCAGCATATCTCCCCTCTCTGCAGCATATCTCCCCTCCCCTGCAGCATATCTCCCCTCCCCTGCAGCATATCTCGCCTCTCTGCAACACATCTCCCCTCCTTGCAGCACATCTCCTCTCCAGGACATCTACCCTCCCTCAACTGCAGCATATCTCTCCTTCCCGTGCAGCACATCTCTCCTTCCCCTGCAGCACATCTTCCCTCTCTGCAGCACATCTTCCCTCTCTGCAGCACATCTCGCCTCTCTGCAGCACATCTCCCCTCCAATGCAGCACATCTCCCCGGCAGCACATCTCCCCTCTCTGCAGCACATCTCCCCTCCAATGCAGCACATCTCCCCTCTCTGCAGCACATCTCCCCTCTCTGCAGCACAGCTCCCCTCTCTGCAGCATATCTCCCCTCTCTGCAGCATATCTCCCCTCCCCTGCAGCATATCTCGCCTCCCCTGCAGCATATCTCGCCTCTCTGTAGCACATCTCGCCTCTCTGCAGCATATCTCCCCTCTCTGCAGCACATCTCCCCTCTCTGCAGCACATCTCCCCTCTCTGCAGCACATCTCCCCTCTCTGCAGCACATCTCCCCTCTCTGCAGCACATCTCCCCTCTCTGCAGCACATCTCTCCTTCCCCTGCAGCACATCTCCCCTCTCTGCAGCACATCTCCCCTTTCTGCAGCACATCTCCCCTCTCTGCAGCACATCTCCCCTCTCTGCAGCACATCTCCACTCTCTGCAGCACCTTTCCCCTTTCTGCCGCATATCTCCCCTCTCTGCAGCATATCTCCTCTCTCTGCAGCACATCTCGCCTCTCTGCAGCACATTTCCCTTCTTACCTCTCATCTTCCCTCTCTGCAGCACATCTCCCCTCTCTGCAGCACATCTCCCCTCTCTGCAGCACATCTCCCCTCTCTGCAGCACATCTCGCCTCTCTGCAGCACATCTCCCCTCTCTGCAGCACATCTCGCCTCTCTGCAGCACATCTCGCCTCTCTGCAGCACATCTCGCCTCTCTGCAGCACATCTCCCCTCTCTGCAGCACATCTCGCCTCTCTGCAGCATATCTCCCCTCTCTGCAGCACATCTCCCCTCTCTGCAGCACATCTCCCCTCTCTGCAGCACATCTCCCCTCTCTGCAGCATATCTCCCCTCTCTGCAGCACATCTCCCCTCTCTGCAGCATATCTCCCCTCTCTGCAGCATATCTCCCCTCTCTGCAGCATATCTCCCCTCTCTGCAGCACATCTCCCCTCTCTGCAGCACATCTCGCCTCTCTGCAGCACATCTCCCTTCTTACCTCTCATCTTCCCTCTGCCGCAGATTCCTCGGGCATTCTGTGCCGCTCCGGATTTCAGCCAATCAGAGAGCAGCTTGTTACTTGACAACCAATCGCCTCCATTCTCATAGAGACGTGACCTGGCGCTTCACTGACCGATCTCTTCTCCGATTGGCTGGCGGCTCTGACTGGTTTCCCCCCGCGGTTTTCCCCCTCAGGTGGAGCAGAAGAGCCGCTCTGCAGTACGAGGATGAGTCCGGACTCCGGCCCCTGCGGCTGACATCCTGCTGGACCGGCACAGGCCACAAATGGTTCGGATTAGCAGGAGCGGTCCTGTAGCGGGTCCTGTAGTGGCAGGAATCCCCCGGAGCGCGGTGCGGACGGTGAGTGCTGCTGGCTGCCGATTGTCTGGCACACCTGGTGCTCCGGCATCTGCCGCATGAAAGGAATTTTATCTTTTTATATAATGTATTTATCAGTGGACAGGACCTGCGGCGGCCGGCAATCTCTAACAATGACTGCGCTGTGTCCGGGGGCCCCTCATTCACCCCCCCCGCGCTGTGTCCGGGGACCCCTCATTCACCCCCCCCCCGCGCTGTGTCCAGGGAACCCCTCATTCACCCCCCCCCGCGCTGTGTCCGGGGACCCCTCATTCACCCCCCCCCCGCGCTGTGTCCGGGGACCCCTCATTCACCCCCCCCCCCGCGCTGTGTCCGGGGACCCCTCATTCACCCCCCCCCGCGCTGTGTCCAGGGAACCCCTCATTCACCCCCCCCCGCCTCCCTCCGCGCTGTGTCCGGGGACCCCTCATTCACCACCGCCCCCCCTCCCTCCGCGCTGTGTCCTGGGGCCCCTCATTCACCACCGCCCCCCTCCCTCCGCGCTGTGTCCGGGGCCCCTCATTCACCACCGCCCCCCCCCCCTCCGCGCTGTGTCCTGGGGCCCCTCATTCACCACCGCCCCCCTCCCTCCGCGCTGTGTCCGGGGGCCCCTCATTCACCACCGCCCCCCCCTCCCTCCGCGCTGTGTCCGGGGGCCCCTCATTCACCACCGCCCCCCCCTCCCTCCGCGCTGTGTCCGGGGGCCCCTCATTCACCACCGCCCCCCCCTCCCTCCGCGCTGTGTCCGGGGGCCCCTCATTCACCACCGCCTCCCCCCTCCGCGCTGTGTCCTGGGGCCCCTCATTCACCACCGCCCCCCCCTCCGCGCTGTGTCCTGGGGCCCCTCATTCACCACCGCCCCCCTCCCTCCGCGCTGTGTCCGGGGGCCCCTCATTCACCACCGCCCCCCCCTCCCTCCGCGCTGTGTCCGGGGGCCCCTCATTCACCACCGCCCCCCCCTCCCTCCGCGCTGTGTCCGGGGGCCCCTCATTCACCACCGCCCCCCCCTCCCTCCGCGCTGTGTCCGGGGGCCCCTCATTCACCACCGCCCCCCCCTCCCTCCGCGCTGTGTCCGGGGGCCCCTCATTCACCACCGCCTCCCCCCTCCGCGCTGTGTCCTGGGGCCCCTCATTCACCACCGCCCCCCCCCTCCGCGCTGTGTCCTGGGGCCCCTCATTCACCACCGCCCCCCTCCCTCCGCGCTGTGTCCGGGGCCCCTCATTCACCACCGCCCCCCTCCCTCCGCACTGTGTCCGGGGCCCCTCATTCACCACCGCCCCCCCCCCCCCTCCGCGCTGTGTCCTGGGGCCCCTCATTCACCACCGCCCCCCCCCCCTCCGCGCTGTGTCCTGGGGCCCCTCATTCAACACCGCCGCCCCCTCCCTCCGCGCTGTGTCCGGGGGCCCCTCATTCAACACCGCCACCCCCTCCCTCCACGCTGTGTCCTGGGGCCCCTCATTCAACACCGCCGCCCCCTCCCTCCGCGCTGTGTCCGGGGGCCCCTCATTCACCACCGCCCCCCCCTCCCTCCGCGCTTTGTCCGGGGGTCCCTCATTCACCACCGCCCCCCCTCCCTCCGCGCTGTGTCCTGGGGCCCCTCATTCACCACCGCCCCCCCTCCCTCCGCGCTGTGTCCTGGGGCCCCCTCATTCACAACCGCCCCCCCCCCCTCCGCGCTGTGTCCTGGGGCCCCCTCATTCACCACCGCCCCCCCCCTCCACGCTGTGTCCTGGGGCCCCCTCATTCACCACCGCCCCCTCCCTCCGCGCTGTGTCCGGGCGCCCCATCATTCACCACCGCCCCCCCTCCCTCCGCGCTGTGTCCTGGGGCCCCCTCATTCACAACCGCCCCTCCCTCCGCGCTGTGTCCTGGGGCCCCTCATTCACCACCGCCCCCCCTCCCTCCGCGCTGTGTCCTGGGGCCCCCTCATTCACAACCGCCCCCCCCCCCCTCCGCGCTGTGTCCTGGGGCCCCCTCATTCACCACCGCCCCCCCTCCGTGCTGTGTCCTGGGGCCCCTCATTCAACACCGCCGCCCCCCCTCCACGCTGTGTCCTGGGGCCCCCTCATTCACCGCCCCCCCTCCCTCCGCGCTGTGTCCTGGGGCCCCTCATTCACCACCGCCCCCCCTCCCTCCGCGCTGTGTCCTGGGGCCCCCTCATTCACAACCGCCCCCCCCCCCCCCTCCGCGCTGTGTCCTGGGGCCCCCTCATTCACCACCGCCCCCCCTCCGTGCTGTGTCCTGGGGCCCCTCATTCAACACCGCCGCCCCCTCCCTCCGCGCTGTGTCCGGGGGCCCCTCATTCACCACCGCCCCCCCTCCCTCCGCGCTGTGTCCTGGGGCCCCTCATTCACCACCGCCCCTCCCTCCGCGCTGTGTCCTGGGGCCCCTCATTCACCACCGCCCCCCCCCTCCCTCCGCGCTGTGTCCTGGGGCCCCCTCATTCACCACCGCCCCCCCCTCCCTCCGCGCTGTGTCCGGGGGCCCCTCATTCACCACCGCCCCCCCTCCCTCCGCGCTGTGTCCAGGGGCCCATCATTCACCACCGCCCCCCCCCCTCCCTCCGCACTGTGTCCGGGGGCCCCCTCATTCACCACCGCCCCCCCCCCTCCCTCCGCGCTGTGTCCGGGGGCCCCTCATCCACCACCGCCCCCCCCCTCCACGCTGTGTCCTGGGGCCCCCTCATTCACCACCCCCCCCCTCCGCGCTGTGTCCTGGGGCCCCCTCATTCACCACCGCCCCCCCTCCGCGCTGTGTCCGGGGGTCCCCTCATTCACAACCGCCCCCCCCTCCCTCCGCGCTGTGTCCTGGGGCCCCCTCATTCACCACCACCCCCCCCCTCCGCGCTGTGTCCGGGGGCCCCATCATTCACTACCGCCCCCCCCTCCGTGCTGTGTCCGGGGGCCCCCTCATTCACCTAAACCACCCCCCCCCTCCGTGCTGTGTCCGGGGGTACCCTGTTTCACTGCCACCCCCCCCCCCCTCTGTGCTGTGTCCGGGGGTACCCTGTTTCACCGCCACCCCCCCCCTCTGCTGTGTCCAGGGGTCCCCTCATTCACTGCCCCCCCTCCGCTATGTCCGGGGGTACCCTGATTCACCCCCCCTCCGCTGTGTCCGGGGGTACCCTCATTCACCGCCCCTCTTCCGCTGTGTCCGGGGGGTACCCTGATTCACTGGCCGCCCACCACCGCTGTGTCCATGGGGTCCCATCATTCACCAGCCGCCACCGTCCTCCTCCGCTGTGTGTTGGGGGCTCCTCATTCACCGGCCGTACCTTCTCCGCGGTGTCCAGGGCCCCTCATTCACCAACCATACCCCCTCCGCTGTATCTGGGGGCCCCTCATTCACCGGCCGTACCCCCTCCGCTGCGCTGTATCTGGGGGCCCCTCATTCACCGGCCGTACCCCCTCCGCTGCGCTGTAGCTGGGGGCCCCTCATTCACCGGCCGTACCCCCTCTGCTGTGTCTGGGGCCCTTCATTCACCGTCTGCACCTCCTCCGCTATGTCTGGGGGGCCCCTCATTCACTGGCCATTGCCCTCTGCTGTGTCCGGGGCCCTTCATTCACCGTCTGCACCTCCTCCGCTATGTCTGGGGGGCCCCTCATTCACCGGCCATTGCCCTCTGCTGTGTCCGGGGCCCTTCATTCACCGTCTGCACCTCCTCCGCTATGTCTGGGGGGCCCCTCATTCACCGGCCATTGCCCTCTGCTGTGTCCGGGGCCCTTCATTCACCGTCTGCACCTCCTCCGCTATGTCTGGGGGGCCCCTCATTCACTGGCCATCGCCCTCTGCTGTGTCCGGGGCCCCTCATTCACCGTCTGCACATCTCCGCTATGTCTGGGGGGCCCCTCATTCACCGTCCATCGCCCTCTGCTGTGTCCGGGGTCCTTCATTCACTGGATGTCCCCTCCCCTCCGCTATGTCTGGGGGGCATTCACCAGCCATCGCCCTCCGCTATGTCTGTGGCCCCTCATTCTCCGGCCATCGCCCTCCACTGTGTCCGGGGCCCCTCATTCACCAGCTGCCCCCTCCGCTGTGTGTGGGGGGCATTCACCGGCCATCGCCCTCCGCTGTGTCCGGGGCCCCTCATTCATCGGCTGCCCCCTCCCCTCCGCTATGTCTGGGGGGCATTCACCGGCCATCGCCCTCCGCTGTGTCCGCGAGGTTGGAGCCCCATTATTGTCCCTGAGTCTCCACTGATCCCCGGCTCCAGCGACACGTGTGCACTTGTGTTGTCAGCGCCGCGCACTGACACAGCCGCCTCCCCCACCGCCATCTGCAGCTCCATCGCCGATGCTCTTTTTGAAATTCATTTCTCAACCTCTTCGCTTCTCCAAATAAATTCTGGGGAAAAGTAAATAATGAAGCATATGGTGCGGCAGGTGGTGGCACCGTCCCCGGTCTCCGCACAGAGCCGGGCGCTCGCTAACTGATCAATCTGGCAATAATCATCCTGTGTGTCATCTGACTGTCTCCATGTGTCTTACACCTGGCGATCAACTACTCAACGTGGAAGGTCGAAAACATCCCAGCAAAGCCACACTGGACAGTAGTGACCCCAGCACTCATAATGCTACTGTGTACATCATATATCGTGTCATGCTTCAGTTACCTCCAGAGCTGCGCTCACTCAAAAGTAAATTCTTGCAATGCTGTCTGGTGACTGTCAGCTCTTGGACCCAGGACCTGTAAACACTGCATAGAGATATTAAGTGGTTCCAGCGTGTCTTTGAGATTGATATGATTTACAAGTGGCGTCATGGATCCTGAATACCTTGAGCAGTGTCGTCGACTTACACCGACCTCCCCAAGTCCTTTTGGCTTCATGGACCTCGAGCGGTGTTCCCGGCATACACAACCACTCCCCAAGCCCTGTAGTTTCATGGACATCCAGCGGTGTCCCCACCACACACCAAGCCCTCCTAAAGTCCTGTGGTGTCATGGAGCTTGATCACTGACCCTGGCATACACCATCCATTACCCAAGTCTGATGGCTTCATGGACCTTGAGCGATGACCCAAGCATACACCAAACCTTCCCCGTCCTGTGGCTTCATGGACCTAGAGCGGTGTCTCCAGCATACACCGAACTCTCCCCAAACCCTGTGGCTTCATAGACCAAGAGTGGTGGCCCGGCATACACCGAACTCTCCCCAAACCCTGTGGCTTCATGGACCAAGAGTGGTGGCCCGGCATACACCGAACCCTCCCCAAACCCTGTGGCTTCATGGACCAAGAGTGGTGGCCCGGCATACACCGAACTCTCCCCAAACCCTGTGGCTTCATAGACCAAGAGTGGTGGCCCGGCATACACCGAACCCTCCCCAAACCCTGTGGCTTCATGGACCAAGAGTGGTGGCCCGGCATACACCGAACTCTCCCCAAACCCTGTGGCTTCATGGACCAAGAGTGGTGGCCCGGCATACACAGAACTCTCCCCAAACCCTGTGGCTTCATGGACCAAGAGTGGTGGCCCAGCATACATGAACCGCTCCGCCAGTCCTGTGGCTTCATTAACCAAGTGGTGACCCCGGCATACACCGACCCCTTCCAGCAGTCCTGTGGCTTCATGGACCTTGAGCAGTGGCCCGGCATACACCAACCGTTCACAAAGGACTGTGGATCCATGGACCCTCTCCAAACCCTGTGGCTTCATGGAGCAAGAGTGGTGGCCCGGCATACATGAACTGCTCCGCCAGTCCTGTGGCTTCATTAACCAAGTGGTGACCCCGGCATACACTGACCCCTCCACCAGTCCTGTGGCTTCATGGACCTTGAGCGGTGTACCCAGCATACACATACCCCTTCGCTTCATGGACTTCAAGCAGTGCTGCCGACATACATCAGCCCCTCCGCCAGTCCTGTGGCTTCATGGACCTTGCACGGTGGCCCCCACATACACCGACGTCTCCACGAGTCCTGTGACTTCATCGACCTTGAGCAGTGGCCCCGGCATACCCCCATCCTTCCCCAGTCCTGTGTACTGGAGCTGATATTACATAATTAGAAATTAAATTAATGATTTCCAGACTAACCAGTGATGTTGCAGTGACAACCCAAGATTCAGAAAATAAAGATGCTCTGCCATTCAGAGCCAGCAGGTGGCAGCAGTGAGACCTCTGTAGCCTAAGAGAATGGTGAATGCAGCTCTGGAGGTAAGTGGCGCTTAGGATACATGATGGCATCGTATTCAGATTACATCTTCATGGGACCTGGAAATTGCTGAATGACCTTGTCCGTCTCATTGTATGGCTGATGACGGCTGTCCGTGTGGTTGTCACCCAGGACCTTTCAGTTTTCTGCAGGCAGTGTTCTGGTGATTCCACAGCGGGTGCGCTGCCTCTTTAATAGTCGCATGGTAGGCTCTCATTACGGTGCGGCCCATTTTTCAGCCTCTGCTCCAGTTTATAGACACCAGTAATTAGGGGGTGACCTTTACATTAATGTGTACATACAGCCGTGCGTCATGTATCACCACGCTCACACCTCCGATCGCTCCACATACTGCCCCGGACACCTCATTTATTTCCTTGCATCTCTCCCGTCTCTGGCCTCCGCTCACATATTTCATATTTTATTTTTACCTCTCATCCGGAGTCATTAAGCAGCTCGGACAGGTTTATGCTGATGCAGATGGCAGCTTAATGCCGCATATAAATGACGCCGGAGTTTCGCTTCGGCAGGTGATTCCTATTCGCTGACTTAGGATCTTTCACTGGTGACGTCTCGCTGGGTCACGAGACTTGTGGAAATTATAAGATCTAACAGAAAATTGTCAAAAAGAACCAGTGTCGCCCCATAGATGAGACCCCAAGTGACTTAGGAAGCCACATGTCCCCGATATCAGAACTCCAAGTGGGAGTCACCTCATCACTAGAAGCGAACAGGCGGTAAGTGCTGCACGGTAGTAAACACTCCCCAGATACCCCAAAACTGGGCAAAATCAACAATATCTGCTGTAAAAGGCTTCATGACAAATATGGAAGCAATTACGTCCGCAGAGAGCAGTATGTATAATTTATTATATCATTCATTTTATCACCAGGGGCGGGGCTGACAACCTCTCACACAAGTATACAGGCTGGTTGTCAGCAGTAATAGAAGAGGAGCTGGTGCTGTATATAAGGCGTGTGGCATTATGTCTGATCAGTGATATAATCACCAGGGGCGGGGCTGACAACCTCTCACACAAGTATACAGGCTGGTTGTCAGCAGTAATAGAAGAGGAGCTGGTGCTGTATATAAGGCGTGTGGCATTATGTCTGATCAGTGATATAATCACCAGGGGCGGGGCTGACAACCTCTCACACAAGTATACAGGCTGGTTGTCAGCAGTAATAGAAGAGGAGCTGGTGCTGTATATAAGGGGTGTGGCATTATGTCTGATCAGTGATATAATCACCAGGGGCGGGGCTGACAACCTCTCACATGATGTTATGTCTGCCCTTGACCACAGACTCAGGATGACTGTCTCGGACAGACTAGGGCTATCCACCAAGTCGGCAGAATCTCAAAAACCCTTTAACCCCTGTACAGGGATTTGGAATTACACAAGGTCCAGGAGATCACTACCTGTGGAAAGCTGCAGTTCTGGAAAGAGTGGTCGTCAGGCAGGGTCCAAACCAAGAGGCAGAAAAAGGGACAAAATCGGCAGGTAGGAGCATAGTCAGGAAATCAGGCACAGGTCAAAATCTGAGATGGCAGCGTGGTACAAAAACTGCAGTCAAGAGAGTAGTCAATGAGCAAGGAGAGGTCAAATCACAGGGATCAGTAGTCAGAACAGGAACCAAACACTAGCAGGAAAAAAAAACTATATCTGGCAGGGACCAGCAGACAGGAGGAGGAATAAGAACGGTGTGGTGTCTTCCCATTGGCTGTAGCTAAATAGTGGTAACTTCAGCTTGAAGACACGTCACCTACAGTCAGCCAGTGGTACTGCAGGTCCCAGGGAAACCCAGCTTAGTGGATGAGCGGAGCCTGCGCCCTCCAGAGCCACTGGCACCGACTCCTCTCCTATCACCAGCACCATCCATGGCGGGAATATGGCGTCACCTGGTGAACTCACAGGAGGACATGACACATATTATACAGGTTGGTTGTCAGCAGTAATAGAGGAGGAGCTGGTGCTGTATATAAAAGTGGTGGTCTCAGGTTGATCAGTGATGTCATCACCAGGGGCTGAGCTGTATATAAAGGGTGTGGTCTCAGGTTGACCAGTGATGTCATCACCAGGGGCTGAGCTGTATATAAAGGGTGTGGTCTCAGGTTGATCAGTGATGTATATAAAGGGTGTGGTCTCAGGTTGATCAGTGATGTCATCACCAGGGGCTGAGCTGTATATAAAGGGTGTGGTCTCAGGTTGATCAGAGATGTCATCACCAGGGGCAGGGCTGACTACCTCGGTCATCCTGCAGACACTATGTCTGATGACCTAGTTCTCGGAGATGCTCGGCAGGATTTATTCCTTAGATTTGCCGTTTCCGCTCTCCCCGCTGTGTATAACAAGAATATACACAGATGTGAGGACACCAGACATGAATATGTTGATGCGTCGACTTGCATGTTTCACTCTGAAAATGGAGGAAAGCGATTGCTCGTCGCACCTCGTTAGAGGAAGGTTGTAGCCTCCTGTCCTCTCCTCTCTTTCTTCGCCACACATCAATCCCGTCCCGTTATTAATCCTTCCAGTGGAGGCACAGGCGGCTCGCGCCTCAATCACCGCACAAATACATTTACATTTGCTCTCAGAAAATAAGATGAGGCCCCGAGGGAGAATTCAATCTCGCATCTCCTCTCTCATCGCAGCCTCAAGGATTCTCACTATCTCTTTGGCCATCGTTATTACCGACCTATTTCTCGGCGGAGGCCCGTGGAGCCGGCACCGTCTCGTGCTATTAGAGCGCTCAGCTGAGATTACATTACACATCGGATGTTTTATGGCAGGGTTTTCCACTGGTCACACTGACATATATTTTTCTTTTTCCAACTTTCTTGACGGATAATTTTGTGGTCGCCTGTGCCGGGGTTGGATGCAGCGGACAAGACACACAAGTCTCGGCACATCAGAGCTTCTCATCTCCGTCCCATTTACCTGTCTAAGAAGATCCTACCCGGAGCCCATCAGGAAGATTCATAAGCCATTCTTAATGTGTGGGGTTTTTCTTCTTCTACCCTATTTGTCCATTTTTTTAGGAAAACCTTTTTTTTTTTTTTTTTTGCAATTAAAGGTTTATTCCCCCCGCCCCCCAAAAATTAATATCAATAAAAAAAAGTTATTCCCTATGTATGGGCTAATACCTGCTTATCACTGGAGATATGAGCACTGGGACCTCCGGCTATCCTGATCTGGGGAGGAGCATACGCTCGACCATCGTACCTTGACTATTTCTGGCAGTCCCGTTATCAATTGCAAGAGCACGGGTCCGATCTGCCACCCTGATCTTGGTGCCTCAATCTGTGGATTGCTGTGGGATCTTTTCGGTCAGATCCCCAGAGATCGGCAAGTTGTGCCCTGTCCGGTAGATGGGGAATAACTTGTTTTTCAACATATGCAGAACCGCTGAACTCACTAATTGGCTGCAGCGCTGCAGCCAATGTGACAGCATCTGGCTTGGTTTGGGGATCACTTTTTGGTCCTCATCTTGATGCTGCTCATTTTCCTGCTTTTAACACATCAACTTCACAAATTGACCATGCCCTTGCTACCTTTATGTATCTGCACCCAGATGTGCACCATTGTCATTCACAGCACTTGTCAGTGGTTTTATTGTTCTGGCTGATCAGCGTATATAAATGCTCGGATAAGATAAATGCCATAAGGAAGGCGCCTGACCTGCATTGACCTTGCAGCTTCCACCTCATAACTTTATTCCCAGTGTTTTTTGTTGACAGCTGAAAACAAATGGGAAAAAATTTGTTTTTTCAAAGAGAGCAAATCTTTGTATTGACAGCAATAATCCTACGTCTTCCCGCAGCGCCCCTCAGTCCTCCCGTCCCCCTCTCTCCCGCTGCTGTTTATCATGCAGAACTGACCGCCATAAAGAGACTTGTCTCATTACACAGAGATGACCCTGCTGCCCCATGCTCACCCGCCACCACTTAATAACTTCTTTTTGGGGTCCCCTGAGTTTGAAGGTCAACTGGAATAGATCTATGAGGTTTTGATTGACAGATCCAGGTCTGAAGCTGAAGCGGACGACAGTAAAAACATCTCTGTGTACAAACAGACGAGGAAAACTAATAAATATAAACGCATAAAATAATAAAAATGGTTCCGATCACACAGATATAATAATGTTCTAATAATAGCGATGATATAAGAAAAGTAGGAACAACCGAGCCTCAAACCAGACTGGGGTATATTGGTGAACAGGAGCAACCAGTGTCAGGCAGCCGCTGCGAAAGCACATATAAAAAGGTGGAGTTGATTAGCCAGGACAATGTAAAAATGTCATAGGCCCATACAAGACAATGAACAATGACTAGAGGAAGAAAAAAAAAGGATCAACGTCAAAGGGCGGAGGGCACAGAGACCGAAATACTATACTGGGATGATACTTTACTGGGTGACACAATGGCACAGATGATTACTGGGAGATTGTTAGGACTAGCGACTGCCCCGGTCACTGCTCACTGGTGGGCAATTTCAGAGATAGTCGTGTATATATATGTATGTATGTTTTTTTATTTTCTTTCTTCATCAAGCAGCAATTAATACATTTTTATGTAGACAGAGAGCCCTCATCTGCAGCGCTTGTGATGGGCGCCGTTCCACGCTCTTCCGTAAAGTATCTTCCTCCCTTTATTCTCTTCATCATCAAGGCCCAGCTCCTGTCGCCGGAGATAGCGTTGGCCTCTCTTCTCGCAGACTTCTGATACTGCCTTACTTATCTGCAGGATTCAGGCACCGCAAAGGGATTAATATGAAACCGTCGTCTTCATGAAAGTCCCCATAAGACTTTCATGTAAGTGTGAAATCCTCTGCGCCTCCCACACCCATGCCTACTACCCAGCCCCTAGATAGAGGGAGATGGGCGCCACAAATCTAGATTCATGTACAAGAAACCCACTCAGTCCTGGAGAAGTAATGACTGCAATACAAGGTGGGCGCAGACATGTGGCCCTGAGGTCTTGGGTTTTAACATTACCAGAGGCTGCATATTACATGCAAGGAATCTGTAATATAATGGATGTCTTCTGGTAGATTCTCCAGTAATGATGATGTAGCACAACCATACGCTGCTGGGGTCTCGTATGGCATTTTCTGCTGCTTCCAGTGCATTGGATCCCCCTCTAGACCTTTGAGTCTCTATAACCCGTCCTCTGTCCCTGGCTCCGGGTCATGGTTGTTCAGCTGCAGAAATATTACTGTGCAGAGTGCAAATCACTGCAGAAATTGGCTCAGAGAGAACATGTCTATTGACTTGTGCAATGTATAACTGAGATGTGGATCACTAACCTACCCGGCTGGAGCAGGCGAGTCTACACCGAGTACCAGAGGAGGGAGAATAATGCAGGACCTGTGAGTCCACTGTAGCTGCCTGGAGCTTAGAGGACCTGCAGCATGACCTGATTCTTACAAAAAATGAAGCATTTCTCACAGAAAACAATTGCACTTACACGTGTTTTTGCTATGCTGATATTTATTTCCATTGTGTGTATTGAAACTACACACACAAAGAAAAAAAAAAAAAGCAAATTGGACATAGTGTCACACACACAACCCCAAACATGGTCCGGATAAAATTGTTGGCACAAAATTGTGGGGAAACAACTTTTTGTTTCAAGCATGTGATGCTCATTCACACTCACCTGTGGCCAGGAAAATGTGTGGGCAATATGAAAATCACACCTGAAACCAGAAAAAGAGGGGAGACGTTGACTCAATCTTGTAGTGCTAAGATGTTAGTGGCCATCAGGAATCCATATTGGGGTTATTGAGTTTAGTTTATATTAGCTTGTTTTTCCATAATTTTCCCAGACACAAGGAGCTAACATTCTAGCATCAATGTTTAGTGAGGAGGTACATGTTTATAGTATCCCTCCGTACCACATAGTTCTCTTATCAATGTTTAGTAAGAATGTACGTGTTTGTAGCATGGTAAAATATCTGAAACCAGGAGCCTTTGGCATGTCTCATCTGTTGACGTATTTGTCCAGTGTAGATTGACATCTGAAGAGTTGGCCACTCAGAAGAGGGATACTATATTGGACAAATAGAACCTGTTAGAGTCAAGTGAGATATAAACTGGTGAAGATTCCTGCAAAGTCATAACCCTGTTTACCTGTGACACCACAGTGTGGATAGCAGGAGTTTTTCTGTCTTCGCTGTTTTTGCTTCTCGCAGCTGATGTTCTCGGACAGGTGATGTGTTGCTCCTGGTGAAGTTTTTTCTATGTAGTGTGCAATGTAAGTACTTTACCTTTTGTGATTTATATTATGCAAAAGTGTACGCAATATCACACTATTTCCTAATTTCTGTAATTATTTAATTATTATGATAAAATTAATCGCCTTCTTTAAAGCCATATCCGACTTTTTTTTAACTACTTGGCAAAACAGATCTTTGCATTGTGTGTCTATGTATGCCGCACTAGGCATGGAGAACAGTAATTGTCCACAGTGCACAACATAATCACTAAGGTCACAACACAAGGCTCTGTAGCTAATCTCCCTGGACATAGACGGCAGAGAAAAATTGATAGAAGGTTGTTACGGAGGATCGTCCAGATGGTGGATAAGCCCCAATCAAGTTCCAAAGAAATTCAAGCCATCCTGCAGCTCAGGACCCTCAATGTCAGTGTGAACTATCCATCCACATTTGAATGAAATGCTATGGAGGAGACCCAGGAGGACCCCACTGCAAACACAGAGACAGAAAAAAGCCACAATGTACGTGAGTAACCAAACAAATTCTGGGGAAGGGTCTTGTAGATAGATGGGACCAAGATAGATCTTTTTGGTAAAGCACATCATTCTACTGTTTACCGAAAACAGAATGAGGCCTACAAAGTAAAGAACACAGCACCTACAGTCACATATGGTGGAGGCCAGAGATGTTTGGGTTGTTTTGCTGTTTCTGGCACTGGGGACCTTAACTGTGTGCAACAAAACATCAAGAAATATGAAGATTACCAATGGATTTTGGGTGTCAACTTAGTGCCTATTGTTAGAAAGTTGAGTTTGTGTCCTATGTCAGGGGTCTTCCAGGAGGACAAAGACCCCAAACACTGCAAGAAGCCCCGAAATGGATGGAAACAAAATGCTGGAGAGTTCTGAAGAGACCGCAATGAATCCAGATCTAAACCCCATTGACACCTGTGGAGATGGAGAAATCCTAAAATTGTTGTTGGGAGAAGAGAAGACGCCTTCAGAAATGAGAGACCTGGTGCAGTTTATAAAGAAGAGTCCGAGATTCCAGGTGAGAGGAGCAGGAATCTTGTGGATGGGTATAGGAGGCGACTGATAAAAGGTATTTATACCAAACGGTAAAGGGTGTAACCAAAGTGCCACCAAATGTTTAACCAAGGGGGACAAAAAATATTGACAGTCCATTTTTGGAGTTTTGTGTGAAATATTGCACAATTTCCTTTTTGTTTTTTGTGTTGTTCCAATACACAGAGGGAAAAAAAAAAAAAAAGAAATGTAGCTACTGAAATGTGTAATAGCAATAATTTTCTAGGAGAAATACTTAACTTTCTGAAACAATTTTGAGGGTGCCAACATTTTTAGGCATTACTGTGTTAACCCTATAAATATACAGTATCACACTGTACTAAGGGAGACACTGAAGCTACAAGCAGTGTAGCTTCAGAGTGCAGTTAGCAGGCAAACCACCAGAGGGCAGTAGAGTAGTCAGTAAACCAGGTCAGCAGCAGGAGGTCTCATCAATAGCACAGGGATAGTCAAATCGTGGTCAGGTGGTAGCCAAGCGTCGGAAGCCGGGAAGTCACTTATGCAAAAGAGGGGAGAGACTGAGACGAAGTAAGGAATGAGGATACAGGTCAGATGCCGGGAAGTCCAAGTACAAACAAGGGAGGAGGACAAACAGGTCGGGACTGGGATAAGTCAGATAGGGAAGGGTGCACAATAGACAGGAGCGGGTAGTCAGGGACCGGGACAGATGGACGAATAAGGAAAGTACGGGTCAGAACCAGGTAGCTGGGAGGCAGGACAGATTAGGTAACTCGCCAGAGCCAGTAACACATGCTGCAGAGAATAAACTATCACTGGCACTACCAGGAAATAGCGTCCCGGAAACCAGAGTGAGGTAGGGAGGAGTTAACCCCTAACATGACCAGGCCGGAGCTGGGTGAAATAAACCACAGAGGCCGAAACAGACCTGGATCATGACATGCACCCTATAAAGCAGGGGCGGGGAAGCATTTTTTCTGCTTAGGACCGTTTGGAAATTTCTATAATCATTTGGGGTCTAAACAAAATGATCATTTTGAAAATTGTCCTGCTAAACTTGGTCAAACAATTAACTCGCCCCTAGTGTGGTGGCTGCAGATGCTTCTCTTTGGTGCGGCTGTTTATATTCAGTAATATTGCTTCCACGTCTGCTTTTCTAGGTTTGTCTCTGGTTGGAGCGCAATCAACTTTTTGTGATGTTTTGTAAATCATATACATCTCATAAGAGACACTGGGGCTGCAGTATACACAACATAGGAGACGCTGGGGCTGCAGTATATACATCACAGGAGACATTGTGGTATATAAATCACATATATATAATATGATATACAAAACAGTCAGTGCTGGGGTATATACACAGGAGGGGATGGAATATATATATAATATATATATATATATATATATATATTACTGGGAGGTATAGATTGTGGAGACATGGGGGTCAGTGGGTGCTCTCGTCCGCTGGCCCAGCCGCCTTTAGAAAGACAGCGTGGCTCAGGGCTCATCCCAACTGAACGCCGATTTCCTTAACCATGGGCGGAACACTACTCAGACAACACAGGGTGAGGGGATCACAATATTAAGACTTTATTGGATCCCCAAACAATTAACGGCACATAACCAGCAAAACACACAAATGTAACAGGCAACAGTTTCTCACCGTTCCGCTGGCTCACCAGGGATTAGAAGGTCTGCCTCAGAGCTTCCATGGCTACTTACTCCAATCCAGCAGCACCCCGCTTTTGGCGGGCACCCACCGAGACTGGACTATTGCCAGATTTAGGAAGCTGGCTGAGGTCTGCAAAGTCTGTAGCCTGGTGACTGGATTGTCCCAACCTGGGTTTCCTCCTTAAGTAGTCTCTGGTATGATGATATAATCCTGGCAGCCGGCGTCGAAATCCCTAGACTGTGGTTTTGATCTCCAATCGGAACCGGAGTCCCTAGATTTAAGCCATGTAGCCAAGTGATCCTCTAGTCGGAGCCAAAGTCCCTAGACCGAGTCCACAAGGCATCCTGGTTCTGATCCCCTAGCCAGCTCCTAAGAGCTTAGACTGGATCATGCACATCCATCAACAATTGGTGCCTCCAAAAAGTCACCTTTTATAGCCATAGCCTTCCCTTAGTATATGCTGTGCCCTTATTGGATTGGTTGTACAAGGTTGCTTCTCTTATTGGATGAATTTCAATCTATATTCAAATATCCAGAGACAAGGGTGAGACAGGTAAGTTACATCACATCAATTCACTTAGTAATACAATGGGAAGTTCGCATAATTGAGTTATCTGGGTGTCTGGCCTTCAGTGGCCAAAACAATTACATGAGTCAGCAAAAACTTCAATACTAAATTCCCAAGAGTCTTGTAGAACAATGAGGGATTATCCCCCATCTATAAACAAACTGTCTTCATGTCTGGCTGAATGTTAAGAAAGTTAACCCATGTTAGCAGTCCATGTCGTCACATAGATTATCTTGGGTATGGTTGTGCTACTGCTCCTCTTTGTGAGATTGGAGAGCATTGTGCGCTAATCTTGCCCACAAAGTACGTCCTCAGCATCCTGCCATTGGCCTGCTTGAGGATCTACTCCTTTAGCGTATGCGCACGCAGCATTCAGTAGTGAAAATAGCTTGCTCACAGCGCACAAGGGGGTTTAAATGGCCGGCAGCCGGAAAGACTTGGCTGCCGCATGAGCACTGCAATCGCTAGGAATCTGCAGGAAGATGCAAAAAAAAGTAATTGCAGGTGCCCTACCCCTCCTTCAAAACAAGGGTCTGGCAGATGTGGTATTGTGTTTATCACAGGTGACACTTTGTGGTTGTTGCAGTTCCTCTGCCTGAGTCATCTGGAGATAAGTAATTGTTTCCTTCCCCCTTTTTGTGATCTCTGGGTGCTTTTTACAGCTTAATGGGGTTGAAGGAGCGCTCATCCCATCCACTCTCTACCTAGGGCCTACTCTTCAGGGTCAGGTATCCTGCTTTACATATAGTTGCTGCACCTATGTGGTGGTGGTGAGGAAATCCAGAGGCCAGCGGCAGGCTTGGTCAGGGGTCACCATCTCGCCTTTCCCTTCCACTGTTGGCTTGGTACTCTCCCGTACCTAGCATGAAGCGTGCACTGCATTTTTTCCTCCGTATTAATATCCTCACAGGTGTAAGGTACCTGCACCCCCAGATGTGAGTGACAGCGAGGTGTATGGAGAATGCAGGGAGCAGCGAGCATGACCTCCATTACTGACCTGTGTTTCTTCAGAGTATATGCACACGTGACACTTGCTGTAAACCTGCGCTAATCTCTGCTTGCCTTGCTGTTCGTTCTTTGTCACAAATGTTATTGTTAAATATCTAGCAAATATCACTTTATTTATTACAATAAAAATACCTATCAATAATTACCCCGTCAGCCTAAATATCCGCATCGCAGGCCAATGATCACATAGAAATCTGCAGAATGTGTAATGAGATTGTATCATGTGTGTTATTGGGCTGGTACTGTTAATAGCACACAGATGAGTGCAGCGGAGAATCCTCGCAGAACGTTAGCGAGATGCCTACATCTTCCAGGTAATGTCCGGCAGCTGGGGGTAAGATCGGGCAGATTTCGGATGACCCCTTTTAGTTGCTTTCTTTTGTACCGCACTCAGTCTATCCCAATTATGCTGCAAAAAACAAGAATGATGATCTGGTGAATGGTTCGAGTCAGGGTGCAGGTTTAGATCAAAAAAATTGGCCACTAACCAGAACTGGGTGAACATAATGTTGTATCAAGCAGGGTATTCACTGACAACCCATCTGGCAGAGCATGCGACAACATGCGTGTAACACGGGGAGCAGCCTACTTGCCCGGGTGCTGGAGTATGTCCAAACTAGAGAGGAGCCATCTCGTTATTAACAGCGGACGTGAAGCTTCTGGCTAAGGTGTTGTCAAACCGGCTGACTGGAGTTATATCTAACCTAATCCATATGGACCAATCAGGGTTCATGGCCAATAGGTCGACAGCTGCTAATATCAGGAGATTGTACCTTAATCTACAGTTGCCGCCTGACAACCCTGGCCGGAGGGTGATCGCTTCGTTAGATGCCCAGAAAGCGTTCGATAGTGTTGAGTGGGGGTATCTGTGGAAAGTGTTGCAGCATATGGGTTTTGGCCCACGGATTGTAAAGTGGGTGCAGCTGTTGTATAATAGGCCTACTGCTAAAGTTAGAGTTAACGGTATGACCTCCTCAGCGTTTGAGTTGCACCGGGGAACGAGACAGGGCTGCCCACTATCGCCGCTCCTATTTGCTATTGCAATAGAGCCTCTGGCGGCGGCCATTAGGAAATCAAAGGAGATCCATGGATTTAAGTATGGGCATTTAGAGGAGAAAATAGCTCTTTATGCTGACGATTTATTACTTTTCTTGGGGGATCCATCAGCCTCATTGGATCATGCCATGCGGATAATAGAGAAATTTGGAGAAGTTTCGGGACTGACCATTAATTGGTCTAAATCGAGCCTCTTTAAGGTGGATGGGGAAGTAGCCTGGACAAATGAGGATACTGGGGCTAACAAATTGAAGAATGTGGACGAATTTAAATATCTAGGTATCCAGATATCTCTGCCAGTAGAAAAATACATACAGGTGAACTTATGGCCGCTTCTTAAAAAATTGAGAACCAAGGTGGATGCCTGGAACAAGCTACATTTGTCAGTTGTTGGAAGGGTTAATTTACTAAAGATGGTAGTAATGCCTAAACTCCTATACATACTGCACAATGCCCCTGTTTGTATTTCAAGGAAAAGATTTAAAGGGATAAACTCGCTGTTTAGGGACCTGGTGTGGGGTAAAAAGCAGCCTAGGGTGCGATTAGAGACTTTACAAAGGCCGAAGGATGAGGGGGGTCTAGCAATCCCAAATCCGGAATTGTATTATATAGCGGCGCAATGTCAACACCTCAGGGGTTGGTCTGATCGAGAGAAAGATGGGGGCATTAAAGAAGTGCTGGAATACATAGTGGGTAGAAGTCCATTGGTAATGGGACTAGAGGATGGTGCGGTGGGGCTCCTGGGTAGAACATCTCCTACAATGGCACTTATAAACAAGACCTGGGATAGGCTGAAAAGGGTGAGAGGGGTGACCCGGTTAACTAAGTTTACACCTATCTGGGATAACAGTAATCTCCCGGAGATTCAGAAAATGGGGAATATTGAGGAGTGGAGACGCAAGGGTGTAATATACATGCATCAGATATTGGACGGAGGAATTGTGAAATCGTTCCCGCAGTTACAGAGTGAGTTTCAGTTACCGGCGTCCGGCTGGCTCCACTACAGACAATTAAAACATGCGATTGCAGCCCCAGCGGCTAAACAAAGTGTGGCCTGACTGACCTGGTACTGGAGTATGTGTGTAAGGGCGGAGGAAGCACTAAAGGGATCATTTCTGGCACGTATAAAGATATACTACATACCTTTCTGTTAGAATACCCAATTAAAACTAAATCTAAATGGGAGGAGGAAGTTGGGCCGATAACGGAGGAGGTGTGGGAGAGTATCCTGGAGTATGTCCCTAAACTTTCCATGAGCGAACCGGCCAGACTGTCTCACCTATACGTGATTCACCGGGTATATAGGTCTCCCTTACTGATGTTTAAAATGGGGTTGAAAAGGAATTCGGAGTGTCCAAGGTGTCAGGGATCTGACGCAGGTATTTTTCACATGATGTGGTCTTGTCCGAGACTGGTCTCCTTTTGGACTAAGGTTATCCACAAGATAGGAAGAACATATGGGTGTGTCCTCCCCAGGGAACCAGTGATATGCCTATTGGGATATCTGAGGAGCTTGGGGTGGAAAATACTATGAAAATTGTCATTGCTAGGCTGCTGTATGCGGCAAGAAAGCTAATCGCCAGGTCCTGGATTAAAAAAGACCCCCCGACCAGGGGAGAGTACATTAAAAGGGTGGAATGTATTCTTCAGCTGGAACGGGGAGTGTATGAAAGAAGGGGGGATGTTAAAATGTTTGAGAAGCTCTGGTCTCCTTGGCTGCAATGCGGATAGGACGAGTGATGGACCAGTAAACTGATATGGGACGGGGATAGCCGTCTGAGACCTCTGATGTGTATGTTTTGTTTTATTTGTGTTACTAGTTGTTCCTCCTGCACAACGGGATGGTTCTATACTACAGTTGAAGGGTATTATAAGTGTGTACTATATGGGATGTAGTATCGGGGAGAAGTGTTGCTGCCGGGGTGGGGGAGGGGGCGGGAGGGGGAGTTAAAGGGGTAATAGATGTGATAAATTTAATTTGGATGCCGATTTGTTATTCTGTTGTATGTACTCTGTTTTAATAAAAAAGTATCTGATTTAAAAAAAAAAGAGAGGAGCCATGATGGTCCAGACGCAGTATGTACAGCTGCTCCATGAGCCCCGGGTTTCTGCATATTTATGTGTTCATTCTGGGGTCTGAGGACCCTACATTTAGGTGCAGCCACCGTACCAGTGCCTCAGATCTCCTCCATATCATGACCTTGGCTGACACATACTGAATTCTGCAGCTTCATCTCCCCGCTTTCTCATCAATGGTCTCACGTCAGTGTAATGTCTATTATGGGCTGGATTGTGAGCTGATATTACGGCCCCAGCCTGTGGAAGCCATAACTTCAAGCTCAGGGTTTTTTTATGTTCTCCATACAACAAATTACAAGTTGAACATTTCCAGGGGAAAAAAGCTGCAGTTTTTCTTTACTGAATTATGGCTCTTAGTGAAACTAACTGCGCGGCAACAAGATTGATTGAAGCGTGTTTTCCTGAAAGACTGATTACACATCGCCTCGGAGGACGAGTGCTGAACTTTCATATTCTTCTATGTCCGCGCTCCTTCAGGGAACCTATTGATTTGTGTGACCGCTGCAAGAGAACATGGGAAATATTGTCTGAAAACACATTTATTTTTTTCTTTTCTCCTCCTTTTGTTTATTCTTATTTGCCTCCGAGCTTGAGAGGAATCAAAACATTGTGCATTGTCCAAAGACGGAGAGGAGGGCGATGTGTTCTGTCTTCCAGCCGCCAGGCCGGTGGAGCGGAGGGTGTGCTATGAGGTATACGGATGTTATATGGCGGGGACACAAACATATATACATGGAGACGATCTGCACCAGCCAAGAGCAGCAAATCTCCATAATTTAAATGAATCTTTATATTGTGAATACGTAGCCGGCCCTCTAATATCAGGTAATACACCTTTTTACATTTATTAAAATAAAAAATATTTCCTATAAAAATCTAGTTTATTATGTCATCTCGTTTGCCATTAATTTGTAAAATCCCTGATGACGGGGCCTCTGTGCTCAGTGTTTACAGGAACTACAAAAATGCAGGACAACGCTGGGATGTGAGACTCCTGCTACAATCTGCCATAATGTACAGCAGAGGATTATGGGAGCGCTGTGGACTCCTTTGGCCGGTGTTCACATTACCTAGTAATCCATAAGGCCTTGCCACAGGGCAAACCGGCAAGGACGAAATGAGGTCCCGGTCCTGCAGCCTCCTGAAGATGAAAACAAATGAAATTGGAAATTAATGAGACGAGAAAATGTATTTTTTTTTTTCTATGACTCCATGAGTTGGCGGCACCTGGCACGTCTGTGATGTAGAAGTGCTGGGACTGGCGGCGTGAGGAAGGTGACAATCTCCAAGTGTAAAGACCTCGGCTCCTTCACATCTTCAGATACTTCAGCTTTCTTGTCACTTTTGATTCTTAGTTTTCTTGTGAAGAAATATGCCAGAGAAGTTCAATGTGGCTCCAAGTCAGATGTCGGCTCCTCCAGACCTTCCTGTAATGTGTAGTCTGCCTTCCTCATACCCAGAGCTGCGTGTTGTCATCCTTCTTATTACTTATGTTTTCTGTGAATAGCCTTCCTTTTTTACATAAGCTAAATTCATCAAAAGAAATATGAGAATCCAGACGTCCATGAGATCCACATACCTTCTACTATGGTTATAGTTTATCATCTATCACTGCTGACAACCAGCCTGTATACATGAGGTTGTCAGCCCCAGCCCCCGATGATATCAATGATATAATGATGTGATCAGACATGAGACCACACCCCTTATATACAACGCTGATGACAGCCTGTACACATGTCTGAGAGGTGTCAGCCTCGCCTCCTGATGACATCACTAATAATGATGTGATCAGACATGAGGCCACACCCCTTATGTACAGCCCCACCCTGGGGTTGACATCACTGATATGTGATCAGACATGAGACCACACCCCTCTGAGACGAGGAGCAGGGGGGGGGTGCTGCTAGGCGCCTGCGGCCAAGATTGAGGAGGGGGGGTGGGGAGGATCTGTCAGCCGGCGGCCAAGTTTGAGGAGTGGGAGGGAGTGCTGTCGGGAGATCCTGTGCACGGTTTACTACATACGGTACTGTATGCTGGAGAGAGAGGCAGGGGGTGCAGAACTACAAGGCTCAGCATACTCCATCCACTAGTGTATGCAGGAGAGAGAGGCAGGGGGAGCACAACTACAAGGCTCAGCATACTCCATTCACTAGTGTATGCAGGAGAGCAGACAGCAGCTGCCGAACTACAAGGCTCAGCATCCTTCAGCCAAGACTGTATGCAGGAGTTTTTTGCCCAAAAACGTAAAATGTAAAAAAATAAATAAATGACGTGGGATTTGCCATATTTTTGTATGCTAGCCAGGTACAGCAGGCAGGTATGGGCTGCCCCCAACCCCCAGCTGCCTATTTGTACCCGGCTGAGAACCAAAAATATAGGGAAGCCCTTTTTTTAATTATTTCATACATTTCATGAAATAATTTAAGAAAAAAAAATGACGTGGGCTTCGCCCAAATTTTGTGTCCAGCCAGGTACAACTAGGCAGCTGGGGATTGGAATCCGCAGCGCAGAGTGCCCAAGCTTTCTGGGCACCCCTGCTGCGAATTGCAGTCCGCAGCCTCCCCAGAAAATGGCGCTTTCATAGAAGCGCCATATTCTGGTGCTGTATCCAACTCTTCCAGCGGCCCTGGTGACGGGTGGCTTGCTGGGTAATAAGGGGTTAGGGCCATCTGTATATTATCAACTGGCCCTAAGCCCGAAATTTATGGTGTCACGCCAATTTTAGACATGGCCACCATGAATTTCTTGTAAAGATACAAAATAAAAACACAAGCAGAGAAAATTTATTAGAAATAAAACATAACACAATTAATGACTCCATCTTTATTGAAATAAAGAACTCCCCTCCGCAGTAATCCTGGGTCAAGGGTCCTGCGCCGTCAAATCCGGATCCAATATCATCTGATCGGTTTGCTGGAAGGCAAAGCGATCAGATAATGTCAGGTTAAAGGACATGAATCACATCACACATCAGCTGATTGTATAAAAGCCGTTTATACAATCAGCTGATGCATAAGTGCAAAAAAAAACTACTCACCTGTCTGCAAAATCCTGGGACACGACTGATCGCTCCAGGAGCCGCCGGTAATCAGCTGCTGCAGTCACCTTTATAGCACCACCTAATCGCTTAATCAGCTGGGCAGTAAAAAGCCGGCCCCACCGCTGGACTTAGACTGTCAGCTGATGCCGTAGCGTGACTGCACCAGCTGATTACCGACAGGTCCTGAAGCCGATCACACGTGTCCCGGGAGGCTGCAGACCGGTAAGTGTGAGATTTTTTTTCTAGTGTTCCCGCTTAGCAGCTGGAAGCGGACATAGCGCCGGTGGTAGCAGGGGGGGGTGAGCACTGGGGGCCAGTGGGGGGGCGAGTACTGGGGGACCCGATCACCGGCAGCAGGAGCAGCACAGTGATTACAGGGCAGGTTGGAGGGAGTGGAGGTCGGTGGTGGGGGTTGAATTGGACGACGGGGGGCAACGGAGGTCGGGGGGGGAGTGGAAGACAGCAGAGGGGAGCAAATACCTTACCGGATGGCAGCAGATCGGGGTGACCGGCCGTGACATCGAGCTTCAGCGTCCATAATTATCTTGAAGAGGGCGGGCACCCACCACCCCTCCACATCTGATTGGAGGGATAGCGTCACATGGATGCTAGCTCCAATCAGATTGGAGGGGGGGGAGACACAGAGGTCACCCTGCTCCAGCCAATGGCTGATGTTATAGAAAATTTACAAATTGGGCATGTGGACAGAGCTAGAGGTGCTTATCCTCAGCGCTCTTCAGATTTTCCGGTACGCCGTACCGGCGCGTACCACCACAAAAAAGCACTGCCCCTTATATAAAGCACCGCCCTGGTGATGACATCTCTGATATAATGTGATCAGACATGAGACCACACCCCTTATATACAACACTGATGACAGCCTGTACACATGTCTGAGAGCTGTCGGCCCCACCTCCTGATGACATCATCATCAACTGATGACACCCCTTATGCTCAGTCCCACCCTGGGGATGACATCACTGATATAATGATGTGATTAGACATAAGGCCACACCCCTTATATACAGCACCAGCTTGTCCTCTATGACTGCTGACACCAGCCTTTATACATGTGTAAGAGGTCAGCCCCGCCTCCTGGTGATGACATCACTGGTATGACGTGATCAGCCATGAGACCACACCCCTTATATACAGCACCAGCTCCTCTATGACTGCTGAGAACCAGCCTGTATACAAGTGTGAGGGGTTGTCAGCCCCTCCCCTGATGGAGTAATATAATGACATCTCCATATTAGTGTCATTTGTCTCCAGCTTTCTTGATATCTTGCTCTATATATAAAATGTTCACCCAGAATCTTTGTATTTGTGCAGAAATAGCCTTTAAAAAATAAATTCAGCGTAACAACTTTCTTGACAGATTTGCTAAAGGACATAAACATATTTTATTATGAGTCCTGTCAGTCTACATCTCTGCACCTATTAATTAATTACTGCAGCTCATTGCCAATTAACGTGCCGTCTGTTCTCTGGTAACGGCCGCGTATTATGCAAAGCTCAGTCCTGTGTTAGAATATAATTTAAATGGTGTAGAATTAATATTAACATTATCAGTCACCGCATAAAGCCAGAGCCATGTTCTGCAGGAGAAATCACAGTATCTGCAGGTGCTGGAGGAGTGATACTCTGCAGATCTGTAGAGGGCATTGGTGTAATAATCTGCAGGATATATCAGGAGGTTCAGGAGCGATGCTCTGCAGATCTGTAGAGGGCAGTGGTGTACTTATCTGAAGGATATATCACTATGTATCTGTCAGGAGATGGAGGAGCGATGTTCTGTAGAGGGCAGTGGTGTAATATTCTGCAGGATATATCAGGAGGTGGAGGAGCGATGCTCTGCAGATCTGTAGAGGGCAGTGGTGTAATATTCTGCAGGATATATCACTATGTATCTCAGGAGGTGGAGGAGCGATGTTCTGCAGATCTGTAGAGGGCAGTGGTGTAATATTCTGCAGGATATATCACTGTATCTGTCAGGAGGTGGAGGAGCGATGTTCTGCAGATCTGTAGAGGGCAGTGGTGTAACATTCTGCAGGATATATCAGGAGGTGCAGGAGCGATGCTCTGCAGTTCTCTGCATTTCATGCCTGGTTTGTGTGACTTTCCTGAGTCTTGCCTTTGGTTAGGAGCAATTAATTGCTTGGTTGTAAGCCCTTTCCTTACAGTCTCGGGTGCTCGTTGCTGCTGTCCGGCCACATCACATCACACTTGTTAATTGCCCTCATTCCACTGGCGGAAAAGCCACATCCTGCTGCACGGAGGGTAATTCTGGGAGCTACAGCCGGGGCGGTGCTGACCCGCTCCCCTGAAATCTCTTAACCAAACATCCTACGTAATGACCGCAGGTGTCAGGACCGAGTGTATTACACGTGACGCTGGTTCCAAACTCATCTGTTCCCTTTATGATAAGGAAATAAAGGTAATCAACAAAATGTGGCCATCGGTGTGTAGGGGGGTGTATGGCGCGCCCACCCCAGACCTGCAGACTGTCTGTATATGTATTTTGACTGTTTCACTGTGTAATTGTATTTTGTAAAGTGGCCACAAGATGGCCTTGGGATGCTCGGCTGCTTCCCTGGTACTGCTAGGCAGTGGGGGGGGGGGGTTAGTGGGGTGGAGCAATAGGGACAAAAAGGGAACCCCAGAAAGCAAGGGGAGGTGAGTCCCTGAGAGAGAAGGATTCCACACCTGTGTCGGGTGTCAAGTGATGCCCTGATTAAAGTAGATTGCTGGACCCTAAGGGTCAATCCTGGAGCGGTGGACACGTGGGATCCTGGAACCAGAGGATTGTGTTTAACTACGTCCCCTTCAGCTGGTCAGGAAGGTGACCGTTCCCCTGCTGTTGTTGCCCAACGAGCCACCCTTGGCGGCCGAAGGTCAGTTGCACCCTCTGGAGTAGGGTAGGTCTGGTCCTGGCCAGAAGCAGGAGTCCGAGGAAGAATACGCCGTGGCCCCTTTCAGGCAGAATGCAAGTCCCTGTGGGTGGGATGAAGGCGTTCAGGAAATTCAATGATCTTGACTCTGCACGTGTGACGTTACCCAGGGAGATGAGGGGCCTGGGAGAGCCTGAAGGTGCCAGGGGGATGAGGGGCCTGGGAGAGCCTGAAGGTGCCTGGGTGCCAGGGGGCTGAGGGGCCTGGGAGAGCCTGAAGGTGCCTGGGTGCCAGGGGGATGAGGGGCCTGGGAGAGCCTGAAGGTGCCAGGGGGATGAGGGGCCTGGGAGTGCCTGAAGGTACCTGGGTGCCAGGGGGGTGAGGGGCCTGGGAGAGCCTGAAGGTGCCAGGGGGATGAGGGGCCTGGGAGAGCCTGAAGGTGCCTGGGTGCCAGGGAAGCGGCCGGCTGCCAAAGTATACCGTGTAACAATAGGTGTGGAGATAAAGAGGAATCCCTGTGGGACTGATATCGGTGCCCTGAAAGGCTATAGTTATGGTGTTGGATTGATGGTGAAGAACCCAAAACCAAGTAAAGTTTTATGTTGGAACTGAAAAACGTCCCTGTGTGTCAGTCACTGTGTCTGCGGGAGAGTGCAAGGCACAACAATTCCTTCTCAACTGGAGCAGAGACTGGGTGGCATAAGGTTAACCACCAGCCACGCTGCGGCCTGGTAACCCCTGAGGGTACGGCCACTACTCCCTGCCAGCCTGGCTCCAACAGGTATGGGGAACGTCAGAGTCCCAGGAGGGGTCTGAATATCCAGCAATAACATCCTCTCCAAACAGAGTACAGAAGATTTCACATGAGGACTGAGAAGCGACCGTCAGATCCTCCTCATATGAGAAGCGATGAGGTAACATCAGTATCACATGGGACATGGAGACCGGTGCCCCAATGATTGCCCCCGGTCACTGACAGTCATGGAGGTCAACAATCAATACAATTTATCTCCAGATTAATGAGCCCATTAGTCCTCATTTCTGAGTGAGGTCTCCTGCCGATACCTGATGGAATGGAAACTGGAAGATGCATCAATGGATAAAGAATCGGATCTTCATGGAGCTTCAGGAATCGTTACCTGGGATGGACGGCTTCTACCATAGATGACGTTACTCATACACAGGATAAATGTATGATCAGCTGGGGTCCTGAGCAGAGACCCCACAATAGGCTCAAGTATATAATCAGTGACAATCTGACCTTTGTGTTCCCCGACAATAAGCATAATTAAAGGGATGTAGCATCTGCTCCTCTTCATCGTTTACATGAGCTCTGCTGTTCAGTCCATACATATGCCCTGCACAGTCAGTCACTTATGGTTTAGTGATGAGATTGCCGCTCAGGCTGTGGACAGTCGGTGCTGTGATTATTGGACCAGTAACGTTACTTTTGTTGGGTGGAGTCATCCTAAAATTGTAAAACTATTAAAAGTGCTGACTGATCTGCAATTTTTATTTATTTCTTTTTTTTTTTCATGCCTTATCGGCATGCAAAAAGAATAGCAGCATGCTGCAGTTGGCATAGCGTCTCTGCGCACACACACCCATATATGTCTGGTCCTACATTGAGTGCAGGGCAACGTATGCAGAGACAGGCCGGGGAGGATATGGAGAAAGTGCTCTCCCTCTTCTGCGCGGCTGTGCTGACGCTCGCAGCAGAGCCTAAACTGAGAGTCATTAGCAATAGCTCGCGCATTGGAAGGAATACCAAAGTGCAGCCAAAGCCTTGCAGTGTAAATGTGGTGCCCTCCAAATAACTCATCACAGCCATTAATGTCTAAACCGCTGGCAATGAAAATGAAATACCTGAAAATGGCCAATTTGTTCCCATGGTGTGAATACTGTGTGGCCACCATTATTTTTTTAACACGGCCTTAACTCTCTTGGGCCTGGAGGTCACTAGATCTTCACAGGAGCCGCTGGATCCTCTTCATCTTCCATGACGACATCCCGGAGCTGGTGGTTGTTACAGACCTTGCGCTCCTCCACCTTCTGTATGATGAGACCCCACAGATGCTCCATAGGGTTTAGGTCTGGAGACGCTCGGCCGGTCCAGCACCTTCACCCTCAGTGTCTGTAGCGAGGCAGTGGGGGTCTTGGAGGTGTTTGGGGTCATCATGGTGGAATATGAAGGGGGGATCCTGCTCCTCTTCAGTAAGTCACAGGACATTGTTGGCATTCATGATTCCATCAATGATCTGTAGCCCCCACAGCCGGCAGCACTCATGCAGCCCCAAACCATGACCCTCCCCCACCATACCTAACTGTAGGCAGAACACACTTGTCTTTGTCCTCTTCACCTGGAGCTGCCGCACACGCTGACACCATCTGACTCAAATAAGTGTATCTTGGTCTCATCAGACACAGGTCGGTTCCAGTAATCCATGTCTTTAGTCTGCTCGTCTTCAGCAAACTGTTAGCAGCTTTCTTGTGAATCATCTTTAGAAGAGGCTTCTTTCTGGGAAGACAGCCATGTATAGCAACATGATGTAGTTTGCGGTGTATGGTCTGAGCACTGACAGGGGGACCCCCCCCATCTCTGTAACCTCTGCAGTGTGCGGTGTAGGGTCTGAGCACTGACAGGCCAACCCCGCCCCTGTAACCTCTGCAGTGTGTAGTGTATGATCTGAGCACTGACAGGCGGACCCCCCCACCCCTGTAACCTCTGTAGTGTGCGGCGTAAGGTCTGAGCATTGACAGGTGTATCCCCCACCACTGTAACCTCTGCAGTGTATGGTCTGAGCACTGACAGGCGGACCCCACCCCTGTAACCTCTGCAGTGTGTGGTGTAGAGTCTGAGCACTGACAGGTGGACCCCCACCCCTGTAACCTCTGCAGTGTGTGGCGTATGGTCTGAGCATTGACAGATGTATCCCACACCACTGTAACCTCTGCAGTGTATGGTCTGAGCACTGACAGGCGGACCCCACCCCTGTAACCTCTGCAGTGTGTGGTGTAGAGTCTGAGCACTGACAGGTGGACCCCCACCCCTTTAACCTCTGCAGTGTGTGGCGTATGGTCTGGCCATTGACAGGTGTATCCCCCACCACTGTAACCTCTGCAGTGTATGGTCTGAGCACTGACAGGCAGACCCCCACCCCTGTAATCTCTGCAGTGCGCGGTGTAGGGTCTGAGCACTGACAGGCCACACTCACACGTCTATTCTGAACAGATGACCTCTGGATATGACGCTGAGCTCGTGCACTCCGCTTCTGTGGTCGGCCATGGTGAGGCCTGTTCTGATTGGCTTCTGTCTGGTTATACTGCTGTATGGTCTTGGCCGCTGTGCTGCAGCTCAGGTTCAGGGTGGTGACAATCTTATAACCTCGGCCATCTTTATGTAAAGCAACAATTCTTTTTTTTTTTTTCTTCAGATCCTCAGAGAATTGTTTGCCATGAGGAGACATGCTGAGCTTCCAGGGACCAGTATGAGAGTGTGTGAGCGATAACACCAAATGTAACATCCCTGCCCCCATTCACACCAGAGACCTTGTAGCACTAATGAGTCACGTCACATCACATCGGAGAGGGAAAATGGATATTAGGCACAATTTGGCTATTTTCACTTAGGGGTGTACTCATTTTTGTTGCCAGTGGAACAGACATTAATGGCTGTGCTGAGTTATTTACAATGTTGTACAAGCTGCACACTGACACTGTACATTTTACACAAGCTGCACACTGACACTGTACATTTTATACAAGCTGCACACTGACACTATATTGTATACAGGCTGCACACTGACACTACATTTTACACAAGCTGCACACTGACACTGTACATTTTATACAAGCTGCACACTGACACTATATTGTATACAGGCTGCACACTGACACTACATTTTATACAAGCTGCACACTGACACTGTATATTGTATACAAGCTGCGCACTGACACTGCACATTGTATCACAGGGTCAGGTCTGCAGTGCTGTCCCAGGGGAAGATATAATATATTTACAGAAAGATAAGGGGTGTACTGACTTTTGTGATACACTGTATATTGCAATGTCTCCTGGGACACGCATAAACCCTTCCTGCTGCACTTCCTTCTATTCCACTTTCATGACATTTCATTACAGCGAATGATGAGCAAATGTGACAAGCTTCAGATCCGTCATCGATTGAATTTGGCAGGGAAATTTGATTTGCATCATAGTTATTCGATGCAGATTCATAGTATCATAGTATCATAGTTTTTAAGGTTGAAGGGAGACTCTAAGTCCATCTAGTTCAACCCGTAGCCTAACATGTTGATCCAGAGGAAAGCAAAAAAACCCCAATGTGGCAAACAAGCTCCAATGGGGAAAAAATTTCCTTCCTTCGTCCACATCCGGCAATCAGACTAGTTCCCTGGATCAATACCCTGTCATAAAATCTAATATACATAACTGGTAATATTAAATTTTTCAGGAAAGGCGTCCAGGCTCTGCTTAAATGTTAGTAGTGAATCACTCATTACAACATCATGCGGCAGAGAGTTCCATAGTCTCACTGCTCGTACAGTAAAGAATCCTCGTCTGTGATTATGATTAAACCTTCTTTCCTCAAGACGTAGCGGATGCCCCCGTGTTCCAGTCGCAGGCCTAGGTGTAAAAAGATCTTTGGAAAGGTCTCTGTACTGTCCCCTCATATATTTATACATTGTGATTAGATCCCCCCTAAGCCTTCGTTTTTCCTGTCTTGGTATTGCAGCCCACCCATTCCTCTAATAATCTTGGTCGCTCTTCTCTGCCCCCTCTCCAGTTCAGCTATGTCCTTCCTATATATCGGTGACCAGAATTGTACACAGTATATAAGTGCGGTCGCACTAGTGACTTGTACAGAGGTAGAACTATATTTTTTTCATGAACACTTATACCTCTTTTAATACATCCCATTATTTTATTAGCCCTGGCAGCAGCTGCCTGACACTGGCCACTAAAGTGAAGTTTACCATCCACCCATACACCCAAGTCTTTTTCTGTGTCTGTTTTACCCAGTGTTCTACAATTAAGTACATAATCATAAATGTTATTTCCTCTACCCAAGTGCATGACCTTACATTTATCTACATTAAACTTCAATTGCCACTTCTCAGCCCAATCCTCCAATTTACATAAATCTCCCTGTAATATAAAATTATCCTCCTCTGTATTGATTACCCTGCAGAGTTTAGTATCATCTGCAAATATTGAAATTCTACTCCGCATGCCCCCAACAAGGTCATTTATAAATATGTTGAAAAGAAGCGGGCCCAATACTGACCCCTGTGGTACCCCACTATGAACTGAGACCCAGTCCGAGTACGTACCATTAATAACCACCCTTTGTTTCCTATCACTGAGCCAGTTTTTAACCCAGTTACACATATTTTCCCCTATCCCCATTATTCTCATTTTATGCACCAACCTTTTGTGTGGCACCGTATCAAAAGCTTTTGAAAAGTCCATATACACAACATCCACTGCATTTCCCTGGTCCAGGCTTGAACTTACCTCTTCATAGAAGCTGATCAGTTTGACAGGATCGATCCCTCATAAACCCATGTTGATACTCTGTCATAAGGTTATTTTTCTTGAGATACTCCAGTATAGCATCTCTCAAGAAACCCTCAAGGATTTTACCAACCGTAGAGGTTAAACTTACCGGCCTATAATTTCCCGGCTCAGTTTTTGTCCCCTTTTTGAATATTGGCACCACATTTGCTATGCGCCAGTCCTGCGGTACCGACCCTGTTATTAAGGAATCTGAGAAGATTAAAAATAATGGTCTATCTATCACAGAACTCAATTCCTGTAGTACTCTGGGGTGTAGCCATCCGGGCCCGGAGATTTGTCAACCTTAGTGATTTCGAGGCGGCGGCGTACTTCCTGCTGGGTTAAGCAGGTAATATTCAAGGGTGAATTTATGGCATCACTGGTCAGGTCATCTGCCATGGCATTTTCTTGTATAAAAACCGTAGAAAAAAAGTCATTCAGCAGGTTGGCTTTACCCTCATCCCCTTCCACCATTTCACCAAGACTATTTTTAGGGGGCCAACACTATCGCTTTTCAGTTTTTTACTGTTTTTTACTGTTGAATTCTCATATTCTACTCTTGGTGTTTATAGTCCCCAGAGCACAATAAACATGGGGCAAAAAAGTCCTGAGCTGTCCTCTCACCTGTCGGGTCACACGGCTCCGCATCGGACGCCTCCTCTCGCTTCTTCTGCTATCTTCACTGCTGGAGAAGATGCCAGAGGAGGCGCGGAGCACCACTGGCAGGCCGCGACAGTGCAACACTCAAGCGGTAAGGTGAGGATTATTCACCATAAGTCAGCAAAATTGATGCTACTATTTTGCTGAATTTCTGCAAAGGAAATCTAAGATAACATGATTTCTGGAGAATTTCAAGTTTTTGTTGCATTCAAGGTGGACAGATTACCCCATATCTATTTATAGCAGTGTGTGATTCTGCAGCTGCATCCCCCTCCTCCCTGTCTTCTGTTTATTGCTTTATTCTAGATACAGTTTAATGGTGACAATTTACAGACTGGCTACAGGTGGAAATACAAGGCAATGGGCTGCTGGAAAGTGAGGACGAGGCGCCGAGTGCGCGGTGCCCTTCCTCCAGTCCCCACACATTATCGAAGGATGTTTTTTATGTTCTTGGTAAGAACATCTTGTGTGCTGAAAGGTTTGTCATCATAAACATGATCGTTAATCCTGCTTAGGGCGTGAAGACTTCTTCCCATCTTGTCTGAAGGGCTTGTATATTTAGCTTGAAATAATGGATCCCTGTAAGTGCCTCACAAGAGCGGACTCCGGAGCAGCGGGGCTGCTCTATTGACTTTCCGTGATAAACCTTCACTGCGGCTGCAGAGCGAGGAATAACATCCTACCATAATGCACTGAACTTCTCAGGTAATTAAGGCTTCTTCAACTGCAAAGAGCTTGGAGCTTAATTGGAAAAAAGTAAAGACTGTGGAAGAGAGGTCAGAGTATATGGGTCAAATATAGGGGAAGGGAGGCAGGCCATGCCAATCGGCTCCATGACAAGCCCTGGCTTACCGGATCACCGAAATCCACTGACTCTGTGACCAGGTGACGTCTCCAGGATGTAAGTGGCCTCATTATCTATGTAAACATATCACAGGCTCTCAGTCACCTGTACCGAGGAGATGTTTCCTCAGGCTGTACCTGCGCCTTCTGTGCCCGTCTGTGGTTACAGCACTCACTGGCAGATAACGTGTCACTGTGCTTATGGAGAAAGCTGAGGACAGGGGCTCCTAGACTGGCCCTCCGGCTAGGGGGCCCCAGCTATCCCTGATCTCACAGTTACCTCTGAAGGTGAGGATGTCTGAGCCGCCTTCCTGACCCTGCCCCTCACCCACCCTGTTATGCAAGCAGGGGATTTAGAGGACCCACTGGGCCACAGCACACAGAAATCCCAAAGGGGGTTGACTGCAGAACTACACCTGGTTTCCGCCAGAGCCTCCAATGGTGAGGGGGTTATACTACAGGTATGAGGACGGGTGCTGCGACGGCTGGACCCATGGGACGGGAGCGACAGTCACTGGTGATGGGTAACAGCGGCAGCAGGATGGCTACAGCACTGTCCCTGCATTATCCTTACGGGTATAGTGTGTACCAATTTATGCCTATGTTTACTTGTTCAGGTTTTACCCCAATTATGGCCCCTTGATGAGTCTGGTAACACGGGCAAAATGTCAGGAAGATTTATCTTTTTGGTAATGATGCACTTGGTTAAGTGATATTACAGGCAGAAGCTCCAGACGTGGCCACCTCTAATAGGAAGGGGTAACAGAGTGTAGGCCAGCAGGTCATGGCCATTAATACTAAGGGGTCAGCACGAGCCGTTCGCTGCACTGGAAGCACCATTGCATTAGATGCTTTGCACTGTCCCATTGTTGTGGAGCAGGGGAGGGTGTCACCACCACAACAGTTGCTACCTCACACGTTTGTGGCCAAACTTGGTTTTATTGGGATTTAGTAAAAGTTATAAAAATATTTCCCCAACTCACTTCAGTTTTGATTTTGCACCAAGCGCGTGTCAGCGATCAGAACAGAGGTGACAATATAAAGAGGATTAACGGCAAAACCGCCGTATATGTATATATACAGTACAGTATATACAGTGCCTACAAGTAGTATTCAACCCCCTGCAGATTTAGCAGGTTTACACATTCGGAATAACTTGGCATTGTGACATTTGGACTGTAGATCAGCCTGGAAGTGTGAAATGCAGCAAAAAAGAATGTTATTTTTTTTTTTTTTTTTTTAAATTGTGAAAAGTTTATTCAGAGGGTCATTTATTATTCAACCCCTCAAACCACCAGAATTCTGTTTGGTTCCCCTAAAGTATTAAGAAGTATTTCAGGCACAAAGAACAATAAGCTTCACATGTTT